>NC_039364.1:168866771-169204192 GCF_003573695.1 Papaver somniferum | reverse complement strand
CGTACTTGGAACTTTCCATACTTCCGGTTCTCTTGATCAACAAAGTTCGAGAACTTCGGTTCAAGGAATCCATTGGTTATGTAATCTAAACTCTCATTCCAATCATTGAAACATTCTTAGAGGACGTTATATAGTTGTTACACCATTTCTCGTCAAAGTAATTTCCAAAGTGATTGAAACATTCATGACTTTCGTCACTAGGTAAAGATAAACTTGGTAGAAGCGAAAAGCTTACCAACACATATTTCGAGATATAGATAGGAGAGGTATACTCGGATCGAAATACCAAATGTGTATAACCTAGTCTATATATATAGCATACGACTTTTGTCTCAAAGAGTAGGAGATAGAATAGATAGACTTTTGAGTGACAGATGAGTTCAAGTCTCCACATACCTCTTTGTCGAGAAGTTCCGCCGGTTCCTCTAGTAGATCTTCTACTTGTATGATAAATCGCCATGAAGTCCTTGAGCTCAACTACACTTACTATCCTAGACCGAGACTTAGCTATATGAGACTATAAATCAAGACTTATAGTTTTGATCACTAATATTGACAAACATGCTTGAGATAACAACGTATGCGAGTTTGACCGAGCAATGCTCTAACAATCTCCCCCTTTGTCAATTTTAGTGACAAAACTATCAATACATATGGAATAAAAAAAAGATAATGAAACTTTAGTAGCTCCTATTCCACATGTCTAATCTTCAACATTCCTCGAAATCTTCGTCACTTCCAAGTACTCCAATGATCTCAAAGGTTGTAAGTTTAGCATCACCGTTGTTGAAGATCCGTAGCTATAACAATGAGAAAGCATCGGTCCCGATCATTGTTATACAGTGTCATAATATTATTACACAGTGTCAAAGTTCAATTGTATCATAACTTCAACAATAATACTATGGTGATATGTATCACTCCCCCTTAGTCAATACTCCATCTCACATGAAAACCACTCCCCCTTACACAATGATATGAGAACCATATGTATTTGTAGTGTGAACTACATATTAATTCTCCCCCTTTTTGTTAATAAAATTGTCAAAGGTACAAGAACGGGATCATAATGAAATTTCCGTAAGAGACATTTCATGACTGAGAGAAAGAAACACACATCATCTTATTTAGATGCAATCATATAGCCGAAGCTAACAACATTCATCAAGGAGTTTTAAAGATACAAGATAACCCCTCTAAAATTCCACAGCCACACACCCCTCAAGATATGACCATTAAGCATAAGTTCAAAATAACTCTCCCACATTTGATGTCGTTCCCGAAAGAACAACAACGAGCGACCTTAATTTCAAGAGAAAAGAAGGATTTTTATTGGACACCAAAACCATGAGAATGATTTTTATATCCAAAACTAAATCAAATTATTCATAAGTAAACCCATGAATAATTTAATCGGAATACATAATCAAATTAACCACAAAAGTGACCAATTTAATTGATTGTGCTCAACATAAGAAAACTCATGGAGACACAAAAATAACCAACTAGATTAATTACAACATAACCCATAATTAATCTAATTGGAAAACACAACCAAACTAATTACGAAAGTAATCAATTTAATTGTCAATTGTTTTGCTCGACATAAGAAACTTACGGAGCAATAACTAAATAACCAAAAAAGATGATTAATTTAGTTCAAAATGATTAACATAAAGTACCTTACGGAACAACCAACCAAGATAATAAAAAATAATCAATTTAGTTGTATCGTGCTCAACATAAGATACATTACGGAGCCTCACGGTTATACAAAAAAGATGGATCAATGAAGATCAATACCGTGGAATACACAAGGATTCATTCTTTTGTACAAGCGTATAGAATAGCAATAATCCTTGGATACAAAAGATTTTAACCTATCTTCTGTCAAAGATTGACAATATACGCTTAACTTTTGTATATGTCAAAAGTCTATTCATTCCTAAATCAATAAACGAATACCGATCATGAACTACTTTACTTTTGACAAAATACGGGACAACATAGTTCACGGACGTAAACACCAATATCCCATAACAAGTTCCAATATATAAAGATTAAATACAACAAACACATCATCCTCCAAATAGTTTTAGAATTTAAACCAAAAAACCTAAAACCAAGAAGATGAAGACAATAACTATGTGTAGTCACAATCATTGCTATTCAAAGCACTAGTTATTCTTTCAACTAAGCCAAAAAGAAGACTTACTAGGCAACAAACAAGCTAAATAAAAACAGACCCCAGCATAATGTCCGAACACTGAGAAAGATCATATGGATGTTTCAGGACTTTCATGAGACTTGGGATCCTTGAGCTTGTAAATGACAGCATCCATTGCACCCTTAGAGAGAGTATCATTGTTTGGACGATCTTTTCCCTGATTTACCCTTTTCAACTCAGATCTTACCAAACCAAGACACTTCTTTACACCAACCAGTTGCAGAGCAACGAGAGAGGGATCAGTTGGAATCTTCTCCCCAATATCTGAGTAGGAATCAGGAGATTGAGGAAATGACCTATCAACCTTAACAAGGGTTACCTTCTCTTTATCAAACTCAAAATATATACCATTGTCAACGAATTCTTCAGGTAAATCCCACGAGCAAGAAGAAGACGCCATTGAAGTGAAACCTAGAGTGAAATATCTAGATCAATAAGAAGGGTATATAAATGATTTGAGAGAAACAGGGTTTACGAGACAAGTATATGATATTAAACCCAAACTCGTATAAGTACCCGCACGTGGATGACTTAACATCCCATAAAACTTGTAGTTCTCGAAACCAAGTTTAAAAACAAATACAAGACAAACAAAATATAAAAGGAAGAGATCAAAATACTTATGTAGAAGTATATGACTGATTATCTATCTAAGAATGATAAGAAAATAACTGGATAATCAGAGTTACTTTCCCAAGAGTATACCTATTCAATTCTCACAGAACTAGGATTTTAGGTGGGTGAGATATCAACCTTGTGATTAATTTATACAAGTATGAGCGTTTAGCTCATTAAATGACCATCGTCTTTGTTTATCCTTCTTCCTTTGATTATCACTCAGTTCAGAAAAATAGGACATAGCTCGTTCAACGTATCTGTCTGAAGCCTTTCTCTGAGGACTAAATCTAGGACCTCTTGAAATTGGTTCAAGGGGATCAGAATAGATGAGAATCCATTTTCTAGATTTAGATTTACCAAAAACATTCCTATAAACACATGGAACACTTTCATTAGTAGTACAAGAATTAAATCGTCTTGAATGTACTTGTACATGTTTGAGGGTGAAAACGGTTTCTGCCGATTTTGGTAATTTCGGGTATGTGGGTGAGAAACGAATTTAAACCATAAACAATGTACTTCAAGGGAGTACTTTAGATTCGATAGATCAATCTGTACAAATCCGGCCTAAACCAAGAAATGGCTGTTCCAGACTTGCTTCGGTCACAAAGCGAAGGAGAAGGGTTGGTTTTGGGGAGGGAAGCGAAGAAAATGTTGAGACCAGAATAGTTGATTCTGGAAGAGTAGTTGTTTTACGACTTGTATCAGAAAGTGGGAAGCTAACAGATGGAAAGCTAGCAAATATTTTCTGAGTATTGTATGCTTCTGACCTGAACTTGTTGTTCGGTGGAAATAGGTAATGCCTATTTATACAAGTCGAAGTGAAACGTACTCTGGTCTCATTAAGAAATGGAAAACAGGTGAGTAAATGGGAGGAGGTGGTAACCGGAAACGCCTGGAATTGATGTTCCATAAAAGAAAGTGTTTCACCATTACTCCCTGTATTTACTAACTGCCTCATCCTTATGATACTTTCTTATAACAGGCGTAGTGTACGCCGCACACTGTAAACCGCCAAACAATACCCAATGAGCATTCCCCAGTTTGTGACATGCGTTGATGTCTCGAGTGTTTTCATGGAAAACATGTAGCATGTTGTTGTCGTCTGCCAAGTCGAGCTTGGGAGACTTGCCGGCTCGGTGATCTTCGACGGTCGAGATTTTGCATCTTAAGAGGAAAGGTAGTCGTTGATTATTGCAACCTTTCGTTTGGTAGCCAGTGGCATGAAAGCATGCTCGGTATGGATTTAACATGGCCTGGTTTAGGCGCGGCCAAAAGTTAGGGTTTTGGATTTGTTTAGGCGCGACCAAACTAGGGCCAAAAGGTGTCATGCGTTAGCTAGTAACCTTGGACGGCTAAGATCTGCATCTTAGATGAAAAGGTGGCCATTAATCGTTGCAGGTCTTCGTTTTGGCATCCGCATATGGAAGGCCGGTATGGCGTGGCGCGGCAAGGTGGTTGGCATGCCATTGGCACATATGGCATGGCATGCCTTGGCACAGTTTTGCGTGGCCAAAACTAGGGTTTTGGGCCAAAGGTTACCATGCGCTGTCTGGCGACCTTGGACGACTAGGATTTGCATCTAGGATTGAAGGGTGGTCGTTGATCGTCGCACACCTTCGTTTTGGTAGCCTCATAGGGAAGGCCGACATGATATGGCGCGACAAGGTGGTTGGCATGCCATTGGCACATGTGGCATGGCATGCCTTGCACGGTTTGGAGTGGCCAAAACTAGGGTTTTGGGCCAAAGGTTACCATGTGTTGTCTGGCGACCTTGGACGGCTAGGATTTGCATCAAGGATTGAACGGTGGCCGTGGATCGTCGCACGCCTTCGTTTTGTTAGCCGCATAGGGAAGGCCAGCATGGTATGGCGCGACAAGGTGGTCGGCATGCCATTGGCACATGTGGCATGGCATGGCTTGGCGCGGTTTGGAGTGGCCAAAACTAGGGTTTTGGGCCAAAGGTTACCATGCGTTGTCTAGCGACCTTGGACGGCTAGGATTTGCATCAAGGATTGAAGGGTGGCCGTGGATTGTCGCACGCCTTCGTTTTGTTAGCCGCATAGGAAATGCCAGCATGGTATGGCGCGGAAAGGTGGTCGTCATGCCATTGACACATGTGGCATGGCATGGCTTGGCGCGGTTTGGCGTGGCCAAAACTAGGGTTTTGGGCCAAAGGTTACCATGCGTTGTCTGGCGACCTTGGACGACTAGGATTTGCATATAGGATTGAAGGGTGGTCGTTGATCGTCGCACGCCTTCGTTTTGGTAGCTGCAAAAGGAAGGCCGGCATGGTATGGTGTGGCAAGGTGGTTGGCATGCCATTGGCACATGTGGCATGGCATGCCTTCGCGCGGTTTGGCGTGGCCAAAACTTGGGATTTGGTCCAAAGGTTACCATGCGTTGTCTGGTGACCTTGGACGGCTAGGATTTGCATCTAGGATTGAAGGGTGTCCGTTGATCGTCGCACACCTTCGTTTTGGTAGCCGCATAGGGAAGGACGGCATGGTATGGCGCGGCAAGGTGGTTGGCATGCCATTGGCACATGTGGCATGGCATGCCTTGGCGCGGTTTGGCGTCGCCAAAACTAGGGTTTTGGGCCAAAGGTTACCAACCGTTGTCTGGTGACCTTGGACGATTAGGATTTGCATCTAGGATTGAAGGGTGGCCGTTGATTGTCGCACGCTTCGTTTTGGTAGCCGCATAGGGAAGGCCGGCATGGTAGAGCCAAGGCAAATGGCGCGGACGGCTTGGCATAGTGGGGCCAAGGGTTTGGACGGCTTGGCATGGTGGGGACAAGGCAGAATGGTGCGAACGGCTTGGCATGGTGGGGACAATAGTTTGGCATGCCATTGGCGCATGGTGCGGCCAACATGGCTAGGGACAAGGGTTTGGCATGCCATGGGAGCATGGTGCGGACAGCATGGCTAGGGCCAAGGGTTTGGCATGCCATTGGAACTTGGTGCGTCCAGCATGGCTAGGGACAAGGGTTTGGCATGCCATTGGCGCAATGGTGCGGCTAGCATGGTTGGCGTGCCTTGGCGCGAAGATTTAGCTGAAATGGTTTTCCATTGGCACACTGATGCGGCTGGCATGGTTGGCATGCCTTGGCGCGGTGATGTGGCTGGCATGGTTTTCCATTGGAACAGTGGTGCGGCTGGGATGGTTGACATGCCTTTGCGCGGTGATGTGGCTGGCATGGTTTTCCATTGGCACTGTGGCGTGAGAATTAGGGTTTGGTATGTATGAAGATGATGTCAGTCAATATTAAGGGTTCTGCCGTGGAACGTGACACATGTATATATAAAAAAAGGTACCCTGGTAATACTTACGTAGGCATGCTGATTGATTCAATAAATGCGCTAGTGGTCATAGTGACGTCATGTCAGATGTATGGTTTTACGATTTTAACCCTAAGCTAAAAACCACCATCAACATTAAGTCCCCTGCTTATATCGGAATAGGAGCATTGTGCGAGGTAAGCATAAGATGGTGACAAGCGAGTAAAAAATTGAAACGACAAGTCGTGAATAGTTGGTCAAGAAGACCCGGCTAACCTTTTTCGAGAGGTAAACAGACTTCGTGATTCTCGTGTTAGAAGCCTTGCATAGATTCTACTTGTGGTATTGCTGTCTAGACCGTGAAGTGGTGGGATGTAGATTGTCGGCTTGGAATGGGAGCCGTAGGCGTTGGTCGGCTTGGAATGGGAGCCGAAGGCGTCGGTCGACTTGGAATGGGAGCCGCAGGCGTCGGTCGGCTTGGAATGGGAGTCGCAGGCGTCGGTCGGCTTGGAATGGGAGCCTCATGCGTCGGTCGGCTTGGAATGGGAGTCGCATGCGTTGGTCGGCTTGGAATGGGAGCCGTGGGCGTCGGTCGGCTTGGAATGGGAGCCGCAGGCGTTGGTCGGATTGGAATGGGAGCCGCAGGCGTTGGTCGGCTTGGAATGGGAGACGTTAGCACTTGATTGGCTTGGAATGGGAGCCGTAAGCATTGGTCGTCTTGATATGGAGTTGCTTGCGTTGGTCGGCTTGGAATGGGAGCCCCAGGCATTGGTCGGCTTGGAATGGGAGACGGATGCGTTAGTCGGCTTGGAATGGGAGCCGCACGCGTTGGTCGGCTTGGAATGGGAGCTGCACGCGTTGGTCGGCTTGGAATGGGAGCCGCAGGCGTTGGTCGGCTTGGACTTGGAGCTAGCTTGAGTTCCTTGGAAGGATGCCGACTGGCTTCAGTTCCGTGGGATGATGACAACTTTGTCTGAATTAGGGTTTGGCATGCCGAAACCCTAATTAGCGCCCTTTACTAGAATCGTTGTAGAACGAACTCGGATTTTGACAGTCCTCCCCTCCATTCTGAGCGTAAAAGAATTTCCTATCTCCCCACGCGGGAATATTTAGGTTTTGAGCTCGTTCAGGAGGTGAAACAGCTCGACGGTAAAATTCAGGAAGAATTGCGGGCCCGTGGAATGATGGCAGCTTGCTTTAGATCAGTGGGAAGATGATGACTTGCTTTGGGTAGATAACAACTTGGTTTAGTTCCGTGGGAAGATGATGACTTGCTTTGGGAAGATAACAACTTGTTTCAGATCCCTGGGAAGGTGACGACCGGCTTCGGGAAGATAACAACTTGCTTCAGTTCCTTGGGAAGCTGACGACTGGCTTCAGGAAGATAACAACTTGCTTCAGTTCCCTGGGAAGGTGACGACTGGCTTCTGGAAGGTAACAACTTGCTTCAGATTTTAGCATGTTGCAACCTTAATTAGCGCCCCTTACTAGAATCACTGTAGAATTCTCGTACGAACTCGGATTTTGACGGTCCGCCCCTCCATTCTGAACGGAAAAGAATTTCCTATCTCCACGCGCGGGAATATTTAGGTTTTGAGCTCGTTCGGAGGTGAAACAACTCGACAGTAAAATTCAGGAAGAATTGCGGGCCCGTGGAATGATGGAAGCTTGATTTAGTTCCGTGGGAAGATGATGACTTGCTTTGAGAAGATAACAACTTGATTTAGTTCCGTGGGAAGATGATGACTTGCTTTGGGAAGATAGCAACTTGTTTCAGTTCCCTGGAAAGGTGACGACTGGCTTCGGGAAGATAACATCTTGCTTCGGTTCCCTGGGAAGCTAACGACTGGATTCAGGAAGATAACAACTTGCTTCAGTTCCCTGGGAAGGTGACGACTGGCTTCGGGAAGGTAACAACTTGCTTCAGATTTTAGCATGTTGCAACCCTAATTAGCTCCCCTTACTAGAATCACTGTAGAATTCTCGTACGAACTCGGATTTTGACGGTCCGCCCCTCCATTCTGAACGGAAAAGAATTTCCTATCTCCCAGCGAGGGAATATTTAGGTTTTGAGGTCGTTCGGTAGGTTAAAACAGCTTGATAGTAAAATTCAGGAAGAATTGTGGGCCCGAGGTGGCATAGTCGCGCCCAGTCATTCGTTTCATGGAGCAAGAAGGAATATTTATTTTGCTCAAACTCTAGAAACTCCGTCCGCATGAAAAGAGATATTGACTTTCTTCTGTTTTATGTTGCCCGTCCGGATTCGTGCCTTTGTTTGCAGTGCCTCTCCAATGGATTCCAAAATTTACCGAAATCTATCGCATTCTTGGGACGGATGGATGAAATATGTGCTCGGCAACGACCATGTTAGGCCTAATATTGGAGATTGTGGTTGCGTTGTCGGTCAATCCTTAGCCTTAGGTTGTTCAGTGCCTGGACTTTCTGACCGTGATGATGATGTGTTGTGAATGCTTGTATGGTCGAAATCTTCCGATGCCACTGAATAAAATAGATGAGTTGGGAGACGTTCTGTTGCCGGTGTATTGTTATCAAAGTCTTCAAGGACTTTGTTCCAAGCGACATCCTTCGAACCATCTTCTGAATCTTGGACTATCCTATGGAATGGGATGCGGTGAGCAGTCTCCAGTTATACTTCTGTTTGATCCGATGGTCATGGCCGAATATGTGAATGTATCTTTGTGGCGTGCTTTTGGAGTCTTCGGTGCATATGTACGACTTCACGTTGAGAAATTATTGCGTAAAACTTCGACAATGATGATGTTGAAATTAGAAATAACCTGGTTGAGGGGAGTGAAAGCATCCCATGTTGGTAGTCCCCATGTGTAGCGTACTTTCATTGCATCGCCTTGAATCCACGTCCGCGGGATCTGATGCAAGCTTATTGTACTCTTCTGGATGTGATGCCGTGATGCTCAGAATATCACATGGATGAAATATTCTGGGTAGCGAAGAGGTAGAAAATGGTAGAGTTATGTTGTTTATCGTGGCTCCCTCTGTTTCTTCAGGAAACTGTTTCAACCGCATCTCTGGAGTTATCTCACGAATCTTTGATGGTCGTCGGGATGGACTGCGATGATCAGTGCCCAGTCGCGCTTTTCTTTAGTTTCTGAAGTTGTTTCCTCTAGGCAGGCTTGGGATCCGCCACGTCCTCGTAGAGTGTTGAAGGCGTCTTCTAGACAGAGAGGTGATGATATTCTTGCGTTGCACCCTTGAAGAGTAGATGACCTCGTTGTGGCTATGGCCTTTTGGTTGACCGTGTCTTCTGAGCTTTGACAGTGAAGGGATTCCGTGTATATCCTCAGTCCCCAAGTATGGTTTACATTTTTCATCTTTGTAGCGATTGCTTCTGTGGTGAAGCTCTGGCTGGTATCAACAAATGAGTGGTAATAGTTCTTGGTAGCAGATGTAATCAGAAGAAACTACATTGTCGTGGTAACAAAGTAGGTTGGCTGGAATTGTATGGGCATCCATAGAAGTAAAAGGATTGGCTGGATGCGTAAACGAGAAAACTGTCAATGATCATGAGTTTTGGTGGGATGGATCAAAAGGCGGTCATGACTACGAAGATTGGCTGGCTGCGATCATGATCCTTGACATGGGGAGTGTGGTGGTACGACCCTTTGCAGGAAGGAGTGGTGGCCTGATGAGTGCTAAAAAGTGCATATTTCTATATATTTTTCTTGGCATTTAACTCATCTTTTGTGCATTAATTCTACATTTTATCCCATATTCTGTATTTTCATTGTTTTCAAGAATAAATATTTTTCTTACTTAATTTTGCATTTTTAGGTAATAAATAAAGTTTGGATGAATAGCAGAGCGGAAAAGAGCAGAAAAGTAGTGAAAAGCCGGGAGGAATTACACAAGGAAGCCGCGAAGAATGTTGTGCACAAGACCAAAAGGCTAGAAGTGGGCTTGAAGAAGAAGAATTGTCCTTAAAGAAGATATGGGCTTGGCATACCCAAGGCCCAAAACCCTTACTCAAACACATTTCCACTATCCAAGCCCGTCTCGGATTTCAGCCGTCAGATCGAAGCATTTCAGCATCCTACGGTCGCTCCATCATCGCACATCAAACTCCGAAGCCCCCGCTTTACATCGCAACGCCCATCTCCATCTTGGGTCGTCCGTTTTGCTACATCCCTTCATCCGACGGTCGCTCCACGCTTACCTCCGTATCGCCGTTGGATCCACCTACCATCTTCCCATCCATCGCTTCTTGTCGCAGAGCATAAAACTCCGCTGCACCTGCTTCACACCCTAGCAACCGAACACCTACACCCCAAACAAACAGACCCTAATCCCATTTCCATCGAGTTCTTCCCCTTCTTCCCAAAAATTTGCAGAGCTCTGCAACTCCATCACCACCATCTCTTCCATCTCCACCTCGAACACCACCACTACCACCTTCCCCCGACAAACTCAGGAGTCAATCACCAGCCTTGTCTCTCCCTTTCTCGTCTGTAGCATCGAGTCCTGATGCTGCAAACTCGACAGTGAGAGAAGCTAGGGTTCACAGAAGTCTAGGGCTAGGCCAACAGCGCAACAAGAGCTAGAGGAGGAGCAGTAGAACATCAACAGGGCATGGGTCGAGCAGAATTCACACATGGGTATGTCGAATTTGATTTTTCCCCAAAAGTTAGGGTTTACAAATTTAGGGTTTTGTGAAATTAGGGATTTTGTTGTAAGCTATAAAAGGGAAGCTGTAGAGAATGCAAAAGTGGTTCTTGGTTAGCCGAGATACCCCCTAATTGGGTTAATTTAATTTGATTTCACTGTTAATTTTTAGGGTTCTTGTTTTGCAATTTTCATTCACTGTTTAGTAGTTTAAATGTTGTGTTGTTCCTGTTAAATGTGTGTTGTTCCTGTTAATGTGTGTTGTTTAAATGTGTGTTACTGTTTTGCCATTGTAGTTGTGTTCCTGTTAAATGTGTTGTTCCTGTTAAATGTGTGTTACTGTTTTGCCATTGTAGTTTAAATGTGTGTTGTTCCTGTTAATCATGTGTTGTTCTATCTGTTTTCTCATGTTCTGAGTTCACTAGCTGAGGCTCAGATGAAGCTTTAGTGCACTGTCTGATAGTGGAATGCTAGGTTAGAGCCTTAGTGCATTGTTTTGATTGAGCAATGGGAGAAATTAGTGCTCATAGCAAGCTAATTCTCTTTCCATTCCATTTGTATGCTTAGGATCATAAGTTGACCTTAGCTGTCACTTAGTTCCATTAGGAACTCAACCTAGGATCACATTGTCTGGCTAGGTCACAAGGTGGATTCATAACCTAGTTGTGATGTTTACTGTTTTGTGTGAATGTTAGGCTAAAGCCTTTGAAGCATTGGATTGATTGAGCAGTGGGGAGAAACTAGTGCTCACTAGTGACTGTGAGCAAACTGGTTCTCTTCCCACTCTAGTTGTATGCCTAGGCTCTCAATTTGTTTTTTTTTTTATATAACTGTTTTTTGCCTTGATCCCCTGCCATTTCCCTTGGCTTAGGCCTTGGTTTATCTCTTTGTCATTCTTTATGCCATTATCACCTTCACCATCATCATTGTTGTTTGCTGTTTGCTTATGCCATTGTTAATATGCACATGTAGATTACTGTTGTTTTATCATTGTATATATTGCCACATTGTATATAATGATACTATCTCCATTGCCATCCTCACTGCCTTGGTCTTTCCCTTTGCTATATTGCCTTGTTTTGCCCTGTTATGCTTCCCTGAGCAGCCTGCATTACCCTTCTGCTGCTGCTGAAGCCACTGCTGCTGCTGCAACTGAGCTTGCCTCAGCTAAGACCACAGTTCAGGTTAAGGCCTAAGGCCCAGTTCACTGTTACCAAGCCCAGTACACATCAAAAGAACCCAAGCCCAAATTCAAAACCAAAACCTAGTTCACTACCAAGCCCAGTTCACAAGTGAACTGTTAAGCCCAGTCCACAGTTCTCTCCAAAAGCCTAGTGTACTGATAGGCTAAAGCTAAAGCCCAGTTCATTCCCAAAGAACTCAAAGGCCCAAAGCACAATCATAACCCATTGGTTACCAAAATCCATTGGTACCCAAAGCCCAACAATAGCAACTAGAACCCAAAATAGCTAAACACTACAAAACACCCCCAGTCTCCGTGGATCGACCCGTACTTGCACGAGCTACAACTGACGACCGTGCACTTGCGGTATTACTGTAGGCCCGTTTTCATTTCACTTCAATTTTATACGCTTTCCCGGGTCCACCAAGTTTTTGGCGCCGCTGCCGGGGATTGGTGCTGTGTTTTTCTTGTAGTTTCATTAGCTATTTTTGCATTTCACTTCATAGCATTTGCATCTGCATCTGCTTCACTTCATTTGCTGTTGGTCCTGCTGTTCTGAACCAGTTTTTCCTCTGCTGGGACGCCACCAAGGAAAAGAACCAAAGCCCAACTGGGTTTTTGCAACAATATCAGAGCAGCTGGGCTGTGCTTAAAAGGTAACCCATTTAAGAGAACCCGAATTGTGGGCTTCCAATTTTTAATTGTGGGCTTGTAATATTAAAGCCAATTTTTGGGCTTTTTATTTTCTGTTGGGTTTGTAATTAATTTTTGTGGGCTTGTTTGTTTAATTTGTGGGCTTGTATTTAATTTTTGTGAGCTTGTTTAATTTGGACTTTTATTTTGTATTCTGGGTTTTTAAACCCAGCTGAGCTTGTAACCGATCACGCTAGGTTAACTCGTTAGTGGGCCGAGTACCCAAATTCTAGGCCGAGATTTTGGACTCAGTTTCACCAAACGTTTTCAAACCAGCTGAGCCAAAGCAAACACAAAACCAACAGTGGGCTTGCTCCCATTCAAAAACCAAATTTTATTTTCTTTTTTTTAAAAAAAAAAAAAAAAAAAAAAAAATTCCCATAAAAACCAAAGTTTTGCAAATGTTTCCCTAAAAACCAAAATTTTTCTTTTTCCCATCAAAACCAAATGTCTCCCGACAAAACCAAATTTTTCCCAAAAAGTCCAATCCCATTAAAAACCAAAATTTTCTTGTAGATAATGTGTTAGTTAAATTTTCTTTTGTATATATTTTGTGCTCATCCATTGTGACTCCGAATATGTTGGAGTTTTGCCTTGGATAACGGAGTTTTAATTCTGCTTTCGCCGAAATCGGGTATTCTCTCTCCTTTTACTCTACTCAGCATGTCCCTTTCCATATGTTGCATTTTAATTCTTTCCATATTTTTAAACATTGAGGACAATGTTTAGTTTAGGTTTGGGGGTATAGAGTAGATACCATGATAATATGCCATAATTGAAAACAAGAACTCCTTCTTTTTGAAAAAAAATGAAAAATGAAAATAAAAAATTAAAAATTGAAAAAACAAAACATAAAAATCGAGCTCATTTACCTTGAAATGTTGACTCTTGTGCAAATATGTAATTATTAGGAGTCTTAGTCTAGATATTTAGGCACCCTGATTCTAGCACAATTCATATAGTGATAAGAAATTTGCACGCGCACGATCTACCAATACATGTATGGCCTCGATCTTCAAGGTGTTTGATAGGAAGTCACGATTGCCAATCACTTTAGAATACTGAACGAAACTTGACTAGCTTGTTCTTTGGTTGGTTGGGATAGAAGGTGGAGGTTACATTAAGAAAAACAACCATCGAACTTAACTGGGTGCATCAAAAAGGGATACCTCTTGCAAAGTGTCATGTAATCTTTTGTTTCCTTTTGTTTATGTATCAAAAGTGTCTCCTTTTCAGAAAAAAAAAAAAAAAAAAAAAAGAATGAAAAAAAAAATAATATATATATATATATATATATATCAAGTATTTATCAATTCCATCATCTCTTGTTCCAAAAATAAAAGAGAGTAGTCAATGTAAATAAGAGTCATGTAAATAGTCATCTTTTGTGTTTCATTGTAATAAGTAAGGAAGGGTGTATGCCATTGATGTACAACGCGAGTAATTGTGAAACACCTCCAACTCATTCACAATTCTCGTAAAGTCCGGACAGCTAGCTAGATTTCGACCTTGGTTCTTAGCCTGAGAAACTATCTCTTGGTGATTAGTAGTCATAACATCCGATCTTTCTTTACACATGTGTAGATACACTTTACACTCTTATCACATGTCCTTATTTGTTATCAGTGCTAGGATTGTGCCTTCGATAGCTAGATTGACATCTCCATTTTGCTGTGAGCTTAACTGACTTACACATGTCACATTTGATGGAATCTGAGCTTATATTTTGACCTAGAACTTTGTAGGTACGTTCTAAGCAAACCTTCACGAGACTTCAACTCGTCCACTAGGGACACTTAGTGGTTTAAAAGTCTTAGTGCATACGCTAAATGCATTCGAGAGACCAGCGACAGTGGTATAAGTAGGATTTCCTTAGTTTTGTTTTACTTGAGGACAAGTAAAATTCAGGTTTGGGGGTATTTGATGAGTGCTAAAAAGTGCATATTTCTATATATTTTTCTTGGCATTTAACTCATCTTTTGTGCATTAATTCTACATTTTATCCCATATTCTGTATTTTCATTGTTTTCAAGAATAAATATTTTTCTTACTTAATTTTGCATTTTTAGGTAATAAATAAAGTTTGGATGAATAGCAGAGCGGAAAAGAGCAGAAAAGTAGTGAAAAGCCGGGAGGAATTACACAAGGAAGCCGCGAAGAATGTTGTGCACAAGACCAAAAGGCTAGAAGTGGGCTTGAAGAAGAAGAATTGTCCTTAAAGAAGATATGGGCTTGGCATACCCAAGGCCCAAAACCCTTACTCAAACACATTTCCACTACCCAAGCCCGTCTCGGATTTCAGCCGTCAGATCGAAGCATTTCAGCATCCTACGGTCGCTCCATCATCGCACATCAAACTCCGAAGCCCCCGCTTTACATCGCAACGCCCATCTCCATCTTGGGTCGTCCGTTTTGCTACATCCCTTCATCCGACGGTCGCTCCACGCTTACCTCCGTATCGCCGTTGGATCCACCTACCATCTTCCCATCCATCGCTTCTTTTCCAGAGCATAAAACTCCGCTGCACCTGCTTCACACCCTAGCAACCGAACACCTACACCCCAAACAAACAGACCCTAATCCCATTTCCATCGAGTTCTTCCCCTTCTTCCCAAAAATTTGCAGAGCTCTGCAACTCCATCACCACCATCTCTTCCATCTCCACCTCGAACACCACCACTACCACCTTCCCCCGACAAACTCAGGAGTCAATCACCACCCTTGTCTCTCCCTTTCTCGTCTGTAGCATCGAGTCCTGATGCTGCAAACTCGACAGTGAGAGAAGCTAGGGTTCACAGAAGTCTAGGGCTAGGCCAACAGCGCAACAAGAGCTAGAGGAGGAGCAGTAGAACATCAACAGGGCATGGGTCGAGCAGAATTCACACATGGGTATGTCGAATTTGATTTTTCCCCAAAAGTTAGGGTTTACAAATTTAGGGTTTTGTGAAATTAGGGATTTTGTTGTAAGCTATAAAAGGGAAGCTGTAGAGAATGCAAAAGTGGTTCTTGGTTAGCCGAGATACCCCCTAATTGGGTTAATTTAATTTGATTTCACTGTTAATTTTTAGGGTTCTTGTTTTGCAATTTTCATTCACTGTTTAGTAGTTTAAATGTTGTGTTGTTCCTGTTAAATGTGTGTTGTTCCTGTTAATGTGTGTTGTTTAAATGTGTGTTACTGTTTTGCCATTGTAGTTGCGTTCCTGTTAAATGTGTTGTTCCTGTTAAATGTGTGTTACTGTTTTTCCATTGTAGTTTAAATGTGTGTTGTTCCTGTTAATCATGTGTTGTTCTATCTGTTTTCTCATGTTCTGAGTTCACTAGCTGAGGCTCAGATGAAGCTTTAGTGCACTGTCTGATAGTGGAATGCTAGGTTAGAGCCTTAGTGCATTGTTTTGATTGAGCAATGGGAGAAATTAGTGCTCATAGCAAGCTAATTATCTTTCCATTCCATTTGTATGCTTAGGATCATAAGTTGACCTTAGCTGTCACTTAGTTCCATTAGGAACTCAACCTAGGATCACATTGTCTGGCTAGGTCACAAGGTGGATTCATAACCTAGTTGTGATGTTTACTGTTTTGTGTGAATGTTAGGCTAAAGCCTTTGAAGCATTGGATTGATTGAGCAGTGGGGAGAAACTAGTGCTCACTAGTGACTGTGAGCAAACTGGTTCTCTTCCCACTCTAGTTGTATGCCTAGGCTCTCAATTTGTTTTTTTTTTATATAACTGTTTTTTGCCTTGATCCCCTGCCATTTCCCTTGGCTTAGGCCTTGGTTTATCTCTTTGTCATTCTTTATGCCATTATCACCTTCACCATCATCATTGTTGTTTGTTGTTTGCTTATGCCATTGTTAATATGCACATGTAGGTTACTGTTGTTTTATCATTGTATATATTGCCACATTGTATATAATGATACTATCTCCATTGCCATCCTCACTGCCTTGGTCTTTCCCTTTGCTATATTGCCTTGTTTTGCCCTGTTATGCTTCCCTGAGCAGCCTGCATTACCCTTCTGCTGCTGCTGAAGCCACTGCTGCTGCTGCAACTGAGCTTGCCTCAGCTAAGACCACAGTTCAGGTTAAGGCCTAAGGCCCAGTTCACTGTTACCAAGCCCAGTACACATCAAAAGAACCCAAGCCCAAATTCAAAACCAAAGCCTAGTTCACTACCAAGCCCAGTTCACAAGTGAACTGTTAAGCCCAGTCCACAGTTCTCTCCAAAAGCCTAGTGTACTGATAGGCTAAAGCTAAAGCCCAGTTCATTCCCAAAGAACTCAAAGGCCCAAAGCACAATCATAACCCATTGGTTACCAAAATCCATTGGTACCCAAAGCCCAACAATAGCAACTAGAACCCAAAATAGCTAAACACTACAAAACACCCCCAGTCTCCGTGGATCGACCCGTACTTGCACGAGCTACAACTGATGACCGTGCACTTGCGGTATTACTGTAGGCCCGTTTTCATTTCACTTCAATTTTATACGCTTTCCCGGGTCCACCATGGCCCCGGTACGATCCTTGGCAGGAGGAAGCGGCATTGAGGCGGCTTCGGCTCTTGGAGAGGATGTTGAAACTTAAGAATCCAAGCGCTGAAGCTTCGGCTTTGATCCTGGAGCAGCTAATGGAGAGAATGCTGAAGCGGAGCGGCTGCTGAAATGAACGTTGAAGCGGATCCGCTACTGGAGGACGTTGAAGCGGAGAGGCTGCGTCAATCAGTGTGATGTCAAACTGGACACCCTTCAAGAGAACAGTGGTTAGGAGTCCCCAGTTTCATCTATCGTGCTTTCCAAGAGAGGTAGGGGTTTGGGAACGACTTCTTGGCTGGAAATAGTTGTTTTCCTGACACATCGCGGTTGAGGGCTGAAAATATGTCTCGACGTTGCGCCTTGGTAAAATATAAAATCTCTCATAAATGTCCCACCATAGACTGCACAATTTTGTGGGCGAAGTCCCCCAAAATCATGCATCTCCTGACGGGAAGAGAGTCTTTGTGGACTCAGGGGGGTTGCTGATTTCCTTGCCTCGATTTTGGAGAAGTCGTTCCTGATCTCTTCGTGTGATGAAATTGGATTGATGATTCCCTTCTACTGGAAGGATGCAAGCTGCTAGCGTTGGGAAGATGCAAGTTGTTAGCGTGGAAGGATGCAAGCTGTCAGCGCTGGAAGAGATACAAGTTGTTGGCGCTGGAAAGATGAAAGTTGTTGGCGCTGGATGGATGCAAGCCGTCAGCGCTGGAAGGGATGCAAGCTGTTAGCGCTAGATCGGCTTGGAATGGACGTTGGCTTGGCGTGGGCGCTGGCTTGTCAAGGCGCTAATTTGGCATGGCGCTGGCTTGGCCTGGCGCGGTAGCAATAAAGTGGGAAAGCATATTCCAGGTATGTACTCCAACGTTTCTCTTTCAATTTGTTTTTTTGTTGTTTTCTTGTGTTGGTGCAACCCTAGCCATAGGTATGCCTTCCATAAACTTGTAAAAATAATTCAGCATAAACAATTCCTCTTCGAATATCACTGTAGTAACGTCGGCTACCTCATGAATAGTGACGGGTAATCATTATTATGCAAAGTGGGTACGTACGGGTAGGTGACTGATTCCACGAAGAACCGGGCGTTAGGGTTTTCCTCTTTTTTTCTTTTTTTTTTGTAAATCAAACAAAGCGCCTGGTTTATGGTTTGATTTTCTGGATTTTTGGGTTGATAGACAAGTCTTACCTATGAGGGTTTTGGATTATTATGCAGGATGATCTGTTTTAGGATGATGTTGTTTTTGGTTATGATTGTAACTGACACAAACATCCCAGGGAAGATATAGAACTGTGAACGTTGCATGTCGGTAGATGACATGGGATGAAACATAACATGGCTATCGGTTTCATCATCCCCGTGAAAACTTGAAATAGTAAACCATGTATTTTGTCTAGGCAAGACTTACTCGATTTTTTGGATCTGCTAACGAAAAATGAGTCAGGTGCAAGTCCGAGTTTTGTGGGAAGCACCGCGATTGTGGAAGTCCCCAGTCGTCCCTGAGTCACTTGATAATCGAGTCGTCGATCCCTGGGCGGATCGTTTGCTTTTAACCTCTGGGAAGTCCCCAGTCGCCCATTGCGGTGTCATGACTGGTAATCGGGTTGTCTGGTAACTGAGTCGTCGATCCCTGAGCGGATCGTATCGGGCTGTCTGGTAGCTGAGTCATCGATCCCTGAGCGGATCGTTTGCCTCTACCGTCCTGACGTCTGGGTCGAAGTATGAGATCGAGGATCGAAAATTGACATTGTAACCGAAAGATCAATTTCCCACTGCGGTCGCCAATTGTTTGAGGGTGAAAACGGTTTCTGCTGATTTTGGTAATTTTCGGGTGTGTGGGTGAGAAACGAATTTAAACCCTAAACAATGTACTGCAAGGGATTACTTTAGATTCGAGAGATCAATCTGTACAAATCCGGCCTAAACCAAGAAATGGCCGTTCCAGACTTGCTTCGGTCACAAAGTGAAGGAGAAGGGTTGGTTTTGGGGAGGGAAACGAAGAAAGTGTTGAGACCAGAATAGTTGATTTTGGAAGAGTAGTTGTTTTACGACTTGTATCAGAAAATGGGAAGCTAACAGATGGAAAGCTAGCAAATATTTTCTGAGTATTGTATGCTCTTGACATGAACTTGTTGTTCGGTGGAAATAGGTAATGCCTATTTATACAAGTCGAAGTGAAACGTACTCTGGTCTCATTAAGAAGTGGAAAATGAGTGAGTAAATGGGAGGAGGTGGTAACCGATAACGCCTGGAATTGATGTTCCATAAAAGAAATCGTTTCACCATTACTCCCTGTATTTACTAACCGCCTCATCCTTATGACACTTTCTTTTAACGGGAGTAGTGTACGCCGCACGCTGTAAACCTCCAAACCAATACCCAATGAGCATCTCCCAGTTTGTGACATGCGTTGATGCCTCGAGTGTTTTCATGGAAAACATGTAGCATGTTGTTGTCATCTGGAAATTCGATCTTGGGAGACTTGCCGGCTCGGTGACCTTCGACGGTCGAGATTTTGCATCCTAAGAGGAAAGGTAGTCGTTGATTATTGCAACCCTAAAGCATGCTCGGTATGGCTTTAATATGGCATAGTTTAGGCGCGGCCAAAATTTAGGGTTTTGGCTTTGTTTAGGAGCGACCAAACTAGGGCCAAAAGGTGTCATGCGTTAGCTGGTAACCTTGGACCGCTAAGATCTACATCTTAGATGAAAAGGTGGTCGTTGATCGTTGCGGGTTTTCGTTTTGGCATCCGCATAGGGAAGGCCGGTATGGCGTGGCGCCACAAGGTGGTTGGCATGCCATTGGCACATGTGGCATGGCATGCCTTGGCACAGTTTGGCGTGGCCAAAACTAGGGTTTTGGGCCGAAAGTAACCATGCGTTGTCTGGCGACCTTGGACGGCTAGGATTTGCATCTAGGATTGAAGGGTGGTCGTTGATCGTTGCACGCCTTCGTTTTGGTAGCCGCATAGGGAAGACCGACATGGTATGGCGCGACAAGGTGGTTGGCATGCCATTGGCACAAGTGGCATGGCATGCCTTGGCACGGTTCGGCGTGGCCAAAACTAGGGTTTTGGGCCAAAGGTTACCATGCGTCGTCTGACGACCTTGGACGGCTAGGATTTGCATCTAGGATTCAAGGGTGGTCGTTGATCATCGCACGCCTTCGTTTTGGTAGCCGCATCGGGAAGGCCGATATGGTATGGCGCGGCAAGGTGGTTGGCATGCCATTGGCACATGTGGCATGGCATGCCTTGGCGCGGTTTGGCGTCGTCAAAACTAGGGTTTTGGGCCAAAGGGTACCATGTGTTGTCTGGCGACCTTGGATGGCTAGGATTTGCATCTAGGATTGAAGGGTGGTCGTTGATCGTCGCACTCCCTCGTTTTGGTAGCCGCATAGGGAAGGCCGGCATGGTATGACGCGGAAAGGTGGTTGGCATGCCATTGGCACATGTGGCATGGCATGCCTTGGCGCGGTTTGGCGTGGCCAAAATTAGGGTTTTGGTCCAAAGGTCACCATGCGTTGTCTGGCGACCTTGGACGGCTAGGATTTGCATCTAGGATTGAAGGGTGGTCGTTGATCGCCGCACGCCTTCGTTTTGGTAGCCGCATAGGACGACTTGGCATGGTAGGTCCAAGGCATAATGGTGCGAACGGCTTGGCATGATGGGGCCAAGGGTTTGGCATGCCATTGGCGCATGGTGCGGCTAGGATGGCTAGGGCCAAGGGTTTGGCATGCCATGGGCGCATGGTGCGGCCAGCATGGCTAGGGCCAAGGGTTTGGCATGCCATTGGTGTATGGTGCGGCCAGCATGGCTAGGGCCAAGGGTTTGTCATGCCATTAGCGCATGGTGCGACCAGCATGGCTAGGGCCAAGGGTTTGGCATGCCATTGGCGCAGTGGTGCGGCTGGCATGGTTGGCATGCCTTGGCGCGAAGATGTGGATGGCATGGTTTTCCATTGGCACAGTGGTGCGGCTGGCATGGTCGGCATGCCTTGGCGCGGTGATGTGGCTTGCATGGTTTGCCATTGGCACAGTGGTGCGGCTGGCATGGTTGGCATGCCTTGGCGCGGTGATGTGGCTGGCATGGTTTGCCATTGGCACAGTGGTGCGGATGGCATGGTTGGCATGCCTTGGTGCGGAGATGTGGCTGGCATGGATTTCCATTGACACGGTGGCTTGAGAATTAGGATTTGGTATGTACGAAGATGATGTCGGTCAATACTAAGGGTTCTGCCGTGGAACATGACACATGTATATATAAAAAAAGGTACCCTAGTAATTCTTACGTAGGCATGCTGATTGATTCAATAAATGCGCTAGTGGTCATAGTGACGTCATGTCAGATGTATGGTTTTACGATTTTAACCCTAAGCTAAAAACCACCATCAACAGTACCCTGTGATGATTTCTAGGAAGAACATCATGTTTATAAGGTTCTTGGTTTTCTGTGGAAATTTGACTCTCTGCGATAGTCGATTGACTATTTGTTCCATTGACAGTGAAGGGAAGCAAATTACGAAGTTTAGAAATTTGTTTCTTCCTGGAAAAACAGTGGACATCGTAGTGATTTTCTTTTCCACATAAGGTACAGGTTCGTGAGGAGGATGCAAGAGTCGGCATCTGTTTTAACTTTACATCCCTGTGAGAAGATTGTAAGTAGTATAACATTTTCTCGACAAAATCTTCTCGAGGTAATTTCTTCATGTGCTCCACATTAAGAGGAACAGTTGGAACAAAAGAGTATTTCCTTAAGACATAGTTTTCCTTTTTCAAGGTCAAAAACTGTTCATGGGCCAGTGAAAGTGATGCTTCTAGCTTTTACTTTTCTACACGAAGTCTGTCAAAATCAGATGAATGTGTCTTGATCAAACATTTTTGTCAAATTGAGCCTTCTTTGATCAGCTTTTCAAGATCAAATTTTTTTTCATGCTGTAGAATATTTTCTTGAAGAAGTTTCTCAATATCCTTAGAGAATGACTCTATGATGTTATAGAGTACATGTTCACAATCAATAGACTTTTAAAATTCATCAATGAGTTGTTCATGATTCTGAAGATCAACAAACTCAGTAGAATTTTTTGCAATTCTGCTGAGCTCCATTTCAGCTTTTGCCATTGTGTCCAATGTGTCATTGGAGGAAGAGTGGTCAATATAAGATGGGACAGTCTTCCTACCTCGGGATTCGGAAGAATCAACTAAGGAGTAATCCTTTGAGGTATTTTCGAGACACTTGACAGAGTTGAAAGCTTTAGGAGGCATTTTGATATGCGTAAGATATTTCGTCCTCAGATTCAGATTGCTACAAACACAGACTTGTAGGGTCTTCAACGTGTTTGCCTGCTCTGATACCAATTGAAAAAGCGGGGGTCTAACAACACCACCCAATATTTCGCTTAGCAATCTGTATGGGCTAACTCCGAAACACATTCTAGAGAATCAACTAGACAGTCAGACTCAATCTAGGTAAAAGTATCTCAAGGAGTTAATATCTCTCTCTTGTTTTGATTTACTCAAGCTAATAGAAATCAGCGAGTCCTAATCAAACACAAGGAATAACTTGAACGGTACCAAAGACCAATGTCCAAGGATCAATCAATGAAAATCAACAACCAAAGGTTGGATAATACTAATTGATGATCTAAACGCACAACCTGTATTATTTCAATTATATAGATAAACAATATAATGCGGAAACTGAAATAACACAGACACCATAACTTTTGTTAACGAGGAAACCGCAGATGTAGAAAACCCCGGGACCTAGTCCACATTGAATACACACTGTATTAAGCCGCTACAGACACTATCCTACTCCAATCTAACTTCGGACTGGACTATAGTTGAACCCCAATCAGTCTCCCGCTGATCCAAGGTACAGTTATACTCCTACGCCTCTGATCCCAACAGGATATTGCGCACTTGATTCCCTTAGCTGATCTCACCCACAACTAAGAGTTTCTACGACCCAAAATCGCAGGCTTTAACAATAAAAAAATCTTTCTCACACAGACAAGTCTATCAAAGGATCAATCTGTCTCCCACAGAAAAAGCCTAAAGCTTTTGTTCTGTGTTTTGATAATAATCAAGGCGAACAAGAACCAATTGGTAATCCGGTGTTATATTCCCGAAGAACAACCTAGATTAATCAATCACCTCACAACAATCTTAATCGTATGGTAACGAAACAAGATGTTGCGGAATCACAGACAATGAGACGAAGATGTTTGTGATTACTTTTTATATATTGCCTATCGGAGAA
This sequence comes from Papaver somniferum, assembly GCF_003573695.1. Taxonomy (NCBI): domain Eukaryota; kingdom Viridiplantae; phylum Streptophyta; class Magnoliopsida; order Ranunculales; family Papaveraceae; genus Papaver; species Papaver somniferum. The sequence continues at coordinate 169,180,766 of NC_039364.1, read as the reverse complement.
ATCAAACAATCTCAAGCCAATCAATATGATTGTACTATTACAATAGAAGATGCAAGATCATGATCACTCAACTACGATAAAAGTAGTATCGGTCTGGCTTCACAATCCCAATGAAGTCTTTAAGTCGTTAACCTAGTTTTAGAAGAAGAAAACCAAAGGTTAAAGGAAAATCGACTCTAGCACGCAAACTAGTATCACACGTAAGGTGTGGGGATTAGTTTTGCAGAGTTGTTAGATGTCCCCTTATACAGCCTTTCAAATCAGGGTTTTGCCTTAGTTACAAAGCAATCAATATCCATCGTTAGATGAAAACCTGATTTAGATTCAAGCTAATAATACTGAACCGTTAGATCGAAAACTTAGCTTGTTATACACAAATGATTGTACGCTTCTAGGTTTGTTAACCGCACCCAAACATGTACATTATTAGTTCAACAATAGTCTAACCAAAAAGGTTAACCATATGAGCGTTTCATACCAACCATGTTCTTCTTCACCATAACTAGTTCAAATGACTCAAATGAACTAGTTAAGAGAGTTGTTCAATTGCAAAGAAATCTTATGTAACTACACAAGACCCAATTGAAGCAAAGATGATTTGATTCACAAGAATCAGTTCATGAACTTTAATAGCCACGGTTTGCAAAAGAATTCCTTAGTCTTTTATGATTAAGTTCATAAATCATCTATAGATATATAACAATCTCAAGTTCGCAGACTAGGTTCGCGGACTTAAGACACCAGATAGAGTTTACAAACTCCAACAGAAATTCTCGGGATGAGAACTTCTCCGGTTCGCGGACTGGGTTCGCGTACTTGGCTCACGCAAGTAGTTTATCAACTCCAACAGAAATTCTCGGGTTTGAGAACTTCGGCAGTTCGCAGACTGAGTTCGCGGACTTGGCACTTGCCATACTTCCGGTTCTCTTGATCATTAAAGTTCGAGCATTTCGGTTCATGGAATCTATTGGTTATGTAATCTTAACTCTCATTCCAATCATTGAAACATTCTTAGAGGACGTTATATAGTTGTTACACCATTTCTCGTCAAAGCAATTTCCGAAGTGATTGAAACATTCATGACTTTCGTCACTAAGTAAAGATAAACTTGGTCGAAGCGAAAAGCTTACCAACACATATTTCGAGATATAGATAGGCGAGGTATACTCGGCTCGAAATACCAAATGTGTATAATCTAGTCTATATGTATAACATACGACTTTTGTCTCAAAGAGTAGGAGATAGTGTTAGAGCATAACTCGGTCGACCTCGCATGCGTTGCTGTATCAAGCATGTTTGTCAATTTTAGTTATCAAAACTATGAGTCCTGATTACTAGTCTACATAGCTAAGTGTAGGACTAGGATAGAAAAGTGTAGTTGAGCTTAAGGACTTCATGGAGATTCATCATACAACGACGAAGATCTACTCAAGGAACCGAGGAACTTTATCAACAAAAAGGTATGTCGAGACTTGAACTTATCTATCACTCAAAAGTCTATCTCTTCTATCTCCTACTTCTTATGAGACAAAAGTCGTATGCTATATAGGCTGGATCATACACATTTGATATTTCGATCCGAGTATATCTCGCCTATCTATATCTCGAAATCATGTGTTGGTAAAGCGTTTCGCTTTGATCGGGTTTATCTTCACCTAATGTCGAAAGTCATAATGTTTCAATCACTTTGAAAATCGCTTTGACGAGAAATAGTGTAACAACTATATAACATCCTCTAAGAATGTTTCAATGGTTGGAATGAGAGTTTAGGTCAATATAACCAATGATGGATATAAGAATTATGTGGAAACACATATGTGCATAAGTCCTATTCCTTAATCCGAAGTTTGCGAACTTTTTTGATTGAGAGAAACTGTAGGAATTGGCTTTGCTAAGTCCGCGAACTCAGTTTGCGAACCTAGTCCGCGAACTGGCGGAAGTCTCCTTGCCGAGATTTTCTGCTGAGTTTGGAAAACTCTGCCGGTTGCCTTAAGTCCGCGAACTTGTTTGCGTACTTGAGTGGGTTATGATCTAAAGATGTGCTCTGAACATGAAACTTAAATTGATGTGGAATGCAGTATGCAAACCGTGGCTATAAAGTTCATGAGCCGATTCAATTGAACTGAATCATCTTTGTTTCAATTGTAACTTGTGTAGTTACACAAGATCTCATAGCAATTGAACAACTCTATAACTAGTTCATTTGAGTCAATTGAACTAGTTATGGTGAAGAAGAACAAGGTTAATATGAAATGCTCATATAGTTAACCTTTTGGGTTACTATGTTGAATCAACATACACGTACATGTTTGGTCACGGTTTTCACAAACCCAGTAAACGTATATCTCAAGTGTGTGTGACAAGCTAAGTTTTCGATCTAACGGTTGAGAAATATTAGCTTGAATCTAAATCAGGTTTTCATCTAACGGTGAATATTGATTGCTTTGTACCCAAGGCAAAACCCTGATTTGAAGACTATATAAAGGAGACATCTAGCATTGGGAAAAAATAATCCCCACATGTCTGTGTGATACTAGTGCGCTCGCTAGAGTCGATTCTCCTCCAAACTTTGGTTTTCTTCTCTAAAACTAGGTTAACGACTTAAAGACTTCATTGGGATTGTGAAGCCAAACCGATACTACTTTTATCGTAGTTGTGTGATTTGATCTTGCATCTTCTATCGTACGAGTACAATCTTATTGATTGACTTTAGATCTTGAGAGTTCTCCGATAGGCAAGATAAAGAAGTCACAAACATCTTCGTCTCACTATTTGTGATTCCTCGACGTCCTCTTGTTTATACAGGTAAGACTGTTTTGAGGTGATTGATTAATCTAGGCTGTTCTTCGGGAATATAAGACCTGATTATCAATTGGTTCTTGTTCACCTTGATTTCATATCATAAGACGGAACAAAAACCTAGGGTTCTTCTGTGGGAGACAGATTTATCCTTTGATAGAATTTTCTATGTGAGACAGATTTGTTTATTATCAAGTCTGCGATTTTGGGTTGCAACAACTCTTGGTTGTGGGTGAGATCAGCTAAGGGAATCAAATGTGCAGTATCCTGCTGGGATCAGAGGCGTAGGAGTACAACTGTACCTTGAATTAGTGGGAGACTGATTGGGGTTCAACTATAGTCCAGTCCGAAGTTAGCTTGGAGTAGGCTAGTGTCTGTAGCGGCTTAATACAATATGTATTCAATTTTGGCTAGGTCCCGGGGTTTTTCTGTATTTGCGGTTTCCTCGTTAACAAAACTTCTGTTGTCTGTGTTATTTCAATTTCCGCATTATATTGTTTTATCTTTATAATTTGAAATAATACAGGTTGTGCGTTGAAGTTTAATCAATTAGAGATCCGACCTTGTTGTTGTTGATTTCATTGATTAACACTTGGATATTGGTCTTTGGTATCGTCCAAGTTATTCCTTGTGTTTGATTAAAGACTCGCTGATTTCTATTAGCTTGAGTAATATCAAAAACAAGAGAGAGATAATAACTCCTTGAGATACTTTTATCTAGATTGAGTTTGGATGTCTAGTTGATTCTCTAGAAAAGTATTTCGGAGTTAGTCCATACAGATTTCTAAGCGAAATATTGGGTGGTGTTGTTAGACCCCCGCTTTTTCAATTTGTATCAGAGCAGGCAAACACGTTTAAGACCTTACAAGTCTGTGTTTGTAGCGATCTGACTCTATGAACAAGAGTACTATCTCTGATAAACGCGTCACCAGTAATAAAGATTCTCTCTCGTCTAAATCTATTAAAAAGAAAAGTTTTTCAATCTCGAATATAGAGAAACCTTGTGGTTCGACGAGACATATAAACAATGACATGAGTGTTCATGATTACCCTTCGAAAGAGACCTTATCTTCTAATGAATGTGATACAGCTGAAGAGAGTAAATTGATTCTTAATCTTGTTAGAATTCAAGCTGTTAGAATGAATCAGTTAAAACACCATGTCAATGTTCTACTTGGTATTGTAAGAGATTGCAAAGCCCATGGCAACGCTGAAGATCAGTCTTCATGCTTGACTCTTGAGGCCATCCTCGAAAAGGATGCCTTGGATATTGAACGTCGTTTGAATAAACTCTCCATTCAAGGATGTTCAAAGCAATCTAATGTACCAAGAACTTTTGATGCTTTACATTCAGAAGTAAATACAAATGTTCCTAATGGTTCCCCCAATCATGAACTTGGGACATTCTGTAAAAGAGACAACTCTTCTAACGATGATATTAAGACTACATCCTCCAATCATTCCAATGATCAAAAGGTATGTCTTGTTTGTGAGACCAAGATCTCTGTTAGACAAAAGAGAAACACCAAGTTGAATAAATACTCCTTAGTTCAACTTCAACACACCCTAGATTTGATTCTCAAAGGTGTGACTGACATCCGTATGATTGTGCCAATTGGTTTTCGTACCTATCCTGTGTATGCAACCAGGAAAGTCAGTACAGTGAGTTCCTCCAATGTCCAAGGGCAGAATAGACGTCTTAATAAACATCGTCCTAAGGAAGTTCAATGCCTTGTCTCTAATTGCAACATTTTTCTTGTTGAGAAAATCATTCCAGAAGAAAGGAAAATTGATAAAATAAGAAAGGATATTAAAGAGCTTGTCAACAGATTATCTTCTTCCTCATGTCAAGACACTTCTGGTAAGAACTCTAACTATGTCTCTTACTTTGATGACAGTAAATTTTATGATAATTTCTCATGTCAAACAAGATTCCTCTATAAGACTAAGAGGAAAAACAAACTTCACCAAAGACATAAACCTCATAATGATCCTGTTGCTCGCACTTGTGCTAATTAATCACAAGATTCGAGAGCTTACTCATAAAAAATCATGTTGAGTAAGTTGTGTTAAAAACAGGTATACTTGTTGCTTGCGTATGTTAAGTTAAGCTATTTTCTTATCGTCCATAGATAAACCTGTGTTGACAGATTCGCTAAGATCAAGTATTGGTTAAGTCAAAAGAAAATGTTGCATATAGTCTTAAGTTTTGCTTTTAAGTCCTGTTTTCAAATGTTTGAAGGACTTTATTTCTTGGGTATTTGTTGTAATCGAACGGATTCCGTTTTGGGCCGAGTCAACAGTTTATTTGAAACCCTAAATTGTTGTCCCCAAGGATAAAATATCCAACCTCTTAGGGTTACAAGTCACGTACGTGTACTCCTGGTGGTTCTTTTGGATTTTCAAGAATGTCTTCCTCCTCTTCTTGCTACGGTTTCACAAAAGGATTTCTTGAAAAAGGTGTTGAGGTTGATTCCAAGAAGAAGAGAACACTTGTAGATGAAGATCATCCCAATGCTTCATGCTTCTTTGCTTATACTCATGAAGATGCTGAGAAGGATGATATGATATCTGCTAAAGTTGTTCATGACTTTCTTAAGTACTTTGGGGAAGAAAAACAACAGCTTGTTGATACTCTAAAAGGTCTTGATAAGGTGAAAACTGAGTTGGAAAAGGTTGTGTCTGACCTTGGTCTTATAAAATCTCAAATCAATGATCTTCGTAAAGAGAATCATCTCTCTGATAAAACAGAGAAGGCTATCGTTCACAAGCCCGCGGACTCCGTGTCTCGTGAGGATCCTGTACGGCCCATATCCCTATTCGCTGTCAGGGAAACGATGGAATCTGATCCTCTTTAGCTTGTCTTTTTAGATTCCTAGTATGTCTTCCTTTTGGATTAGTTGGAATAATAACTAGTGTTTTCAATAGCGAAAATTGTGACTACACATAGCTATTTTTGTTTTCATCTTCTTGTGTTATTTTTTAGGTTTATTGGTTTTAAATTCTAAAAATATTTGGAGGATGATGTTATTGCAGTATTAATCTGTTTGATTTTGAAGTATTGCAATATTTTTATGGGATATGTATTGTTTGCGTCCGTGAACTTGAAGGTCCCATATGTTGTCAAAACTAAAGTCGTTTATAAATTGATATTCGTATTGATAAAAGGACGAATGGACTTTTGACAATTACAAAATTTATGCCTATGCAGTCATTTATTTGATGGAAAATAGGGTAAAATCTTTTGTGTGACAAGGATAAAGTCTATTATGTCATTATGCATATAGTGATGGAAAGATAGAATAGATCCTTGTATGTATTCCATGGTATTGATCTTCATTGATACATTCTTTTTGTATTACCGTGAGGCTCCATAATGTGTCTTATGTCGAGCACGATACAACTAAGTTTATTATTTTGTGATTAACTTTGTTGGTTGTTCCGTAAGGTACTTTATGTCGAGCATATTTGAACTAAATTAATCATCATGGTTGGTTATTTAGTTATTTGTTCCTAAAGTCTTCTTTTGTCGAGAAAAAAAATTGACAATTAAATTGATTACTTCTGTGATTAGTTTGGTTGTGTTTTCCAATTAGATTAATTATAGGTTCTCTTGTAATTAGTCTAGTTGAGTATTCATATATTCCACAAGTCCTTGTGTTGAGTATATGAACGGCTATACTAATCATGTTCTATTGGTTAATGTAGTCGTATATTCTGTAAGGTTTTCCTTATGTTGAGTATTGAACGATTAAGTTAGTCATCTCCATATGATTACCTTAGTCGTAGCTCCGTAAGTTTACTTATGTTGAGCACAATCAATTAAATTGATCACTTTTGTGGTTTTGATTTAGTTGCGTATTCCAATTAAATTAATCATGGGTTTTCTTGTGATTAATTTGATTGATTTTTGGATATAGAAAATCATTCTTATGGTTTTTGGTGTCCAATTAAAAATCCTTCTTTTCTTTCGAAATTAAGGTCGCTCTTGATGTTCTTTCGGGAATGACATCAAATGGGGGAGAGTTCTTTTGAACTTGTGCTTAATGGTAATATCTTGCAGGGTGTGCGGCTGTGGAATTTTATAGGGGTTATCTTGTATCTTAAAACTCCTTGATGAATGCATTTAGCTTCGGCTTTATGATTGCATCTAAATTAAGTTAGTATGTATTTTTTCTTTTAGTCTATGAAACGTCTCTTATCGGAAATTTCATTAGGATCCTGTTCTTGTACCTTTGCCAATTTTATTGACAAAAAGGGGGAGAATTAATGTGTAGTTCTACTACATATACATATGGTCTTCAGATCATTGTGTAAGGGGGAGTGGTTTCCATGTGAGATGGAGTATTGACTAAGGGGGAGTGATAGATATCACTGTAGTATTATTGTTAAAGTCGTGATGCAATTGGACTTTGATGTTACATAATAATACTATGTCACTGTATAATGATGATCGAGAATCTCGATTTCTCTCATTGTTATAGCTACAGATCTTCAACAACTGTGATGCTAAACTTACAACCTTTGGGATCATTAGAGTACTTGGAAGGACGAAGATTTGAGGGAACGTTGAAGATTAGACTATGGAATAGGAGCCACTAAAGTTTATCTTTTTTGTATTCCATATGTATTAATAGTTTTGTTACTAAAATTTACAAAGGGGGAGATTGTTAGAGCATAGGTCGGTCGACCTCGCATCCGTTGCTATATCAAGCATGTTTGTCAATGTTAGTGATCAAAACTGTGAGTTGATTTCTAGTCTACATAGCTAAGTCTCGGACTAGGATAGAAAGGTGTAGTTGAGCTCAAGGACTTCATGGTGATTCATCATACAACGACGAAGATCTACTCAAGGAACCGTGGAACTTCATCAACAAAAAGGTATGTGGAGACTTGAACTTATCTATCACTCAAAAGTCTATCTCTTATATCTCCTACTTCTTATGAGACAAAAGTCGTATGCTATATAGACTGGATCATACACATTTGATATTTCGAGCCGAGTATATCTCGCCTATCTATATCTCGAAATCCTGTGTTGGTAAAGCATTTCGCTTTGATCGGGTTTATCTTCACCTAATGACGAAAGTCATAATGTTTCAATCACTTTGAAAATCGCTTTGACGAGAAATAGTGTAACAACTATATAACGTCCTCTAAGAATGTTTCAATGGTTGGAATGAGAATTTAGGTCAATATAACCAATGATGGATATAAGCATTGTGTGGAAACACATATGTGCATAAGTCCTATTCCTTAATCCGAAGTTTGCGAACTTTGTTGATTGAGAGAAACCGGAGGAATTGGCTTTGCCATGTACGCGAACTCAGTCCGCGAACTCAGTTTGCGAACTCAGTCCGCGAACTGACGGAAGTTCTCTTACCGAGAATTTCTGCTGGGATTTTCCAAAAACTCGTTTGCGTGTTTAGTCCGCGAACTCAGTCCGCGAACCTAGTCCGCGAACTGGCGGAAGTCTCCTTACCGAGATTTTCTGCTGAGTTTGGAAACTCTGCCGGTTGCCTTAAGTCTGCGAACTTGTTTGCGTAATTGAGTGGGTTATGATCTAAAGATGTTCTCTGAACATGAAATTTAAATTACTAAGGAATGCAGTATGCAAACCGTGGCTATAAAGTTCATGAGCCGATTCAATCGAATCGAATCATCTTTGTCTCAATTGTGTCTTGTGTAGTTACATAAGATCTCATAGCAATTTAACAACTCTCTAACTAGTTCATTTGAGTCAATTGAACTAGTTACGGTGAAGAAGAACAAGGTTAATATGATATGCTCATATGGTTAACCTTTTGGGTTACTATTTTGAACCAACATACACGTACACGTTTTGGCACGGTTTCCAAAAACCCAGTAAACGTATATCTCAAGTGTGTGTGACAAGCAAAGTTTTAGATCTAACGGTTGAGAAATATTAGTTTGAATCTAAATCAGGTTTTCATCTAACGGTGAATATTGATTGCTTTGTACCTAAGGCAAAACCCTGATTTGAAGACTATATAAAGGAGACATCTAGCATTGGGCAAAACTAATCCCTACACGTCTGTGTGATACTAGTGCGCTCGCTAGAGTCGATTCTCCTCTAGCCTTTGGTTTTCTTCTCTAAAACCAGGTTAACGACTTAAAGACTTCATTGGGATTGTGAATCCAGACCGATACTACTTTTATCGTAGTTGTGTGATCTGATGTTGCATCTTCTATTGTACGAGTACAATCTTATTGATTGACTTGAGATCGTGAGAGTTCTCCGATAGGCAAGATAAAGAAGTCACAAACATCTTCGTCTCACTGTTTGTGATTCCTCGACGTCCTCTTGTTTATACAAGTAAGACTGTTGTGAGGTGATTGATTAATCTAGGTTGTTCTTCGGGAAAATAAGACCGGATTATCAATTGGTTCCTGTTCACCTTGATTTCATATCATAAGACGGAAGAAAAACCTAGGGTTCTTCTGTGGGAGACAGATTTATCCTTTGATAGACTTTTCTGTGTGAGACAAATTTGTTTATTATCAAGTCTGCGATTTTGGGTTGCAGCAACTCTTGGTTGTGGGTGAGATCAGCTAAGGGAATCATGTGCGCAGTATCCTGCTGGGATCAGAGGCATAGGAGTACAACTGTACCTTGAATTAGTGGGAGACTGATTGAGGTTCAACTATAGTCCAGTCCGAAGTTAGCTTGGAGTAGGCTAGTGTCTGTAGCGGCTTAATAAAATGTGTATTCAATCTGGATTAGGTCCCGGGGTTTTTCTGCATTTGCGGTTTCCTCGTTAACAAAACTTCTGGTGTCTGTGTTATTTCAATTTCCGCATTATATTGTTTTATCTTTATAATTTGAAATAATACAGGTTGTGCGTTGAAGTTTAATCAATTAGAGATCCGACCTTGTTGTTGTTGATTTCATTGATTAACACTTGGATATTGGTTTTTGGTACCGTCCAAGTTATTCCTTGTGTTTGATTAAAGACTCACAGATTTCTATTAGCTTGAGTAATATCAAAAACAAGAGAGAGATAATAAGTCCTTGAGATACTTTTATCTAGATTGAGTCTGACTGTCTAGTTTATTCTCTAGCAAAGTATTTCGGAGTTAGTCCATACAGATTGCTAAGAGAAATATTGGGTGGTGTTGTTAGACCCCCGCTTTTTCAGTTAGAATAGATAGATTTTTGAGTGACAGGTGAGTTCAAGTCTCCACATACCTTTTTGTCGAGAAGTTCCACCGGTTCCTTGAGTAGATCTTCTACTTGTATGATGAATCGCCATGAAGTCCTTGAGCTCAACTACACTTACTATCCTAGTCCGAGACTTAGCTATAAGAGACTAGAAATCAAGACTTATAGTTTTGATCACTAACATTGACAAACATGCTTGAGATAGCAACATATGCGAGTTTGACCGAGCAGTGCTCTAACAATTACTTAAGATCGGTTTCACTAATAAAAGTCATGCCTTTGTGAATAGTTTTACCAAGAACATAAACAAGTCATGAGCAGTTATACTAAACACACATATTGGTAATTCAAAAGATATGCAATGAATAACAATACCAATAATGCCTGACGATTTCCTTTTCGATTCACAAAACAAGTCCATGAATTTACTTCCTTAAAACACATGTAAAATATTGTTTCCTAGTATGAAATATTCACCTTAACCCATACTTAATCACAATAACATTCAAACGATTATGTCGATGTCTTATCTACAAAGTTTAATGGTTAAGCAATAAACCTCGTATTGTATTCCTTAATACTATGTCTAACTAGAGTATAATCATGCTTCGCAGTTTTGTTTTCAATATGCACGACTTGAAAGATACGTTTATGAATGAAACAGTTCAACTCAAATATCACTAACCTCAAGTGGAAGGATGATGTTGTCGTTGTAGCTCCTTACTTCTTCACTTCTTCAAGTCTTCACAATACTTGTAATGTCTCATATCCTAATACTTTCAAGCTAACCTATATATACGAAGTTGACTCTAGTACATCATCAAGCGACTCTTAAATGAGTTTTGGCTCACTAAAATATGACAACCAAACTTGACATACCAACACTTGGTGGGTTCAACCGAGCCATGCTCTAACAATCTCCCCCTTTGTCAATTTTAGTGACAAAACTCTTACATCATTTGGATAAACAAATTACAAGAATTCATTACACATACGCTTGATTCCCGAATTCAACAACACAATAACCTGTATACATTCAATCCTTAAATGCCGCTGTTGACATTATAATAACAAAGATAATACTCCCCCTAAAGGTAAGATAGGTAGATTTTATCAATCTGCACGTCTTTGTTATTTCCTTTGTAGTTCATATAACTACAAGTATATGATATGTTTCTCCCCTTAGTCTATGCTTTCACTTTTTCGTTAGATAAACGTTTAAGCACCAATGTCCTTTCCCTTAATGATACCAATCAATATAAATCAATACCAATATCACTTGTTTACTCCATATATTTCTCTCCCTTTTTTCACAAAATGACAAAGAAACGAAAAACTAAAGGACAAACCGAAAGGATCTTACAAATCTCAAAATAGACTTGCAACCTATAGAGTTAAGCACGAGGGTTCCACACACCATTTTTGATAACAAATATCAAAACCGAAACTACAAAGTAATTTGTTTTGATATGTTACCAAGGAAACAATTGCCCGAAGCAATTTTTCCTAATAGTTTAGCAAACCAAAAATCAACTAAGCACCTTAGTTCCTTTGCTAAACCGATTGTACAAATACAATCGCTTGTTCGATAAGACCAAAATAAAGATAACTCTATTTTTCTCATCAGTAAAATTATCCATATAACTTAGACCTTTAAATTTTAAACAAGACAAGTACTAGGTTAGTTAACTAGCATTTCTTGTTAAGGCATTCGATTAGACTTGAATAACCGAAACCTCCACTTTGATAAGTCTAACTAAGATCAGAATTAACTTAGTTTCTCTTATCCGGAATCGAATTGGACTAAAAAATTCATCCCGTAAACCTTTTCTTTCGTTAAGCCATAAATAATTCATACAAACCAAATAAATTAACTTGCATAATTATTCACCTCAATCGGAAGCAATTGAAACAACATAGACATTAAAGCACCGAAATTTTGTAAGCCTAAAAAATTGATACCACACAATAAAGCAAGATAACAAAAGTTTTTCTTAACCGGAACCAATTGAATCACACACACATCCATACACAAATAATGAAATAAAACATCAATTGTACCGAAATTTTTGTTAAGCAAAAGAAATAGATATACGTAATAAAATCAGGCTTTTCTTAAACAGGAAAACAATTAACTAACAAGATTGTTACCTCAAATTTCGCATCCACTTATCCAATATGTTTGCATCTTCTTCCAGGGAGAATTGATATCGAAATATCATTATGTTTTCATCCTTATGCAAAACAAAAGAATAACAACAACCAACGTTTACCAGAGAAAGGTTGAAAACTAGTTTTTAACTATTGCAAGCAAAAGTTAAAAACCACGAAACACATATGCTTTTATGCTAAACCAAAACCGATTCAACATATTGTGACTTTTTCACATATTGTTTCTATTAGAACCCCTCATGATCCTTTGATAAAGCCTACCAACATGGGCTAGAACTTAATCCTGCTAAATCAAAAAGTCACCCAAACCATAAGGGTTCACGACATTATGAGATCGAATATCAAGGTTAGAAAACCGAAATCAAACATCCCATAAACATACATAGCAATAACATAAAGCATTCAAGCACAGGCTATGTAAATCAAAAACTATCACAAGAAAAATTATAAATCAAATAATTTTATTCATAATAAGATAGTTTTATTCATAATAAACTTAATATAATCATTGAAAGAAATCAAAAATTGTTGTCTATTTTTTCTTTGATTAAGTATTACATCATATAACTTAATCTCTATAAGAGCTCCTATTATTTACCGAAGATTCCCCGGTTTTTGATTCTTCAGTCTTCTCTTCTCTTTTAGATGATTGAGTCTTTGTTTCACAAGATTCAATTCCACAATCGACTTCAAGAGATTTGACTCGAATAGTTTTTCATTCACTACTGCAGTTTCCAAAAGATCACGAGTGACTTCAAAATCTCCCATTAACATAAGCATAAGTTCAAAAGAAATATGATTCTTTTTATGCTCGTTTGAGAAGTAGCACTTGAATTCAACTGGAAAGGTTTCAAGTTGTCGAAGTTGAGATTCAATGTCAATAGTATTTTCACCCATCTTTGACCATAGACAGAACACAGAAGGATCGGTCCTATAGATGGTTTATATAATATTTCAAACTTGGTTTCCAAGAATGAGATACCTAATCGCGGTATTTTATTTGTGAAAATATACACTTTCGGAAACAACATATGAGATTTTTCCGAACATGACCTAAGAGTTCTGAAAATAATTTCGAACTTTTCTCATGGACTTTCCAAGGATCGTAAGTATTTTTCTAAAAATAAAAAAGATATTCCAAGTAGAAAAACACTTTTAGATATTCAAGAGTATAGAATTATGCTTTCTTCATATTCTCGTGCTCCTTTTAAGAACTCCCTTTTTATTTGATTTGAGCACCTCTAGGGAAATTCTGAAAACCAATATCAGTTGTTGGAGTGATCTAGTGATAGCTCAAAACTTGTGGAACCTGATCCGTCATGATATTTTTGAATATACATCCTTTTGGGATTCTTCCAAGAATAAACTTCTTTCGATGTGTCACACCTGGAGTGATCTGATTTGACAGAAATATCAGTTCGATGATCAAAATCATAAGTGTGACTTGAAGTTTTTTGAGTTGTGAGATAACCAGAACTCTTATATCGACCCAGGAATTTCTTGGAATATGACAACATCATCATGATCAACAACAAAGAAGCATGATCTGGAATCATTTGTTTTTGTATTCATGAGTTAATCTTTTTCTCTGTCTAAGAGATAATCATCGTCGGACGATGTTGACCGGATACTAGTCACAGGATTATCCCTTAAAACACATATATCTTGATTCTTGTAGGTGGTTAGACTATTTGAATCACGATGTCGTATATTATTTAAGAGATTCTGGGGATTAGAATCGCATATCCTTGTTTTAACTAATATACCCCTTTTGGCTTGAACAAAATCAAGTCTTTTAGATTCAGTATCTTCGTGAATCAATGATTCTCTGACGAGATTCTCGGCAGATGGATAATATACATTATCCTTTAGATTATATTTTTCAGCAAGCTTAATGAAAAATTTAATCTCATTACTGTCTTCTGAATCTGACTTGTTTGTCACAAGTATTTGTTTTCGTATTAACTCATCATGGTTAACATTTCCTGAGATGTGTTCTACCAGAGAACTAACAGTGCTGGGATGTTTATCAGGTTTTGAAAATAAATTTCCTTTCTGAAGTATATCATGTTCTTGCTCTACGTTAACTGAATCAGACATAGATTCAATTTATTATAGGTTGGATCGCACCAAACACATATTATTAGATCTTTTCGTGTTTGCCTGCTCTGATACCAATTGAAAAGACGAGGGTAGCCAAATATACCTCAATCTAAAAATTTTCCACCTATAAGTCCTTTCTCCGAAAGTGATTGCCTATGGACTGGGTCGAGACAATACAACAACGAAGTATGTTTACTTGATAAAAAGGTTCGGACTTAACCAAACAAAATAGGATTTCTTATCAAGTAAATAGGTTTAACGTCTGTGTAATTTACTTTAAATTATAATAACAACAATTATAATTGCGGAAAATAAAAGTAAATGATACAACAAGACTTTGTTAACAAGGAAACCGCAAATGCAGAAAAACCCCGGGACCTTGTCCAGAATTGAATACTCTCAGGATGAAGCCGCTATACAAAATCAAACCAACTTCGTATAGTTGAGACCAAGCAACTAAACCTATAGTTCACATAGTTACGTTTGTATTCCCACGCCTCCGACCTGTAATAAGTCACGTACTTGGAACAATTCCTTTGGTTCGTATTCCAAACAGTAAAGGAACAACAAATCTGTTTGGTATCAACTCTTTTCAACCAAGTGATATGAGTTCGACAAAGGCTCTTCTGTTTATCTCAATAAACTCCTTCGACAGGTTCTTAGATCTATCTTATTATCAACTACTGAAGTAATTGTTAAGATTTTTCAATCAATACTTTTAATCACAAAGAATTGTATTGATGACGATCTACAAAACTAATCAATCTAATCTACCACAAGGATAAACCGATTATAGTTGGATCCTCTTTTACCGAAACAAGTATTGTGCACACCAAAGATTATGAATCCCAAATCAGAAATCTTCAAAGTCTTCTTTGTTTTCAAATCTTCTTAGATCTTCAATAAACACCTGCACACAATCAACTTGAATCTCTTGTGATCAATCACGCACAGAACGGAGTCTGTTAACAATGGATTATCACAAGACGTCTTTAGATCTACAAATAGTCTAAAGATCCCCGTCGAAACTTCGAGCTAGTTTGACTGAATCTTATATCAGAAGCGAAGATTCTCAAGCATAAACAAACTAGGTGCAATCAAAGTTCAACCACCATTAGTCAATCAAATCAATCGAAAACAAAAGATAAACCGCAATTATCTAATTTCCCACCAACGGTACTAATAGAGATTCTCAATCCCAAAGAAAACTTTAAACTGAGCGGCCGTAAGAGATTTCGCCTAATTAGGTTACTCTCCTCTCCGAATAGGCGGCTTCATCAGTAGCAGCACAACTGAGAAAGTTCTTGCTGTACGAGGATTAGTTTGCACGAAATGCAAACTTTCATATTTATAGACCAAGGAAGTTTGGAAACCAAGGAATTTCCAAAATCGAAAATATTCTCAAGATATGCAATATATTCCAGATTCGGTTTCCATAATTCCTGGAAATGCTTTGTCCAAAATAATGACCGAAAATCTCTTGGAAAATCTCCAACTAGTAAATGCACATTACTAATTTTTATTTTCCTAAAATAAAATTAAAAACCTTAAGTAAAAGATTCTTAATTTATTTTATTCGATCTGGGATTTTCTTCCTTTATCTATTAAGGAATAACCTTGAACAATTAAAGATAAGCGTTACTGCACATGTTCAAAGTATGTCGACATCCTTACTTTGTAAGTCCTCTTTCATACTTACAATCTTGAAACCGATTTTCCACACTTCCAAACAATTTTAGAATTGGTTCATCTGACTTTCAAGAACCATGTGATTAATCAAGAACACTCAATCACAAATCATGGGTTTTGCGGTTCAAACAAAACAAGTTTCGGTTCTACCTCCATCTGAGTATTGTGCATAGTCACACTAGCTTTCCAAAATTTGGTTGAGTAGGTACTAGGATCGGTTCCCTACATATATATGGTATCTAACTTGTACTTGCTGCACATGTCCATAGGATCGGTTCCCCTTTTCCTAAAAACGTGTTGCACATGTCCATAGGATCGGTTCCCCTTTCTGCTAAAAACTTGATGCACCTCATACAAGGATCAATTCCTCTTTGTGATAGGTTGCACCTCTTACTAGGATCGGTTCCCCTTTACCCAGAGTTGGTCATACCAATAACACAAAATCGATTGTACCATCTCAGGTGATTACTTAAGATCGGTTTCACTAATAAAAGTCATACCAATACAAAAGTCAGGCCTTTGTGAATAGCTTTACCAAGAACATAAACAAGTCATGAGAGGTTATACTAAACACACATATTGGTAGTTCAAAAGATATGCAATGAATAACAATACCAATAATGCCTGGCGATTTCCTTTTCGATTCACAAAACAAGTTCATGAATTTACTTCTCTAAAACACATGTAAGACATTGTATCCTCGGATGAAATCTTCACATTATACCCATACATAATCACAATAGCATTCAAACGATTATGTCCATGTCTTATCTACAAAGTTTAATGGTTAAGCAATAAACCTCGTATTGTATTCCTTAATACTATGTCTAGCCAGAGTATAATCATGCTTCGCAGTTTTGTTTTCAATATGTACGAATTGAAAGATAAGTTTATGGAATGAAACAGTTCAAGTCAAATATCATTAACCTTAAGTGGAAGGATGGTGTTGCCGTTGTAGCTCCTTACTTCTTCACTTCTTCAAGTCTGCGTAATACTTGTAATGTCTCATATCCTAATAATTTTAAGCTAACCTATACGAAGTTGACTCTAGTACATAATCAAGCGACTCTTAAATGAGTTTTGGCTCACTAAAATATGACAACCAAACTTGACATACCAACGCTTGGTGGGTTCAACCGATTTATGCTCTAACATAAGTACTGAGAAATAAAGATCTTCGGTTCATCATCACCATGGAATTTGCTTCTCCAATTGAAGCTTTGTTGCAGAGTTGTGTTAACATGAACTTGTTTCAGCATCAGCATCAACATCTGACAAAGCCTCTCTACACCCAGCAGGAAGGATTACAGGTGAAAGCTATTGAACAAGTTTTATCTCAGAATTCAATCAGAACCTTTTATCTCATGGGAAATAAGCCTTTGGTTTGTCCTCATCCACCTGATACACCTTCTCCCTCGAAATCTGTTTCGTTCAATCACTCAATCAAACTCAATCAACCAATTGAATCCTTCGGGAAGCTGAACCATGAGATTCAATACAAAACAACCAGTGAGAGGGAAAAAAACATCCCCATCATCCTATTTGTTTCAAAAATGGATAGATTCAATTAAATCACAAAAATCAAAACCCCCATCAGTGACCAAGTTCATCAAATCTAACCAAAATCAATTATCCATAAGGAATTTCATAAAGAAAGATCTTGAGGAATATACAATCGACGACTCGGTGAATAAACTTGAATTGCCACAATATTGTTCTGCTGCAATAATCCTAAATGATTGGAAAATTTCCTTCTCAACGCATAACTACAGATTTGATCTATCAGACGTTCCTGACAAAGTCATTAACAACAACATCTACAAAACAAGGAGTTACATGAGTTTCTCTGCAACCACTCGGTTCCATACCGGATCAAGTCAGGGCTTCAAGTGGAAGAAAATCAGGGGCACAATGGTAATGATATCGACAGAGTCCAAGGGCACAAAGGTACAAGCACACGGTGTAATGATGGGAAAGACAAAATTTGTTTACTACCAGCAAGATAAAACAGAAAGGGGAAATGATGACATTCTGCACTAATATTATCCAGAAACAGAGGAACATGGTCTCTTATGTTTAATAAATAATGAAAAAGCGGGGGTCTAACAACACCACCCAATATTTCGCTTAGCAATCTGTATGGATAAACTCCAATATACTTTTTATGAAAATCAACTAGACAGTTAGACTCAATCAATAAAAAGATATATCAAAGAGTTTATATCTCAATCTCTCGATTTGATCTTTACTCAAGCAAATGGAAATATGCGAGTCTTTATCAAAGAAAGATAACTTGGACGGTACCAAAGACCAATGTGCAAGGATAAATCAATATCAATCAACAACCAAAGGTTGGATTCCCAATTGATGATCTTTAACGCATAACCTGTATTATTTCAATTATATAAAAAATATAATGCGGAAAAGAAATAACACAGACACCAGAAGTTTTATTAACGAGGAAACTGAAAATGCAGAAAACCCCGAGACCTAGTCCAGATTGAATACACACTGTATTAAGCCGCTACAGACACTAGCCTACTCCAAGCTAACTTCGGACCGGACTATAGTTGAACCCAAATCAGTCTCCCACCGATCCAAGGTACAGTTGTACTCCTACGCCTCTGATCCCAGTAGGAAACTGCGCACTTGATTCCGTTAGCTGATCTCACCCAAAACTAAGAGTTGCTGCAACCCAAAATCGTAGACTTGATAATAAACAAATCTGTCTCACACAGAAAAGTCTATCAAAGGATAAATCTGTCTCCCACAGAAAAACCCTAGTTTTTGTTCCGTCTTAAGATATGAAATCAAGGTGAAAAGGAACCAATTGATAATCCGGTCTTATATTCCCGAAGAATAGCCTAGATTAATCAATCACCTCTCAACAATCCTTCTTTACTACACAAGCGGTTTGTCTCACAAACAGTGAGACGAAGATGTTTGTGACTTCTTTATCTTGCCTATCGGAGAACTCTCACGATCTCAAGTCAATCAAAGATTGCACTCGTACGATAGAATATGCAAGATCAGATCACACAACTACGACAAAAGTAGTATCGGTCTGGCTTCACAATCCCAATGAAGTCTTTAAGTCGTTAACCTGGTTTTAGAGAAGAAAACCAAAGGTTAAAGGAGAAACGACTCTAGTGAGTGCACTAGTATCACACAGACGTGTGGGGAATAGTTTTTCCCAATGCTAGATGTCTCCTATATATAGCCTTCAAATCAGGGTTTTTCCTTAGTTACAAAGCAATCCATATTCACCGTTAGATGAAAACCTGATTTAGATTCAAGCTAATATTTCTCAACCGTTAGATCGAAAACTTAGCTTGTCACACACACTTGAATAGACGTTTACTGGGTTTGTGAAAACCATGCCCAAACGTGTACGTGTGTGTTGGTTCAACATAGTAACCCAAAAGGTTAACCATATGAGCATTTCATATTAACCTAGTTCTTCTTCACCATAACTAGTTCAATTGACTCAATGAACTAGAGAGTTGTTCAATTGCTATAAGATCTTATGTAACTACACAAGACACAATTGAAACAAAGATGATTCGATTCGATGAATCGGCTCATGAACTTTATAGCAACGGTTTGCATAAAGCACTCCTTAGTAATTTAAGTTTCATGTTCAGAGCACATATTTAGATCATAACCACTTAAGCTCACAAACAAGTTCGCGGACTTAAGGCAACCGACAGAGTTTTCCAAACTCAGCAGAAAATCTCGGCAAAGAGACTTCTGCCAGTTCGTGGACTAAACACGCAAACGAGTTTTTGGAAAATCCCAACAACAATTCTCGGCAAGAGAACTTCCGTCAGTTCGCGGACTGGGTTCGCGGACTTGGGAAATCCAATTCCTCCGGTTTCTCTCAATCAACAAAGTTCGAAAACTTCGGATTAAGGAATACATGGTTATGTGATCTAAACTCTCATTCCAATCATTGAGACATTCTCAGAGGACGTTACATAGCCGTTATTCACAGACCGTTTCACGTCAGAGCAATTCTCAAAGTAATTGAAACTTTTCATGACTTTCGTCACTAGGTGAAGATAAACTTGATCAAAGCGAAACGCTTTACCAACACACGATTTCGATAAAAAGATAAGTGTGAATACTCAGCTCGAAATGTCAAATGTGTATGATCCAGTCTATACAGCATACGAATTTTTGTCTCATAAGAAGTAGGAGATAGAATAGATAGACTTTTAAGTGATAGATAAGTTCAAGTCTCCACATACCTTTTTGTTGATGAAGTTCCACGGTTCCTTGAGTAGATCTTCGTCGTTGTATGATGAATCACCATGAAGTCCTTGAGCTCAACTACACTTTTCTATCCTAGTCCGAGACATAGCTATAATAGACTATAAATCAAGACTCATAGCTTTGATCACTAACATTGACAAACATGCTTGATATAGCAACACATGCAAGGTTAACCGAGCTATGCTCTAACAATCTCCCCCTTTGTCAATTTTAATGACAAAAATATTAATACATATGGAATACAAAAAAGATAAACTTTAGTGGCTCCTATTCCATAGTCTAATCTTCAACGTTCCTTGAAATCTTCGTCCTTCCAAGTACTCCAATGATCCCAAAGGTTGTAAGTTTAACACCACCGTTATGGAAGATCCGTAGCTATAACAATGAGAGAAATCGAGATTCTCGATCATTATTATACAGTGTCATAGTATCATTATGTAACATCAAAGTCCAATTGCATCACGACTTTAACAACAATACTATGGTGTATGTATCACTCCCCCTTAGTCAATACTCCATCTCGATCATGGAAACCAATCCCTCTTACACAATGATCCGAAAACCATATGTATTTGTAGTGTGAACTACATTATTTCTCCCCCTTTTTGTCAATAAAATTGGCAAAGGTAAAAGAACGGGATCATAATGAAATTTCCACAAGAGACATTTCATAGACTAAAATAAAAATACATACCAACTTAATTTAGATGCAATCATAAAGCCGAAGCTAAATGCATTCATCAAGGAGTTTTAAGATACAAGATAACCCCTATAAAATTCCACAGCCGCACACTCCGCAAGATATTACCATTAAGCACAAGTTTAGAAGAACTCTCCCCCATTTGATGTCATTCCCGAGAGAACAACAAGAGCGACCTTAATTTCGAAAGAAAAGAAGGATTTTTAATTGGACACCAAAAACCATAGGAAAATGATTTTCTATATCCAAAACTCAATCAAATCAATCACAAGTAAACCCATGTTTAATTTAATTGTAATACACAATTAAATCAAACCACAAAAGTGATCAATTTAATTGATTGTGCTCAACATAAGTAAATTTACGGAGCTACGACTAAGGTAATCATACGGAGATGACTAACTTAATCGTTCACATACTCAACATGAGGAAAACCTTATGAAATATACGACTACATTAACCAATAGAACATAGTTAGTATAGCCGTTCATATACTCAACACAAGAACTTGTGGAATATATGAAAACTCAACTAGACTAATTACAAGAGAACCCATAATTAATCTAATTGGAATACAAACAACCAAACTAATCACAAAGGTAATCAATTTAATTGTCAAAAGTTTTGCTCGACAAAAGAAGACTTTCGGAGCAAATAACTAAATAACCAACCAAGATGATTAATTTAGTTCATAATGCTCAACATATAGCATCTTATGGAACAACCAACAAAGCCAATAAGAATAATCGACTTAGTTCTATCGTGCTCAACATAAGACACACAATGGAGCCTTCACGGTAATATAAAAAGAATGGATCAATGAAGATCAATACCGTGGAATACATACAAGGATCTGTTCTATCTTTCCATCAGTATATGCATAATGACATAATAGACTTTATCCTTGTCACACAAAAGATTGCATAGGCATAACTTTTGTATTTCTCAAAAGTCCATTCATTCTTTCATCAATACATGCATATCAATTCATGAACGACTTTAATTTTGACAAGATATGGGACAATCATAGTTCACGTACGTAAACACACATATCCCATAACAATATTGCAATATATAAAACCATGAAGATTAATACTGCAAAAATCATCTTCCAAACAAATTTGGAATTTAAACCAATAAATCTAAAAACATAAAGATGAAAACGTTGGATATAGCAATGTGTAATCACAATAATGGCTATTCCAAACTCTAGTAATCCTTCTCAAAAATAAGAATAAATTCTCATAAGAAGTTTCCTAGGCAACAAGACAAACTCGTAATGCACATACAAGATGATTTGTCCTTATAAGGTAGAATCAATCTTTTTTCGCATGGATTTATACCAATAATAGCTACCAAAGGCTATAAAAAGATTTTCTTAATCAAAGAAGAACATACAAAGTCAATAACGACTATGCACCATAGTTCACAAAGGATGATTGTGAACATTCGAGAATTCCATAGCACTGCGTACTACTTTCCATTCTTGAACTTCCTTCTTTGTGATTCAACAACAACATTCTTGTAAAAGCTACAAATTAGCTTAGAAGAGTAGTACTCCAAGAATCCAAGTGCCCAAGTTCAAGAGAAGAGGAACAAGTGCAACTAAATGGAGAAAAATACTCAAAAACAAGAGACAGGACAAATACCAATCTGAACTCATCCAAATTCACGGTTTATCATCTCCATTTTGAAGAGAATTCAAAGAGGAAGAGAGTGCAAAAAGAATGAGGTCAATCCGAGTTTGGACGAAGAAGTTACGGCCAAAACAAGTTTACCGAATATCGACGTCAAGTATGCATACGGGTTTGCAAACGAATTTTTGTATCCTGGAGCAGTATGCAGACGGGGTTTGCGAACTTAAACCCTTGGATTTTGGTTTTAAATTATGTTATGCATACTTGGTATGTGTACCATGAAGTCCAAACATCCCGAACTAATGTTTTCAAACCTAGTATTTTCTCTTTTTATTTTCAAGATTTACAAGGAAAGGAGGTTTACTGGTGTATATATGTTGTTCCCCTCTCTGCAGATTTGCTCCCCCTTTTTGCTAATTTATTAGCAGAGAAGTTCACTTCCCTGTAGTTATGAATAAAATCACATTTAATAGCTGAGTTGCATATTTTCTCCCATCTAGATATTGCAAACCAAGGGACTTTAGCATTTTGAAATGCTGTTATAGATGCTTTTGAATCTGAGCTGAAAAGTAGAATTCTGAAACCATTGTAAAGAGCCCATTCTCCTGCACATAATACTGCCATAATTTCTGCAAAGAAGTTTTTTGCAATCCCCGGACCTCCTTCAATGGCAATTACTACTTCTCCTGTATCATTTCTTGTTATAATACCATATCCAGAGCAACTTGGATTACCCTTGAAGCTCCATCACAACACAGGAGTAATTGGTTCTTCTGTGGTAGCTTGAAATAGATTTCTTTAACGATACAAGTTTTGACCATTCTGCATTTCATACCAAAACATTTTAATATTTGCAAATCATAAGATGTATTCCACATGAATTTATTCATTCTAACTTCCCCTTCTGCAGTAAGCTTCAAGATTCTTATCTTGATGTTGTGTTCATTGAATACTTCATCTTCATATACACTTCTATTTCTTTGAAACCACAATTCTTTAAGAGTTATAAATGCAGCATATCTCCATATTTCCACCAACTGCTGGAATTTTATGTTTTGCAAAGCTAAATACTTCTTCAAAAGAATTTGGATTTTTGAAACTGAACATCCCTCCTAACCATTTCCATATTAACTCACTATAGTTGCATTTCCAAAGAGTATGTTCTAGGGATTCCTCATATTTTTTAAAGAAACAACATCTAGAAGCTAATTGAAATTTTCTGGTTTTCAATTTTTCATTTGTGGGGCAAATGTTTCTAATAATTTTCCAAATGTTGCTTGAAATACTAGGGTGTATTGAATGATTCCATACCTGAGATGCCAGCTCACTTTAGGATACTTTGTTCTGATACATTCCACTGCAGAAGAGACTGTGAATTCCCCAGTCATTGTACCACTCCATATTCTTTTGTCTTCCACCAAACTAATTACAGGTAGTTCATTAGCTGAGACCATTTCTAGTAATTCAGTAGGCATAACCCATTCTCCCTCAATTATTAAGTTTTCTACTCTCATATCAGGAAATTGATTAAGGTATGCATTTTCTGGATATAATTCACAGAGTGGATTTTATTTTATCCATGTATCATACCAAACTGATATCTTTGCACCATTACCAACTATCCATCTTGTGGAATTTTTCACATCTTCTGAAATCCATTTCAAGCCTGGAAGTATAGAAGACTTCTTATAGTACCCAATCCAATCACCATTCTTGGTTAAGAACTTTCCTTGAAATTATCTTGCCCATTCTTCTTTACTATTCAGTATTTTCCACCAAAGCTTCATAAGCATTGCTTTATTCATTATCTCCAATCTTCTCAAGCCAATACCACCTTCTTCAAATGGAGAACATACCTTGTCCCATTTTAGTACAATAGTCTTTCTTTTTGCAGGGTCACCTGACCATAGAAATTTTTTAATAATTTGTTCACATTTCTTTAGAACTCTTTGTGGCCATTTATATACTGACATACTGTAGATGGGAATGCTGCAGAGAACATGTTTGACTAAAATCAGTCTTTCTTGAAAAGATAAGAGTTTACCTATCCATCCTGCTAAGCTTGCTTGTATTTGTTCTACACAATTCCAAACATGTTGAGATTTGATTCTTCCTGGTGTTAGAATTACACCTAAGTACTTGTCTGGAAAAGTAACAAGAGGCATTTTGCATTCATTAGCAATTTGATGTTTTCTCAGCTCACTAGTTCCACCAATGAAACATTTACTTTTTGTAAGATTGAATATTTGACCTGAAGCATCTTGATAATCTTTAAGAAGAGCTGCTAGCTTTTTAACATTTCTTTTGTCACCATTGCAGAACAAAAATATGTCATCTGCAAAGAAAATATGGGATGGTTGCACTCCATTTCTTGAAATCATATGTTGTAGTTGTCTTGACTGAATCATTCTTGATATTGCTCTGCTCAATAAGTCTTCAGCTATAACAAATAGAAGGGGTGATAAGGGATCACCTTGTGTGAGTCCCCTCCCAAGTTGAAAGTAGCCCACAGGACCAGCATTCAACAGTACAGATATTCTTGCAGATTTCATTAAAATATGAATCCAAGTTATTCCTTTTTATGAAAAGCCAAATTTCCTCATTACTTGGAATAAGAACTCACAACTGAGTGAATCATAGGCTTGAGAGATGTCCATCTTCATGCCCAAATTTCCATCTCTTCTTTTAATTTCAACTTCATTCACCAATTCAGAAGCCAGCACAATTTGTTCTTGTATGTTTCTCCCTTTTATAAATGCACCTTGTTGAGGAGATACAATTCTTTGTATTAATCTTCCAAATCTTGAGGATATAATCTTTGTAATCACTTTAAAACTGAAGTTCATTAACCCAATTGGTCTAAACTGACCAACTTTTTTTGCATTCTTGACTTTTGGAAGAAGTAGTAAAAATTTTGCATTGAAACCTTGTGGTATAAATCCACATCTCCAGCAATACTGAATAGCTTTTGTTAAGTCATTACCCATTATTTCCCAAGCATATCTGTAGAACCACCCTGCAAAGCCATCTGGACCAGGGGCACTATCTGGATCAAGCTCAAAAACTGCTCTTTTCACCTCTTCATCAGATGGAATAACATCTAAGAATATATTTTCTTCTTCACTCACCAAATGAGGGATATCTTTAAAAAATTCTTGGTTATATTTTACCTCTTGGAATTTAAATTTCTCTTCAAAGTGGTTGATAAGTAGATCTGCAATTTTCATTTGATCAGCTATTATGTTCCCATTTTCATCTTCTAATTCCACAATTGCATTCTGAGATTGTCTCAGTTTCATATTAATATGAAAGAAATTTGAATTTGAAGCCCCATCTTTCAGCCACTTTACTCTTGATTTTTGTTGATTTATTTCTTTTTGTTGCTCAATGATACTGATTCGAACTCTCGGACTTGTGAAGATTAAATTTAAAGATTTAATAAAATTATATACAAAAATATTAACAAAGTGGGCGAGAGGTATTACAAAACAACCAAGACACTGATTCCACTATTACACATGAATTAATGATGGTAAACAATCCAAAACTCTAATTATCTTTTAAGTCATTTATATCTTAACTCACAAATAATCTGGAAAATTCTCAAAAATTAATTGTATCCCTAAGCATAGATTATCTAAACAAAGCATAACCTATCTAATTGAATCACAACTAATGAAGAAATTTTTTGCAAACAATTAAAAACTCTGCAAAAGCAGTGATTGAGTGAATTATAAATTATAAATTAGAGGAAATAAATGATTACCAATTATTCATGCGTAAATAGCTTCCTCACTGCCTTGGTTGTGGGAGAAATTAGCCTCTCATCATGTTGGAAACACGCTCAAAAGTTGATTTCATTTATGCTCAAAGATGGGTTTACAAATGATGAAAATGGAGAAATAACTCAAAACCGGGTTTGTAACAATTATATTTGTTACAAACCAGAGAACTACGACCCTCGGCAAATAAGACTGTCCTGCGACAGTAACAAATAAGACTGTCACTGTAACAAATAAGACTGTCGGACGATAGTCGCTGAAACTGTAGCAAAATAAGACTGCTCTGTGTGGGTCTTATGTTCTTCGTGTTCTTGGTGCAGTAGAAGCAACAACAGAAACCGAGTTTGGGAAAACTCGAATTTCTTCTTCTCTGGCTCTCCTCAGCCCCCCAGACTCTCGACACCCTCTCTAGGACTCCCAGGGAATCTATTTAAAGAAAAACACGCGTTGAATCTCCTCCATTAATCCCAAATAATCTTCTTTTACTCGGGATATTTTCTTTCTTTTTTTATCAATGATTTTGATTTTTACGCATCTGCAGCTGGATTAAATTCCTTATAAATCTTCTTCACGTTCCAAGGTGTTGATTAAGGCTTCCAAACACGTGCAGTACACGTTTAGATTCACCACAACTCGTGTAAGCTCATATTTTTCCTCCAACTCCCTGTTTGGATTAAACCAAGTTATCCAGACAAATTTGATCGAAACAAACACCCATAATAGCTTTGTTAGGACATATCACAACTACCCATTAAGTTTCAGCCCTTTAGTCTACCCAGAACTCCTTCAAGAATCGATCGAAAGTTACACAGTTGAGAATAAAATTTTCCCGCCAAAACGAATTTTTGAAATGTTGAAGATGGTGTCCCCCTAACCAAACTGGGGGTGCGAATAGCAGGTGCCCAATTGAGGTGCCCCTTATCCAAATTGAGGGTGCCTTTAGTACTTTTCTCCGGGAGTCCAAATAGCACTTTTTGAGCAACTTTTTCCACACAAGTGCATTTCTCCAAAAACATCTACAAACACACAAAGCATCAAAATTAGTACAAAAATCGAGCACTAACAATAGAGACATTGAGTACAATTTAGACACAAAAATGTGTCTATCAAATACCCCCAAACTTATTATTTGCTAGTCCTCGAGCAAAACTAATAAAAAATAAAACCGAGTTAATCTCGGGAGGGTTTACCAGAGGTGTACCCACAAAACCATGACTTCTAATTGGTCACAAGTATCCAAAGAGCTATGAGGACATACATATTATCAACCTATCTCCAAGTAACTACAATGCCAGAGAAATTAAAGGTGTCAGCTCTAAAGCCGACTGAAGAAAAGGGAGACACATCCGCAACACTGCTAGATAAAGAGATATCCGCTACATAGCTAGATAAACATTGTAAGATGCGTCCGCTGCTTTACAGCTGGATAAGATTAGGAGAGAGATAAATATGAGAGGGACATCTGCTACACAGCTGGACTAATTACGTGTGATGAGTTAAACCAGTGCTAGAAAGATCTTGTGCCAGATTGAAAGCGGACTAACAAAGCAACCAAATGTATCTTTCTTCGACTCTCTCATAGTGCTCAGTAGAAACAACGTCTTCTTCGGTCTTCAACTGTTGATGATAAACTACCGAACCTCATAGAACCTTGACAATTAACTCTTCTCTTTGATTTCTTGCTTGACTTATAAATTTCTACTTCCCTTTGGCCTTATTGAACAAAACGTAACGATGATTTTTTTCATTTGTTTTTTTTTTTTTTTGGAAACAAAAATTACAAGACAACAATTTACATGGCCATGAGAGAAGGACTTTCAAAACTTGGATCTTCGCAACTTGTGATGTCTTGGTATCATGGATTCTAACAAATTATATCATTTTCTCTTATAACTTCAACTTTGATTTTTGAATTATTCCTTTCTATTGTTGCTTCTAAACCTAAAACGTCTTCAACTTTCTTCATAGATTTTGATGTCGCTCCGCTTGTTGATGATGATAAGTTTCTACTGAGAGAGAGTCGCAATCCAGTAACTAAGACTACATTGTGAGGTTGCTTTGTCTTTCTGGCATTTCCTGACCTACTTGCCTTTCCATCATGTATGGTTAGGTCCATCACGGTTACCCTCTAAAAGGAACAAGTTCTCTCCTGAATTTCAAGGATCTCAATGTCTTTTTCTCTAATGTCTCAAAAGGTTGTTATCCTTAGCATTCCAATTTCTATCTTTTCGGTGAGAAACAGTATGTAAACTTATCTAACCGGGTACCATGTGACGCTAGAAGTTTCAAAAGTTCAACTAAAAAGTTCTTCCCCACCCCCAAACTTAAATCTAACATTGTCCTCGATGTTCTAAAGATAAAATTAAAAGCATGAACAAGGAGAAATTGTTACCACTTGAAGAAAAGAGTTAAGGAAAGATATTACCATGTTGCATGAGCATGGGTTACCTCCCAAGAAGTGCTAACTTTAAAGTCTTCGGCCAGACATAGGAAAGGATTAGTCAACTCGAACCGTATAACAGTAGCCGGAATAACTGTGGGTCTTCAAAACCAAATAGAGCTGACCAAAGGAAACTGCAGTAAACCAAGAAAATGAACAAGACTAGCGTGCCCTTACCTAGTTTCCTGATTAAGACAACTACATCTAATTGTGGTTCAGGTTCAGGTTCTATAAAAAGGTCTAAATATATTTCTTTAGGCTGCAACTCCTCAAAAGTGAGATCTGAATTATTAGGTCCTAGAGTCTGTAAAAACTCAAATAAAAATTTAGAAGCACATAATAATAACCTAAATAATTGAGGATCCTCTAAGTCAATCAGGTTTGACTTACAAAATTGACCACAGTGAGGGTAGTAGTCATTCTTAAGAAAATGTGTTGATTCTAATTTCCTAAAGCATTTAGGTTTAGTCTCACAACTAAATATTCGACACATTTGAAATATAAACGTTCCCACATTTGGAAGAAAACTATTTGGTGGGAAAACAAAGTCAATAAGGGTATCATAGTCTGGGCAAACCACATCAACCAGAGGATGGGTTTTTAATGACTGAACTTCTTTCATGACATTATTAGGTTCGGGAAAACGTGTATGAAGATAATTTTGTACGATGGTTGAGGCACAAATGTCAAGCCCTACACGAGGGAACTTTTTAAGAGTTAAAGGTAAAGCACATGGAGAATGATAATCACCCCCAAACTTAGAGTTTTGGGTGTCTCTAGGTAGACTAACTACAATTTCCCTAATTTCTAGATCATCGGAATCCTGAAAATGGTCAATTGGTTCTGTTAGGTTATACTCAGATGATGCATCCTCACTCATATTTAAAAGCTCTACGAGTTCATATTCTTCGTCTAAGACTATTGTTTCTAAATCGCTAGACTCTAAAACATTATTCTCTGAATAAACTCATTCCTATAAATCATTATCAGCTTTGTAAACAGGAAATACTACATCGTCTAAAACGAGGGTATCTCTAGTCAAATCCTCGTCCTTTTGAATAGGTGAATAATTATTAAAATTATTTGGATTTGAAATAGAAATAATATTATCTTTGTAAACCTCAATTGGAGTATCCATTTCCTGATCACTATTCCTACATAAGTATGATTCTCCATCAACACTATCCTCATCATAATAACATGAAAAAGATCGAACCTCATCAAAACAAGTAGTGCTACCAATTCTAACCTTGTTATCTTGATTATGTAAATAACTATATTCATTCTCAAGGGTATTATTGGATACATTATATTGGCAATTCAAGTAATTTCGAGCAATTCTTTCGTTCGTCTCAGCTATCCGCTTGAGGTGGTATTCTAAAGAAGGTTCACTCATTATTGTAGTTCTTTCGTCTATAATTATACTATTCATCTCAGCTAACTTACGCGTCGACTTAGCTAACTTCCTGAGGGACTCTTCTAAAGGAGGAATAGGAACAGAGGGATCATAAAAAGGACTACTTTTCAATAGTTTGATTGTATCCTCTAGAGACGAAGAACTAGTACTATAATCTTCTTGCTCATTGGACTGATGCATGTGTGGATAGTAATTGGGCTCATCAGGGTATGACCCATATCCTTCCAAAGGATGGCGTTCCTAACCACTATTCCCAACATGGTCATAAAAGGATGATGTCCATATTCAAATTCAGGTCGATAATCATTGTATTGGCTTCTATCATACCAGTTCGACATTCTTAATTGCAAGGGAATTCTACACAATCACAAACAAGGCTGACTCGACCAAATCAAACCTATAAAATCTAGCAAACAACAAGCATGATGGCTCCACTTAGATTGTTTCTAGACCAGCTTCTAATCTTTCGAAAAGGAATTCGTTACAATCTGAGCAAACCTCTATGGAATCAATCCGAGTTTAAGTAAGTTGAATTGAGACGAGGGAAGTTGCGAGGAGCTTTGATACCCAAAGGTCTCACCGGTATTATAAGGCGGCGCAGTCACGCATTCAATTCGCAGAAACCATCATGAACTTCAAAGTATGCTCAAAAGAGTAACCAATATTTTTCGAACGACTTTCCTATTAAGCTCGTTACCCTATAGGTCTCGTTCTAGTCAAAATTTTAAGCTTAGGTTCGCGTTTGGTTTCCTTTTCCTAAGGCGGGCAAGAAGGAAACAGTGATGAAATCCGAGTCCTTATCTTAATTTGGCCAGGCCTTGCCCTTTACTAGGAAATTAAAACAACAGTATTCAAATCCTCATCATATATTCACCTTAAGGCATACAATAAACCCGCTGACAGGGGATTCGCGGGTGTTTCGAAAGCTTACCTCCCGTACCAGACGGGCGCAGAAGCGCTGAGGTCGACTAGGGCCACGACTCCTATGTCATGTGCGAACCCGAGGGGCCGAGACGATATTGTAATCGTCGTCCTTCCCAGCAAACAATTTTATATTTAATGTACCCTTCCTTAGGGTTTTAAAAAAAAAATTGTCCAAGTCCAAAGTCCAAATAAAGTGCAAAAGAAAAGAAATAAAAAAAAATAATTACAATAAATGGAAGGTCTCTAAAATAAAAAAAAATCTCTCTTTTTTTTTTAATTTTTCTTTCGATCTTTTTTTTTTTTTTTTTTGCTTTGTCTTTTTCCTTCTCTTTTGGCTTTAAGCTTTGATTCCAAGTCTTTAGTATCCAACTTCAAACCTATAATACAAAGACACACCCAAAGAAACGTAAAAAGAACAAATGAAATAAAAAAAAAAACCTAAAAATTCTACCTAAGCACAAATCCGCGTCGGCGGCGCCAAAATGATACATATTTTTGATTGTCGTTGTTTTTTTTAGTAAAAATGATTCGAACTCTCGGACTTGTGAAGATTAAATTTAAAGATTTAATAAAATTATATACAAAAATATTAACAAAGTGGGCGAGAGGTATTAGAAAACAACCAAGACACTGATTCCACTATTACACATGAATTAATGATGGTAAACAATCCAAAACTCTAATTATCTTTTAAGTCCTTTATATCTTAACTCACAAATAATCTGGAAAATTCTCAAAAATTAATTGTATCCCTAATCATAGATTATCTAAACAAAGCATAACCTATCTAATTGAATCACAACTAATGAAGATTTTTTTTTTCAAACAATTAAAAACTCTGCAAAAGCAGTGATTGAGTGAATTATAAATTATAAATTAGAGGAAATAAATGATTACCAATTATTCATACGTAAATAGCTTCCTCACTTCCTTGGTTGTGGGAGAAATT
Organism: Papaver somniferum; assembly: GCF_003573695.1. Lineage (NCBI taxonomy): Eukaryota > Viridiplantae > Streptophyta > Magnoliopsida > Ranunculales > Papaveraceae > Papaver > Papaver somniferum. The sequence goes on along the minus strand of NC_039364.1, from coordinate 169,148,696 downwards.
AGCCTCTCATCATGTTGGAAACACGATCAAAAGTTGATTTCATTTATGCTCAAAGATGGGTTTACAAATGATGAAAAGGGAGAAATAATTCAAAACCGGGTATGTAACAATTAAATTTGTTACAAACCAGAGAACTACGACCCTCGGCAAATAAGATTGTCCTGCGACAGTAACAAATAAGACTGTCACTGTAACAAATAAGACTGTCGGACGACAATCGCTGAAACTGTAGCAAAATAAGACTGCTATGTATGGGTCTTATGTTCTTCGTGTTCTTGGTGCAGCAGCAGCAACAACAGAAACCGAGTTTGATAAAACTAAAATTTCTTCTTCTCTGACTCTCTTCAGCCCCCCAGACTCTCGACAGCCTCTCTAGGACTCCCAGGGAATCTATTTAAAGAAAAAACACGCGTTGAATCTCCTCCATTAATCCCAAATAATCTTCTTTTACTCGGGATATTTTCTTTCTTTTTTTATCAATGATTTTGATTTTTACGCATCTGCAGCTGGATTAAATTCCTTATAAATCTTCTTCACGTTCCAAAGTGTTGATTAAGGCTTCCAAACACGTGCAGTACACGTTTAGATTCACCACAACTCATGTAAGCTCATATTTTTCCTCCAACTCCCTGTTTGGATTAAACCAAGTTATCCAGACAAATTTGATCGAAACAAACACCCATACTAGCTTTGTTAGGACATATCACAACTACCCATTAAGTTTCAGCCCTTTAGTCTACCCAGAACTCCTTCAAGAATCGATCGAAAGTTACACAGTTGAGAATAAAATTTTCCTGCCAAAACGAATTTTTGAAATGTTGAAGATGGTGTCCCGCTAACCAAACTGGGGGTGCGAATAGCAGGTGCCCAATTGAGTTGCCCCTTATCCAAATTCAGGGTGCATTTAGTACTTTTCTCCGGGAGTCCAAATAGCACTTTTTGAGCAACTTTTCCACACAAGTGTATTTCTCCAAAAACACCTACAAACACACAAAGCATCAAAATTAGTACAAAAATCGAGCACTAACAATAGAGACATTGAGTACAATTTAGACACAAAAATGTGTCTATCACTCAATAAGGAGCTCTTGCTTTCCTCTAGCTGTAACTAAATTATTCAAAAGAACAGTGTTTTCTGGATTTTTGTCAGACAACAATATAGCTTGCAGTACATTTTCCTCAGCTTGCTTCAATTTTTTGTTACATCCCTAAAAGTGTTCCAATTCCAAAGTTGAATCTCTTTCTTTAATATTTTCAATTTACTCATAAAGATAAAGATTGGATTACCTCTAATCATTGTATTCCAAGAAACTTGAATTTGCTTGAAAAAATCAGGGTGAGATTTCCAAACCTTTAGTGCTCTAAAAGGAGTATTCTTAGGCTTTGTGATATCAGCATTTGCACCATAAATAACTCCATGATCTGAGATGCTTCTTATACCAACTTTGTACCCCCATCTAGGATATAGTTCTAACCATTTGTCATCAAACACTGCTCTATCTAGATTGCAAAGAATTCTCTTTTTTCCTGCTCTGTTATTGCACCAAGAGAACTCCAAACCATATTTTGGGGCTTGAATGAGACCACAATTAACCAAACATTCATTGAATTCTCTCATGGATATTTTCAGAGGACTGAGACCTCCTTTCTTTTCTTCTACACTTGTTATAATATTGAAATCACTAATGACAAGCCATGGCTTATTTATAGTACTTACAATCTCCATTTCTTGCCATAATTCTCTTCTATTTATTGTGAGTGTGGCAGCATGAACACCAGTAATTACAGCCTCACCAACTTCTATTGTTATTGATTGTTTAGTACTTGATAAAATATTTGGAGTATTTATTGAGGAGCTCCATAGAATCCAGATATTTCCTTTGTTTCCATCACAAGAATTATGAATAAGATGATAATGCATACCTTGAAGTCTTAGTTTTTTGATGAATTCTGAATTAGCCCATACTTTTGGTTCAGCTAAAATAACTAAAGAAGGACAAAAAGATTTAACTATTTCTCTTAATTTGTCTTTGGCCTTTGTTCTCCTCAGGCCCCTTAAGTTCCAATATATAACTTTCATTTAGAAGGATTGTGAGAAGATAAGGTACTTCTCTTACCTTGACCATTTTTGCTAAATTTTGCATTTAAGTTGGCAGCCTGATTTCTTGTAGTCACATTTGTCTTTTTACCAACTTTTGCTCTTACTTGAATAAAATCATCTCCATTCTTAGAACCTGAAGTACTTGCAGTAGCATTATTAGATTGAAGTGATGCAGAATCAGTATGTTTCTCTTGAACACAGTCTTCATCTTCTTTTGATTTAACATTTGAAGTAACAGTATGAAGTTGCATTACTGAAGTTTCAATAGGAGGTTGAATGTTTACCACATTGTTTATCGGTGGAGAACTTGAAACCATTGTAATTATTTGATCCACTGAAAGAGTAGGGAATTCTTCATGTGAATTAATAGATCCTCTGAATTCTTCAGTTTGGTTTTGCAGAATATGAAATCTTCCAGATGTTGTCTCACCTTGGATAAGAGTAATTATTGCATCAACTTCTTCATTATCACTTAATAGGTGGTCATGAATTTGATCAATTATATGATCTACTTCTTTCTCAGCTTGAGTAAAACATATATCAAATCCAGTTTGATTTTGATCAGCTTTTCTTTTCCATTGTTTTTTTGGCTTTTCCTTTATAATTTCATTTTGTTTTTCAGCACATTCACTTCTTTTGATTCTGCATTCAGCAGTTAAATGTCCCACTATTGAACATTGATTACAAAACTTAGGTTTCTTCAGGATTTGAACTGCTTGTTCAAATTTCCCATACTTGTATTCAACAACCACTTTGCTTGGAATATACTTTGCAAAATCAACTTCCACTAAAACACTTGCATAATATCCAATCTCTTGCTTCAAAGTGACTTCATCTACCTTGATTGCTCTCCCCAATTTTTTACCCATATGTAGAAGAATACTTTCTTTCCAGTACTCTTAAACCAGGGAAAGTAACCCATACATAAGCTTGAGAAGTTTTCTGTGTTTCAGGATTGAAATTAGGTTCCCATGGACGGAGTTTCAAGGTTTGTTCTTCCACCATCCATATACCTTGCCAAATAAGTTTCCTTTCTTCTTCATTATCAATTTTGATGATAAAAAATCCTTTACCCAAAGGAATAAATTGCAAAGACCCTTTAATGGCCCATTGTTGTTTCAACGAGTTAGCTGCAATATTCATCTTCAGTTTAACAAAATCAAGTCTCCCAATCAAATTCTTCAATAACCTCATCAGGTATAAACATGGATGGAGGATCCTCAATATTCGTTGATGTAGAAGCAAAATCAGAACTCAAATTTTTTGAAGTAGGTTGAAAACCAGATCCACTAATAGATTGTTCAGACATAATAAAAGAAGTAAAGGACTTTAAGTTCAACACCAATCATCTGATTTTTAATGGAAAATCACCTGAATTAATACGAAAATCAGATCAGAATCCAAGAATTCCACGAATTTAATGAACTAGTCGTCGCCCGATTTTTGTCGCCGAGTCGTCGCCCGATTCACAGAGCTCTTAATGCAAGAATGAGTCTTCTAAGTTAGGTAGAAATGAACGATAAGCAAGGTACATGGATCATTATAAGTACTCAAACAAGTAATAAAAACATAAAACTTGCTTAAGTTTATAGACATACCTTTTTAGAAAAGTCCAATTGAATTCTACAGCCTTACCGAATATAATCTGTGCGCCCCAATTGTTGTGCTTCCCTCACCGTATACATAGCAGGGAATTTCTTGGTGAGGATGCACTTTCAACAGAAACAAGTTGTGTTGAGGTGAACAATGTCTTGCTCACCATGGCTCCAAGAAAGAGTTTCTTTCCAACAACTCTTAAATATTGTAGTGTTGAGAAACACCCAAGGAACTGTTTTTATAAGTCTATCAAAGAACTTCTAGAGAACCCAAAAAGATTTGTGTTTCTGATTTCTTGTTTTCCAACTTATGAAAAACAGTTTCTGCAGATAGTTTTTAGTACTGCGAAGGGAAACTCTTTTGATAAAAAGAGACGTCCTAGATTCTTCATAAAAGAAGACAATACTACTATCTTGATAAGAAGTATCAGGAATTGAGCAACAAATCAATTCATGCTTTGAGGTGATACACTCAGATAACTGAGATTTAAACTCCTCTTGTAATTCGTTTAGTTTATCACAACTAATTGGATTACGCAGAGGAGGAGCATTGCTCTCACTGGTTAGTAAATCAATATCAACCTCAACATGAATATTATTCATTATAACTTGATTTAGCCTATCAAGAGATTCTAGCTCTTTCTGGAGGTATCACTCAACATCAAGAGATAAGCTCTCAATCTTCTTTTCAAGCCCTGAAAACACTTCAAGGGATTTTAAACCTGGTGGAGGTTTAGATAGAATTTCTTCTACAGATTTTATTAAATCAGTCATGGAAGAGAATTCTGAAATCCCTGGATCTGTTGGTGCATTTATTGAGATAGCACTATTGTCCATAGAGTCAGATCGCCACAAACACAGACTTGTGAGGTCTTGAACGTGTTTGCCTGCTCTGATACCAATTGAAAAAGAGGGGGTCTAACAACACCACCCAATATTTCGCTTAGCAATCTGTATGGACAAACTCCAATATACCTTTTATGAGAATCAACTAGACAGTTAGACTCAATCAATAAAAAGATATATCAAAGAGTTTATATCTCAATCTCTCGATTTGATCTTTACTCAAGCAAATGGAAATATGCGAGTCTTTATCAAAGAGAGATTACTTGGACGGTACCAAAGACCAATGTCCAAGGATCAATCAATATCAATCAACAACCAAAGGTTGGGTTTCCAATTGATGATCTTTAACGCACAACCTGTATTATTTCAATTATATAAAAAATATAATGCGGAAAAGAAATAACACAGACACCAGAAGTTTTGTTAACGAGGAAACCGCAAATGCAGAAAACCCCCGGGACCTAGTCCAGATTGAATACACATTGTATTAAGCCGCTACAGCCACTAGCCTACTCCAAGCTAACTTCAGACTGGACTATAGTTGAACCCCAATCAGTCTCCCGCCGATCCAAGGTACAGTTGTACTCCTACACCTTTAATCCCAGCAGGACACTGCGCACTTGATTCCCTTAGCTGATCTCACCCACAACTAAGAGTTGTTGCAACCCAAAATCGCAGACTTGATAATAAACAAATCTGTCCCACACAAAAAAGTTTATCAAAGGATAAATTTGTCTCCCACAGAAAAACCCTAGGTTTTGTTCCGTCTGTTGATATAAAATCAAGGTGAACAGGAACCAATTGATAATCTGGTCTTATATTCGCAAAGAACATCCTAGATTAATCAATCACCTCTCAGCAATCCTTCTTGACTACACAAACAGTTTGTCGAGGAATCACAAACAGTGAGACGAAGATGTTTGTGACTTATTTATCTTGACTATCGGAGAACTCTCACGATCTCAAGCCAATCGAAGATTGTACCCGTACGATAGAAGATGCAAGATCATATCACACAACTACGATAAAAGTATTATCGGTCTGGCTTCACAATATCAATGAAGTCTTTAAGTCGTTAACCTGGTTTTAGAGAAGAAAACCAAAGGTTAAAGGAGAATCGACTCTAGCGAGCGCACTAGTATCACACAGACGTGTGGGGGTTAGTTTTGCCCAATGCTAGATGTCTCCTATATATATCCTTCAAATCAGGGTTTTGCCTTAGTTTCAAAGCAATCTATATTCACTGTTAGATGAAAACCTGATTTAGATTCAAGATAATATATCTCAACCGTTAGATCGAAAACTTAGCTTGTCACACACACTTGGGTAGACGTTTACTGGGTTTGTGAAAACCATGCCCAAACGTGTACGTGTATGTTGGTTCAACATAGTAACCCAAAAGGTTAACCATATGAGCATTTCATATTAACCTAGTTCTTCTTCACCATAACTAGTTCAATTGACTCAAATGAACTAGTTAGAGAGTTGTTCAATTGCTATGAGATCTTATGTAACTACACAAGACACAATTGAAACAAAGATGATTTGATTCGATGAATCGGCTCATGAACTTTATAGACACGGTTTTCATAAAGCATTCCTTAGTAATTTAAGTTTCATGTTCAGAGCACATCTTTAGATCATAACCACTTAAGATCACAAACAAGTTCGCGGACTTAAGGCAACCGACAAAGTTTTCCAAACTCAGCAAAAAATATCGGCAAAGAGACTTCTGCCAGTTCGCGGACTAAACACGCAAACGAGTTTTTGAAAAATCCCAGCAGAAATTCTCGGCAAGAGAACTTCCGTCAGTTCGCGGACTGGGTTCGCGGACTTGGCAAAGCCAAATCCTCCGGTTTCTCTCAATCAACAAAGTTCGAAAACTTCGGATTAAGGAATACATGGTTATGTAATCTAAACTCTCATTCCAATCATTGAGACATTCTCAGAGGACGTTATATAGCCGTTATTCACAGACCGTTTCACGTCAGAGCAATTCTCAAAGTTTATTTGAAACTTTTCATGACTTTCGTCACTAGGTGAAGATAAACTTGATCAAAGCGAAACGCTTTACCAACACACGATTTCGAGAAAAAGATAAGTAGTCAATACTCAGCTCGAAATGCCAAATGTGTATGATCCAGTCTATATAGCATACGAATTTTTGTCTCATAAGAAGTAGGAGATAGAATAGATAGACTTTTTAGTGATAGATATGTTCAAGTCTCCACATACCTTTTTGTTGATGAAGTTCCACGGTTCCTTGAGTAGATCTTCGTCGTTGTATGATGAATCGCCATGAAGTCCTTGAGCTCAACTACACTTTTTTATCCTAGTCCGAGACTTAGCTATAATAGACTAGAAATCAAGACTCATAGTTTTGATCACTAACATTGACAAACATGCTTGATATAGCAACGCATGCGAGGTCGACCGAGCTATGCTCTAACAAATAATTTTTTAATGTTTTTAGTTTAGTGTTAGAGAAGCTCAATTGCTTTAGTTGCTTTATGTCTGTTTTAGGAAAGTTAAATTATTTTAGTTGTTGTGTGTCTGTTTTAGTTGTTAGGTCCGTAAACATGTTAGAAATTATGTGAATTACTAGTTACTATGAAAATCTATTTTTAGGTGATGATGTCAAACATGGTCACACAACGATCCACTCTTCAAGTTTAAGACTAATTCGACTAAGGCAATTCTACATCAGATTGCTACCACCGCGTTATCAACAACTTGTACATATTTCAACCCCAACATCAGTTTCATGTGAACTGTTGCGCTCAGAAAAAATTGGGATTCTCTTATGAGAAGCCATTAAATAAAAGATAAAATCCTTATCCTTCGCCCTCTACCACTCTCGAAGTAGAGTGCTCCACCGCATCTCCAACAAGCATCTGATAGTAGAATCAAGAAGAAGCCGAGCATGTTGCATAAACAGGTAGTCTTATATCACCAGCAAGCAAAAGAAGCTAATAATCACGTTGTTCAACATGTTTCCATGTAAGGTTTGTAAGCTAAGTGTGGAAGAACCGACTGTAGATGGTGGTTTTTTGACAAGGGCAAAACTTATAAAGGTCACCTCTGAACCTACACAGAGACGTATCAATAATCATATGTTTACTAGAGCTTCACCCAGCTGAACTCTCGGTATTCTACATGTATGTACTAGAGCTTCACCAAGCTGAACTCTCGGTATTGTACATATATGTACTAGAGCTTTACCCAGCTGAACTCTCAGTATTCTATATATGTTTATAAATATAAATTCCTGACCGGACATCAGAATTATAGATTCGTACTTCTACATCACATTCCGCAAGAGAATTAAGAATGCGTATCCTGCTAATGGCCATACTGGCCTTCAATATTCCTGCAAGATTTTAGAGCTTCACCCAGATGAACTCTCATTATTTTAGGCACGGCCATATGAATTGTCATGCATTGATCAGTCTACACTTCTGCTGCAATTATAAATATTCATAATAAGCTGCTACGCTATTATGAATTACCAGAAGCATAATATTTGGAACGTTACCTCGAGTCGCAGAACTTCCACAGCAGAATTCCTCGAGTACGTTCTGTATGCTACAAACGAAGTGCTAGCGCCAACATGGTCGCGCTCCATAATCAGGTCGTGGTCATTAACTCTCTAGCTAGCCAACTAGCTAGCCAGGCCACGACTTCCTTATCTCCTAGCATGTCCATGTCTTCGGCCACGACATTCCCCATCCCTAGCTAGAAAACTAGCTAAGGCCCTAGATTCCAGTTCCCCAACTAGCCACGGCCTCCTAGTCTAGCCCAACCGGCCATGGCCACCTTGTCTTGGCCACGACCTCCATATCTCCCGGTTTGTCCTGGCCCACGGCTATCTTGCCCTAAGCCTAGCCTAGCTGGCCACCCTGCCTCTTAGTCAGGACCTCCTTGTCTACCGGCCTGGCTAACCATGGCTACGGTCTCCTTGCTATCCGGCCTAGCCTGGCTTCTAATCAGCCACGACCTCCTTGCTAGCCGGCATAACATGGCCTAGTCACAACAACGGCCTTCTTTGGCTTCTAGTCTGGCCTAGCCTAGCTTCCTAGCTACCAACTAGCTAATCAGGCCATGACAACCTTTTCTTCTTGCTAGCCGGCATAGCATGGCATATCCATGATACGACCTCCTTTCCTCCTAGTTTGGTTTAGCCTAGCATCTAACTAGTCGCGTCCTCCTTGATAGCCGTTCTGGCTTGGCCTAGCCTAGCCGTATGGCTGCGGCTACGTTGCTCCAAACACCTGTGTCCATGCCGACTCGGCTGGCTATCGACTAGGTCACGCCGACCTGACTAGCATGGTGTACTATGCTATCTACGTGTATTATTATAGATAGCTAATTACAATGTCATCTTATGGAAAACTCATTATTAGTCACACGTAACCTTGGAGTCGAGTTATCTCTTCAAGCTATGCCACTTTGACAAAGTCTGGCTAGATTAGGATATTACTTAGTCAAGAACTGTGGCAGTCTAGACAAGACTAGAAACAAGTCCATGAATCTACTAATTCTTACGAGAAATCAAAAAATGTTACATGGGGGAATTACTTATGGGTATTGGTCTTGTGGTTTACAGCAACGTGCGACATGGCAACATCCCATGATAAGGAAGTTACAAGTAGTGGCAACGGTTGAGAGCGGTTAAAGGAAGTGGCTAAGTAATGGAATGATGGTTTACGGTTTCCCGAAACTTCCCAAACATAATGGATGTAACCATACCATTATCCCATTATCTCCATATCTCCATCTCTACACAACCTTCACTATTTACGAGGAAACAATGAGTGTTCCCTACAACTATAAATAGACTACCTTGTCTATTCAGAAGACAGAACAAGCTTATCATTCCCAAGCTCTTCTTCTTCCATGGTTCAGTAACCTCACACACAATTCAATCATCACTGATTTCCTCAAACTTTCTTTGCTTTCCCTCCCCTAAGATCAACCCATTTTCTCTTTTTGTAACCGAAGAAAAACGTGAAAGGCCAAATTCTTGGTTTAGGCTCGTTTTGTACTATTGGATTTTCGAACCTAAATAAAGTACTTCCACGGTACATTGTTTTGCCTAGGAGCAATTTTTGGGTATTAACAATTGACGACCACAGCTGGAGATCAGCCTCTCGGTCAAAAAATCAGTTCTTCAACCATTTGAAAAATAAGGGTGGATCTTAGATCTAATTCATTCATTAACCTCAATTCAGAAGCACAAGCAGGCACCACCACAACCAAGAATGGGGATCTTGCATATCTGAAGGCACTCACGGAGCAGATGTTACCAGAACAACGCCAACTACAATAGGAGCCATCCAGGAACACCTCCAAGTCTACTGCTGGTGCTAACACATCAAAATATAATCACAAGGATCTACACTTCCTGAGAAACGTCACCCATAGTAATCTCCAAGACTCCCTCATGTATTTCTCCATTTGGGTCGTACCCCCGCTGAAAAATCATAATTTAGCAAAAAATGGTTCAAGCATGGAGATTCAAGTAAAAACCATAAAATTCATGAAAAATGTCCATTAGCAACCTAAACATTCATTAAAAAATGTTTTAGGACATGGAATGTAGTTTACAAAGGTTACGGGTCGTTTTGCAAGAACTCCGTCAGAAAGGTTTTCACACTGCCCTCCGGAAGAATTGAAACTGGCGCTAATTGGTGAAGAATCTGGGAGTGAGACATATACCAAACGATTCGTATGGAAGAGTTCTATAACATAATAAAAGGGAACATCAATCTGATGAATGAGATATAAATGGAAGCCGAAACTCTCGACTACGTGACAGCTAAAAACCTACAGAATTCTTCCTGGAAAGTTCTGAATTCTCGGTGTCAGGTACTTTTCACCCACCAAACGGACTCCGAATCAAGAAATTCTAATTTCAGATGTTAGATACTCCTTCTAGCTAAAGAATGGGAGGTCAAACACCTCGTTCCGACTTCAGATGAAGATTTCACGGTCGTTTTAGCAAGAAGACACGAATCTGTAAATTATTATCAAGTCAATACATCAAATTTGCACTTACGATCAGACAAGCAATAATAGACAAGCTTACAAACACATAGAATAAAGGAGAAGTTGCTTCACCGAAAAAAAAGAGAAGGAGACGAAGAAATTATTTCACGGACATGAGTTATATTTAAGGGAGGAATCCTTTGTTTGGGCCAAAATGCCCGAGCAAAGCCTTGCATGTTACCAGAGTCTGTGGCCGTAGCCACCACGTCTCCTTCCATCCAAGGTTCGTGTCTGTAGCCGCCACGCCTCTTCTTGAAAAGGTTCGTGTCTATAGTCGCCACGCCTCTTCCTGCCAAGGTGTGCCCGTAGCCACTATTAGAGCATAGCTCGGTTGAAACCACCAAGCTTTGGTATGTCAAGTTTGGTTGTTATATTTTAGTGAATCAAAACTCATTTAAAGAGTCGCTTGATTACATACTAGAGTCAACTTCGTATAGGTTAGATTGAAAGTGTTAGGATATGAGACTTACAAGTATTACATGAAGACTTTAAGAATGTGAAGAAGTATGGAGCTACAATGACAACATCATCCTTCCTCTTGAGGTTAGTAATATTTGACTTGAACTGTTTCTTTCCCTAACGTATGTTTCAAGTCGTGCATATTAAAAACATAACTGCGAAGCTGTGTATGAAACTCTAGTTAGACATGTTATTTAGGAATACAATACGAGCTCGGGTTTATTGCTAACCATTAAACTTTGTATATAAGACATCGACATGATCATATGAATGCTATTGTGATTATGTATGGGTATGAGTGGAGATTTCATCCAAGGAAACAATTTTTTACATTTGTTTAAAGGAAATAAGTTCATAAACTTGTTTTGTGAATTGAAAGGGAAATCGGTAGGCTTATTGGTATTGTTATTCATTGCAAATCTATTTTGAATTACCAATATGTGTGTTTAGTATAACCGCTCATAAACTTGTTTATGTATCTTGGTAAAATTATTCACAAGGCCTGACTTATGTGTTGGTATGACTTTTATTAGTGAAACCGATCTTAAGTAATCACTCAAGATGGTATGATCGATGCCTTGTAAATAACAACTTTATCTAGGCATGGTGTACTATGATATCTACGTGTATTATTATGGCTAGCTAATTATAATGTCATCTTATGGAAAACTCATTATTAGTCACACGTAACCGTGGAGTCGAGTTGTCTCTTCAAGCTATGCCACTTCGAAAAAGTCTGGCTAGATTAGGCTATTACTCAGTCAAGAACCGTGGAAGTCTAGACAAGACTAGAAAAAAGTCCATGACTCGACAAAGTCTGGCTAGATTAGGTATGATCAAAACATGTTACATGGGGGGATTACTTATGGGTATTGGTCTGGTGGTTTACAACAACGTGCAGCATGGCAACATCCCATGATAGGGAAGTTACAAGTAGTGGCAACTGTTGAGAGTGGTTAAAGAAAGTGGCTAAGTAGTGGAATGATGGTTTACGGTTTCCCGAAACTTCCCAAACATAATGGGCGTAACCATACCATTATCCTACTATCTCCATCTCTCCATCTCTTCTCAACTTCCACTACTTACGAGGAAACAATGAGTGTTCCCTACAACTATAAATAGACTACCTTGTCTATTCAGAAGACAAAACAGGCTTATCATTCCCAAGCTCTTCTTCTTCCATAGTTCAATAACCTCACACACAATTCAATCACCACTAATTTCCTCAAACTTTCTTTGCTTTCCCTCCCCTAAGATCAACCCATTTTCTCTCTTTGTAACCGAAGCAAAACGTGAAAGGCCAACTTCTTGGTTTAGGCTCGTTTTGTAAGATTTTGATTTTCGAACCTAAAGAAAGTACTTCAACGGTACATTGTTTTTCCTAAGAGCGAGTTTTGGGTATCAACAATTGGAGACCATAGCTGGAGATCAGCTTCTCGGTCAAAAAATCAGTTCTTTAACCATTTGAAAAATAAGGGTGGATCTTAGATCTAATTCATCCATTAACCTCAATTCAGAAGCACAAGTAGGCACAGTACAACCAAGAATGAGAATCTCGCATATCTGAAGGCACTCACGAAGCAGATGTTACCAGAACAACGCCAACTTCAGAAGGAGCCATCTAGGAACGCCTACAAGTCTACTGCTGGTGCTAACACATCAAAATATAATCACAAGGAGATACACTTCCTCACAAACGTCACCCACGGTAATCTCAATGAATCCCTCATGTCTTTCTCCATTTGGGTCGTACCCCTGCTGAAAAATCATAATTTAGCAAAAAATGGATCAAGCATGGAGAATCAAGTAAAAACCATAAAATTCATGAAAAATGTCCATTAGGAACCTAAACATTCATTAAAAAGTGTTTTAGGACATGGAATGTAGTTTAGAAAGGTTACGGGTCGTTTTGCAAGAACTCCGTCAGAAACATTTTTACACTCCCCTCGGAAGAATTGAAACTGGCGCTAATTGGTGAAGAATCTGGGAGTGAGACATATACCAAACGATTCGTATGGAAGAGTTGTATAACATACTAAAAGGGCACATCAATCTGATGAATAATATATAAATGGAAGCCGAAACTCTCGACTACGTGACAACTGAAAATCTACAGAATTCTTCCTGGAAAGTTCTGAATTCTCGGTGTCAGGTACTTTTTGAAAAAGCGGGGGTCTAAAAACACCACCCAATATTTTGCTTAGTAATCTGTATGGACTAACTCCGAAACACTTTCTAGAGAATCAACTAGACAGTCAGACTCAATCTTGGTAAAAGTATCTCAAGGAGTTAACATCTCTATCTTGTTTTGATTTACTCAAGGTAATAGAAATCAGCTAGTCTTTAATCAAACACAAGGAATAACTTGGACGGTACCAAAGACCAATGTCCAAGGATCAATCAATGACAATCGACAACCAAAGGTTGGATTATACTAATTTATGATCTAAACGCACGACTTGTATTATTTCAATTATAAAGATAAAACAATATAATGCGGAAACTGAAATAACACAGACACCAGAAATTTTGTTAACGAGGAAACCGCAAGTGCAGAAAAACCCCGGGACCTAGTCCAGATTGAATACACACTGTATTAAGCCGCTACAGACACTAGCCTACTCCAAGTTAACTTCGGAATGGACTATAGTAGAACTTCAATCAGTCTCCCACTGATCCAAGGTACAGTTGTACTCCCTACGCCTCTGATCCTAGTAGGATACTGCGTACTTGATTCCCTTAGCTAATCTCACCCACAACTAAGAGTTGCTACGACCCAAAGTCGAAGACTTGATAATAAACAAATATGTCTCACACAGACAAGTCTATCGAAGGATCAATCTGTCTCCCACAGATAAACCCTAAAAGGTTTTGTTCCATCTTTTGATAATAATCAAGGTGAACAGGAACCAATTGATAATCCGGTCTTATATTCCCGAAGAACAACCTAGAGTTATTAATCACCTCACAACAATCTTAATCGTATGGTAACGAAACAAGATGTTGTGGAATCACAAACAATGAGACGAAGATGTTTGTGATTACTTTTTATATCTTTCCTATCAGAGATATCAATCTCAAGCCAATCAATATGATTGTATTCGTATGATATAAGATGCAAGATCAAATCACACAACTACGATAAAAGTAGTAACGGTCTGGCTTCACAATCCCAATTAAGTCTTTAAGTCGTTTAACCTGGTTTTAGAAGAAGAAAACCAAAGGTTAAAGGAGAACCGACTCTAGCACGCAAAATAGTATCACACGTAAGGTGTGGGGAATAGTTTTGCAGAGTTGCTAGATGTCCCCTTATATAGTCTTTCAAATCAGGGTTTTGCCTTGGTAACAAAGCAATCAATATCCACCGTTAGATGAAAACCTGATTTAGATTCAAGATAATATTTCTCAACCGTTAGATTGAAAACTTAGCTTGTTATACACAAATGAAATGCACGCATCTAAGTTTGTTAACCGTACCCAAACGTGTACATTGTTGGTTCAACAATAGTCAACCAAAAGGTTAGCCATATGAGAATTTCATATCAATCATGTTCTTCTTTACCATAACTAGTTCAAGTGACTCAATTGAACTAGTTAGAGAGTTGTTCAATTGCAAAGAAATCTTATGTAACTACACAAGACACAATTGAAGCAAAGATGATTTGAGTCACTCGAATTGATTCATGAACTTTTATAGCCACGGTTTGCAAATAACATTCCTTAGTCTTTTTAAGTTTAAGTTCAAAAATCATCTTTAGATATATAACCTTCTCAAGTTCGCAGACTAGGTTCGCGAACTTAAGATACCGGACACAGTTTACAAACTCCAGCAGAAATTCTAGGGATGAGAACTTCGCCGGTTCGCGTACTGGGTTCGCGGACTGAGTTCGCGGACTTAGCTCACGCAAGTAGTTTGTCAAATCTAACAGAAATTCTTGGGTTTGAGAACTTCGGTAGTTCGCGGACTGAGTTCTCGGACTTGGCAATTGCCATTCTTCCGGTTCTCTTGATCAACAAAGTCCGAAAACTTTGGTTCAAAGAATAGGACTTATACATAACTATGTTTCCACAACAATGCTTATGTCCACCATTGGTTATGTAATCTAAACACTCATTCCAATCATTGAAATATTCTTAGAGGACGTTATATAGTTGTTACTCCATTTCTCGTCAAAGCACTTTTCAAAGTGATTGAAACATATCATGACTTTCGTCACTAGGTAAAGATAAACTTGGTCGAAGCGAAAAGATTACCAACACATATTTCGAGATATAGATAGGCGAGGTATACTCGGCTCGAAATACCAAATGTGTATAATCATAGTCTATATATATAGACTTTTTTGCCTCAAAGAGTAGGAGATAGAATAGATATACTTTTGAGTGATAGATAAGTTCAAGTCTCCACATACCTTTTTGTCGAGAAGTTCCACCGGTTCCTTGAGTAGATCTTCGTCTTGTATGATGAATTGCCATGGAGTCCTTGAGCTCAAGTACACTTACTATCCTATTCCGAGACTTAGCTATAGTAGATTAGAAATCAAGACTTATAATTTTGATCACTAACATTGACAAACATGCTTGAGATAGCAACACATGCGAGTTCGACCGAGAAATGCTCTAACAATCTCCCCATTTGTCAATTTTAGTGACAAAACTATCAATATATATGGAATACAAAAAAGATAATGAAACTTTAGTAACTCCTATTCCACATGTCTAATCTTCAACATTCCTCGAAATCTTTGTCACTTCCAAGTACTCCAATGATCCCAAAGGTTGTAAGTTTAGCATCACCGTTGTAGAAGATCCGTAGCTATAACAATGAGAAAACATAATTCTCGATCATTGTTATACAATGTCATAATATTATTACACAGTGTCAAATTTCAATTGTATCACAACTTCAACAATAATACTATGGTGATATGTATCACTCCCCCTTAGTCAATACTCCATCTCACATGGAAACCACTCCCCCTTACACAATGATCCGAAAACCATATGTATTTGTAGTGTGAACTACATATTAATTCTCCCCCTTTTTGTCAATAAAATTGGCAAAGGTATAAGAACGGGATCATAATGAAATTTCCGTAAGAGACATTTCATGACTGATAGAAGAAACACACATCATCTTATTTAGATGCAATCATATAGCCGAAGCTAACATCATTCATTAAGGAGTTTAAAGATACAAGATAACCCCTCTAAAATTCCACAGCCGCACACCCCTCAACGTATGACCATTAAGCACAAGTTCAAAAGAACTCTCCCCCATTTGATGTCATTCCCGAAAGAACAACAACGAGCGACCTTAATTTCAAGAGAAAAAAAGGATTTTCATTAGACACCAAAACCATATGAATGATTTTTATATCCAAAAACTCAATCAAATTGATCATAAGTAAACCCATGATTAATTTAATCGGAATACATAATCAAATTAAACACAAAAAGTGATCAATCTAATTGATTATGCTCAACATAAGTAAACTTACGAAGCAACGACTAGGTTAACCATACAAGAGAGTGATTGGCTTAATCGTTCATATACTCAACACAAGAAAAACTTATGGAGTAATAACTAAATAACCAAACAAGATGATTAATTTAGTTCTAAATGCTCAACATAAAGTACCTTACGGAACAACCAACAAAGATAATCAAAAATTAATCAACTTGGTTGTATCGTGATCAACATAAGACACATTACGGAGCCTCACAGTATTACATAAAATATGGATCAATGAAGATCAATAATGTGGAATACACAAGGATTCATTCATTTGCACAAGCATATACAATAGAAATAATGTTGGAACAATTGCCGAATTATGCCTGCACAACAAATAAAATCAAACACGAAACAAACAACGTTATGGCTGAGTCGCGGACTAGGTCGCTATCTTTAAGACGTTTCACGGCTCTGCCCAAGATTTTGCAAGCAGTTCTTCAATGGCACGTCGTCCCCAGGATAAAACAGTCGAGATTAATCTCTTACACAATCACTCTTGCACGGTGAGAGGATGTGAAACTTCTACACTTCATTCTTGCTCCGAAACTCATTTAGAAAAATAAGAGATGTTCACACACTTATTTTTCTTTCTCTAAAAATCTTTTCTTTTGTAAACCCAAGTCATAAAAGAAAAACTCTCTCACAACAAAAAGGACTTTAACAACTCTCCAAGTTCTTTTTAACACCAAAACATAAAAGAAAAACTCTCTCACTAAAAATGTTTCAACTACTCTCTCAATTCTTTTCATCAAAATATGATTTATAGTAGTCAAAGAATTAAATAAGATTAAATGAAATGCATTAATAAGTTGGTAATTATCATCATTAACCAATTCAACAAAAAAAGGTTTTTGACATTAAAAACGAAATTAATTTATTCTTTAAAGGAAGAATAAATGTCACAATAAAACCATTTAAATGAGACACTAATTTATTGGAAATTAATAATGTTTTTTAAAACGTATAATCCCAACAATCCCCCACTTATATTTTTCAAAACATTGAGCAAGAATGTACAGAGTTGTGCATAAGCAAAGGTGTCTTGCGACTTGAACCTTTACGTAGTGTCAATAGGCTCTCTTAAAATCTGAAAATAGAGTGAACGTAAGTCTTGAACTCTAGGAGATAAAAATATTTCTTAACACACACGACTATACTAGTGTAAAGTCTAAAGCCATCACATTACGGCCCTGTGCTTGTATCCCAGTTTAATGAATGATCTAGAAAACTACCCATATTCTCATAGAAAACGGCCACACTTTCACATTCACATAGGTGAGTTTATCAAGAGTACTCCTGAAAGTACACCACTCTAAATAGAGATATAAACATCATTAAGAGTTTAAAAATTAAAATATAAAAATTAAACTCAACCTCTACTCCCTTCAGAATATCATGCCGTGGGATGAATTCTTCAATAGCATGATTCTCGCATCTCCATATCACCTATGACTTCGTCTAGTCCCTTTGAACCTATTTCTAGGTTGGGTATCCATCACAGATGAATCAATATCAATGGGAATCAACCTCATCCCTAAGATGTATTCACATCTTCTTATTAATCCTTTCGTCAAAGGAATAATAAAAACTCTTTTCAGACACTATATAATCCATATTCTCATAAAATCGACTCTTGTAGTTGTCGTTACGTTCGCAATTCATGCAATAGCCGTGGTACTATCACATTGGATTAATATGTCTAATCCTCTATCTATTAGAGGATCGAATCGTTCCATCCCTTAAAGGATTCAACTGAAAGGATGTCCAATCAGCTTCGCAACATCCTTAAAGGATTGCGGTAACCATTTAGATAGTGTATTTCTAGGCGTATGATGTGTTTGAAACACCTCATAACCTTCTCAATATTTTACCAATTTTCCATACTAGGATTGGTAAATCTGAATATAAAACCTCCACTATGAAAGCAATATATTACACCCCCACTACAAAAAATACTTATATATATATAGTCAATCACGTAGCAAAGAAGCATACCTGAGCTACCATACTCATGTATAGTGCTATCAAACACAATCTCAAAAGCATTAGCACTAAACCAAATGAGTGAAAACTTATTTACAGTCAGGCTATATATATTTATCTCTATTTGAGATTTTATTTTCATTGAAATGAAATAGATCCAAAGAAAGAGAAAATTCATTTCAAAAACATACACCATCTTCAGTCAAGTCTTTCATGTCAAATAGTAAACTAAGCATGTTCTCAATTCCATTTTCATCCTATAAGTTAGAATAAAAATTCAACAAATCACTTATGCACACAAAACAAAGAGTATTGTGCATTTCACATTCATCAATTCTAAAATCATTCAAACTAATCAAGTAAACAATTTTTTTTTTCTTTTAATTGCTTCAAAGTTGTTTCAGAATATATATATGATGACTTATCTAACTTTGCATTATGTTCTTGTAGAAACTAAAAAGTTTTTCATGCTTGGTCTACGTAGATTCTCATCTTTAACATACACAAAAGTATATATTTATACTTATGACTATAACAAATCATACATTCTAGAAACAACATCAACAAAACAAGCATGTAAGTTATTTAGCGACATGAATGTAAGAGTCAACAATAATCTGTTTTCTTGTCTAAAAACAATAGGCTCATAAAAACTTTTTGCCAAAAATTTAATAGTTTGAAGAGCAAAGTTACTCTCTATAAGAAGTTATATTTCAAATTATAAGCAACAAAATATTCATGACTAAAATTTAGTCTCACTATATATGCTTTTCTAGGTTCATTCTTAGTGAATTACTTGTCACCTTCATTTTTCTAGTTCCTCTAATTTAAATCAAATGTGTTAAAGCATAGGATATGAAACCCCCACTATTTTTGACTCAAACAAGAATTTCAAAACAATATCCAAAGATCCCAAAAATTGTGAAAAACTAATAAACCAATGATCTAAACCCAAAACGTTTTGCACAATATAGAGAAAAATTCAAACAATTTTCTTGAAAGCAACATTGCTTAATATTCACTACTCAAAAATCATATTTGATATCAAGACTAGTTACTCGAAGCATATTTATAAAATTCTCAAATATTTTATTTCATCCAATATCATTGCAAGTTGCGTAAGATTTGAAAGTGTTCATGCTTTTATGAGTTAGGTAAGATTACATACATGTTACTCAAAAATTCACCAAGTTATATAATAAAATATAACATGCTCATTTTCATCACTAACTCATTGATTTCTTCAAAAGCATGACAAAATCTCATATTTCAAATATTCAAAATTCAATTTATGTTATGATAAAATTGCAATATTATGGTCAAAAATTTTATCCATAACATATCATTTGTAGTAGTGCAATGATCAAATTCAACAATATCTAATCTCAATCTTGTTTATAACAAGATACACGGAAACTAGATACTCGCTCATTTCGAAAGTATGAACATCATTAACAAGATTGTTCTACCCAAAGTAAACTTTGAGATCGTACCAATACCGAAAATCCTAGTGATGTGAGTGTATCTCAACACCACTTTATTTCAAACGATTCGGTTCAACTTTTGAACCATAACCTATCAAAACAAATACGGTGTAAAACACCAATATATATCAACCTCTCACCTTATCCATAGTTCACATTAACTAAGCTTGAAAAGCGTTGTTAATAACATTTGATATCCTTGCAATGCCATGAAACAATAGCAAATAATCTCATAACCAATATTATGTTCATTTCTTGGTGAGAGTTGATATTCACATTTGTTTTGACTAGGTTTCTAACTATTTCGGTTTATGGTTCGTATAAAATTCCATCTCATAAGTTCAAAACTTATATGAGTCACATGTTTATTGTCATACACAATAATTCTCAATATCTTGTTTCCCTAAAATTTATTCTAAGATTGAACAATCAACTTATTCAATTTAGAATGCCATTATTTGATCACCGCAATAACTACAAATAATTCATCAAACATACCTCAATTGCTTTTAAATCTCAATTGGTTATAAACCATTGTCCATTATTCGCGCACCAACAAAGAAATCAGAAACCCCATTGCTCCTCACATCGATTAATCTCCCGCAATTTTTATTTCATTGGAAAATGAAAACTTGCTCAAGTAAGTGAATTTTCACCTGTCACAATCACGTACGTGTGAGCATTTGAAACCCAAAAAATAAGAAAGTATATACTTACATAATTACTTGAAAATCAACTAATATAATACTCCAAGTTTCTCTTAATTGTCAAACAAAGATTCAAATTTATATAGTTATAACATCATACATATACTTATAACTTTCTATTAAGCATATTATCAAATGTATGGGGTGCATTAGTTTGATTGCTATCAATGGTATTATTTTTCATTACCAAAACAAGAGTATGAAGTATAAAATCAAAACATGATTTTTAATATAGTTTCTTACATTTCTAATCTCAAGTATCACGTCTACTATTTTGGAAAAACATACACAATGATTTGAAATCACCACATCTCTCAAAATAACCCAAATTGAAAACTTGAAAATGAGTTTTATGATAAGTTCCTGATCTACAAGTTTCATCTTACACATAAACCCAAAATATCAACACAAATATCAGAAAAACGAAATTAATCAGGATTAAATTTCTACCCGTCAGAAATTTTCAACAACATTATGCAGTTTTGTAAAATACTCTAGAAATACTTTTCAGACTCCAAAAAATCTGAAATTCGACATGGATGATCCTCATGATGTCTATTATATCTAGTAAAAATTTCTGGACCCAATTCGTTATAGTTAAATAGATGCACATAAAATTCAACAACATGTTAAAAACATTCGTTTATCATCAACAATATTTTCTTATGTTAAAAATTTCATAAAGAAAAATCATAATCATGTAAAAATCCTTGTCCATCAATATTAGACATACAATTAATTTTAGGTATAAAGTAACCTAAAATCTCAAGCATCATATTCAATCGTTAAAGAAAAATTATATAAGTTATAATTCTATAAAACGAAATAAAACAATGATACTTATCGCGTTTGAGCAATTGTTTTCTTTTGGTATCCATGGCAGAATAAATCATCTTAAAATTTTTGGAACAATTTCCGAATTATGCCTGCACAACAAATAAAATCGAACACGAAACAAACAACGTTATGGCTGAGTCGCGGACTAGGTCGCTATCTTTAAGACGTTTCGCGGCTCTGCCCAAGATTGTGCAAGCAGTTCTTCAATGGCGCGTCGTCCCCAGGATAAAACAGACGAATTAATCTCTTAGTCTCTTACACAATCGCTCTTGCACGGTGAGAGGATGTGAAACTTCTACACTTCATTCTTGCTCAGAAACTCATTTAGAAAAATAAGAGATGTTCACACACTTATTTTTCTTTCTCTAAAAATCTTTTCTTTTGTAAACCCAAGTCATAAAAGAAAAACTCTCTCACAACAAAAAGGACTTCAACAACTCTCCAAGTTCTTTTTAACACCAAAACATAAAAGAAAAACTCTCTCACTAAAAATGTTTCAACTACTCTCTCAATTCTTTTCATCAAAATATGATTTATAATAGTCAAAGAATTAAATAAAATTAAATGAACTGCATTAATAAGTTGGTAATTAGCATCATTAACCAATTCAACAAAAAAAGGTTTTGACATTAAAAACGAAATTAATTTATTCTTTAAAGGAAGAATAAATGTCACAATAAAACCATTTAAATGAGACACTAACTTATTGGAAATTAATAACGTTTTTTAAAACATATAATCCCAACAAATAATCCTTGGATACAAAAGATTTTAACCTATCTTCCATCAAAAATTGACAATATAGGCTTAACTTTTGTATATGTTAAAAGTCCATTCATTCTTTAATCAATAAATGAATACCGATCATGAACGACTTTACTTTTGACAAGATATGGGACAACATAGTTCACGGACGTAAACACCAATATCCCATAACAAATTGCAATATAACAAATCATAAAGATTAAATACTGCAAAACATCATCCTCCAATATAGTTTTAGAATTTAAACCAAAAACCTAAAAACATGAAGATGAAAATAATAGCTATGTGTAGTCACAATCATCGCTATTCAAAGCACTAGTTATTCTTCCAACTAAGCCAAAAAGAAGACATACTAGGCAACAATGTCTTTGAGAAATTCTTTATCATTCCTGAACTCCTTGTCATCAACAACCATTGGTACATAAGGTTCGTGGAGAAAGGAGTTAATATCAATAAACCGTCTTGGTTGGTGATGTCGAACCAGGGCTTTCTGAATTTCCAAAGATCTTAAAACGCAAGCCTTTATTTCACGAATCTCCTTTCTTACTTACTTCAACTCATCAAGAACACCGGAAAACTTCTGAGAGTTAGAAGGGACAGCCCTTGGCTTTCTTGTATTCCTCCTTTTTCTTTTCAAGGACAAAGTTACTGGATATTTCTCTTTTTCCTTGATTGATGGCTTAACAATCATGTTGACATCCTTTCCATCCAAAGACATGATGCTTATATGAGAACAACTATAACCAACTGGTTTTTTGTGATTGGAATTCACAATCTCAACAAGCATTCTTGAGATATAAAGAATATCAAAGAGGAAAAAGGAATGTAGGGTTCGAAACCTTTAAACAGGTTCGTGGACGTCCAACTCAAAACCCTATAAAGAGTAGAACTGTCGATAATAACCTTTCCTTTTATTTGATAGACAGAAAAGAATAAATCTAAGAAAAAAAACTTTTTCTAAAGCATGTGCGTTTACAACCTTGTCTCTTTTAATCAGGCACATGAGACAAGATTTACCAACCAACACAATTAATTTGTGTTGTGGTGAACAACAATCTGTCCACCATTTTCCTCTTGAGAGGAATCTTCTGACCTATGTATATCAAAACGATTTGACCATGTTTTCTTCTCAAATGGTCTTGTTTTGTCTTTGGAAACTAACTTCTTAGACGAACATAAAATCCTACATACCTCAGCAGTCTTCTGAGCAAGTTTAAGCTTCCTTGCTAACTGATTTGCTCTTCATTGAAGTTTGTTGGTGCGCCTCAATTGATGTTTGTACTTGTAACATCTTGATAGTTCATGACCCTTCTGAGAACAAAAACAAAACGAGCACGTCAACCTTGGATAATATTCAGGCATCTGTGGTGTGACCGCAGCTAGACACAAGGTAGATCCTGAAACATTACAAACAGAGTTTCCAATGGATGGGTCAATTGATTCTTCCAGCTTGATTGGGTTCTCATCTTCACTGAAACCATCAAGATTGATATATGTATTGCTACAGTTATCGAAATCAATGTTTTCACATAGAAGACCGACACTTGATTTCCTGTCTTCATCAGAATCATAGATCTCAGACATCTCATCAAGTGTTACAACAAGACCTTTGTTCCCAGTGTACTTTCTACGATTTGGGCACTCATTTGCAAAATGACCAAAACCTTTACACTTAAAGCACTGTGGAATATCCTCGTCATCAGCCTCGTCAGCGTCCCCATTTTTAGGAGGAATGCGATTGTGAGGTTTATCTGATGACTTAGGTTTGTCTCTTGAAAAACGTTTACTTCTCTTCAATAGAAGGTCCCTAAACTGTCTTGTGATCAATGAGACTGATTTGTCAAGATCTTCATCCGAAAAATCACCCTCAGACTGATCATCCTCAGAGACATAGACACTTTTACTCTTATCAAGTAATTTAGTGTTCTTCTGTGCTTTAAAGGCAACATCCTTTCCGATTTTGGATGTATGCTCAGGATCAAAGATCTTTAGCTTTCCAACCAAAGTATTTCTGGAAAGATTATCAAGGTTATTTACCTCAACGATGCCATGCTTCTTAGACTCGTATCTAGATGGCAGCGATCTGAGAATTTTCATCACAATGTCCTTTCCAGGAATAGTCTTACCCAATGCAAAAGATGCATTAACAATTTCAGACACTCTGTGATTAAACTCATCAAATGTATCTTCATCTGCCATACGAAGGTTCTCCCAATCAGAATTAAGGTTTTGAAGCCTAGCTTCCTTTTCACTAAAGTTACCTTCAAATACGGTTTCTAAGATATCCCAAGCATCTTTAGACCGAGTGCAATTATACACATGGTGCTGAAGATTTGGGGTAATGGCATGTATGATGGCATTCAAACCGTCGGAATTTTGCTTTGCAGCATTTATCTCAGCAGGGGTGTATTCACCAATAGGTTTGGGAACGTTTACATCTCCAACTGCCACAACGGGAGCAGCATAGCCATTAAAAACATATACCATGATTGAAAATCACGTGCTTGAAGAAAAGCTCGCATAGCAATTTTCCACCATAAGTAATTAGAGTCATCGAAGGCTGGTGGTACGTTAATAGAGATAGCACCTCTGTCCATAGAGTCAGATGATCGCTACAAACACATACTTGTCAGGTCTTAAACGTGTTTTCCTTCTCTGATACCAATTGAAAAAGCGGGGGTCTAACAACACCACCCAATATTTCGCTTAACAATCTGTATGGACTAACTCCGAAACACTTTCTAGAGAATCAACTGGACAGTCAGACTCAATCTTGGTAAAAGTATCTCAAGGAGTTAACATCTCTCTCTTGTTTTGATTTACTCAAGCTAATAGAAATCAGCGAGTCTTTAATCAAACACAAGGAATAACTTAGACGGTACCAAAGACCAATGTCCAAGGATCAGTCAATGACAGTCGACAACCAAAGGTTGGATTATACTAATTGATGATCTAAACGCACAACCTGTATTATTTCAATTATAAAGATAAAACAATATAATGCGGAAACTGAAATAACATAGACACCAGAAATTTTGTTAACGAGGAAACCGCAAGTGCAGAAAAACCTCGGGACCTAGTCCAGATTGAATACACATTATATTAAGCCACTACAGACACTAGCCTACTCCAAGCTAACTTCGGACTGGACTATATTTGAACCCCAATCAGTCTCCCACTGATCCAAGGTACAGTTGTACTCCTACGCCTCTGATCCCAGCAAGATACTGCGCACTTGATTCCCTTAGATGATCTCACCCACAACTAAGAGTTGCTACGACCCAAAATCACATGCTTTAACAATAAACAAATCTGTCTCACACAGACAAGTCTATCAAAGGATCAATCCGTCTCCCACAGAAAAACCCTAAAGTTTTTATTCCGTCTTTTGATAATAATCAAGGCGAATAGGAACCAATTGATAATCCGGTCTTATATTCCCAAAGAACATCCTAGAGTTATCAATAACCTCACAACAATCTTAATCACATGGTAGCGAAACAAGATGTTGTGGAATTACAGACAATGAGACGAAGATGTTTGTGATTACTTTTTATATCTTGCCTATCGAAGATATCAATCTCAAGCCAATCAATATGATTGTACTCGTACGATAGAAGATGCAAGATCATATCACACAACTATGATAAAGGTAGTATCAGTCTGGCTTCACAATCCCAATGAAGTCTTTAAGTCGTTTAACCTGGTTTTAGAAGAAGAAAACCAAAGGTTAAAGGAGAACCGACTCTAGCACGCAAACTAGTATCACACGTAAGGTGTGGGGATTAGTTTTGCAGAGTTGCTAGATGTCCCCTTATATAGTATTTCAAATAAGGGTTTTGCCTTGGTAACAAAGCAATCAATATCCATCGTTAGATGAAAACCTGATTTAGATTCAAGCTAATATTACCCAACCGTTAGATCGAAAACTTATCTTGTTATACACAAATAAAATGCACGCTTCTAGGTTTGTAACCGTACCCAAACGTGTACATTGTTGGTTCAATAATAGTCAACCAAAAGGTTATCCATATGAGCATTTCATATCAACCATGTTCTTCGTTACCATAACTAGTTCAAATGACTCAATTGAACTAGTTAGAGAGTTGTTAAATTGCAAGGATATCTTATGTACCTACACAAGAAACAATTGAAGCAAAGATGATTTGATTCACTCGCATCGGTTCATGAACTTTTATAGCCACGGTTTGCAAATAACATTCCTTAGTCTTTTTAAGTTTAAGTTCAGAAATCATCTTTAGATATATAACCTTCTCAAGTTCGCAGACTAGGTTCGCGGACTTAAGATACCGGACAGAGTTTACAAAATCCAGCAGAAATTCTCGGGATGAGAACTTCGCCGGTTCGCGGACTGAGTTCGCGGACTTATCTCACGCAAGTAGTTTGTCAACTCCGGCAGAAATTCTTGGGTTTGAGAACTTCGGCAGTTCGCGGACTTGGCACTTGCCATTCTTCCGGTTCTCTTGATCAACAAAGTTCGAAAACTTTGGTTCAAGGAATAGGACTTATGCATAACTGTGTTTCCACAACAATGTTTATGTCCACCATTGGTTATGTAATCTAAACTCTCATTCCAATCATTGAAACATTCTTAGAGGACGTTATATAGTTGCTACACCATTTCTCGTCAAAGCAATTTTCAAAGTGATTGAAACGTATCATGACTTTCGTCACTAGGTAAAGATAAACTTGGTCGAAGCGAAAAGCTTACCAACATATATTTCAAGATATAGATAGGCGAGGTATACTCGGCTCGAAATACCAAATATGTATAATCATATTCTATATATATCGCATACGACTTTTTGTCTCAAAGAGTATAAGATAGAATAGATATACTTTTGAGTGACAGATAAGTTCAAGTATCCACATACTTTTTTGTCGAGAAGTTCCACCGGTTCCTTGAGTAGATCTTCGTCTTGTATGATGAATCACCATGGAGTCATTGAGATCAAATGCACTTACTATCCTAGTCTGAGACTTATCTATAGTCGACTAGAAATCAAAACTTGTAGTTTTGATCACTAACATTGACAAACATGCTTGAGATAGCAACGGATGCGAGTTCGATCGAGCAATGCTCTAACACTTTTCACCCACCAAACGGACTTCGAATCAAGAAATTATTATTTCAGATGTTAGATCTTCCTTTTATCTAAAGAATGAGAGGTCAAACACCTCGTTCCGACTTCGGATGAAGATTTCACGGTCGTTTTGGCAAGAAGACACGAATCTGCAAATTTTTATCAAGTTTGCACTTACGATCAGACAAGCACTAATAGACAAGCTTCCAAACACATAGAATCAAGGAGAAGTTGCTTCACCAAAAAAAAAAAGAGAAGGAGAAGAAGAAATAATTTCACGGACATGAGTTATATTGAAGGAAGGAATCCTTCTTTTGGGCCAAAATGCCCGAGCAAAGCCTTGCATGTTACTAGAGTCCGTGGCCGTAGCCACCACGTCTCCTTCCATCCAACGTTCGTGTCCGTAGCCGCCACGCCTCTTCTTGACAAGGTTCGTGTCCGTAGCCGCCACGCCTCTTCCTACCAAGGTGTGTCCGTAGCCACTGTTAGAGCATAGATCGGTTGAAACCACCAAGCTTTGGTAGGTCAAGTTTGGTTGTTATATTTTAGTGAATCAAAACTCATTTAAAGAGTCGCTTGATTACATACCAGAGTCAAATTCGTATAGGTTAGCTTTAAAGTGTTAGGATATAAGACTTACAAGTATTACATGAAGACTTGAAGAATGTGAAGAAGTATGGAGTTACAACGACAACATCATCCTTCCTCTTGAGGTTAGTAATATTTGACTTGAGCTGTTTCTTTCCCTAACGTATGTTTCAAGTCGTGCATATTGAAAACATAATTGTGAAGCTGTGTATGAAACTCAAGTTAGACATATTATTAAGGAATACAATACGAGCTCAGGTTTATTGCTTAACCTTTAAACTTTGTATATAAAAAATCGACATGATCATATGAATGCTATTGGGATTATGTATGGGTATGAGTGGAGATTTCATCCTAGGAAACAATGTTTTATATTCGTTTAAAGGAAGTAAGTTCATAAACTTGTTTTGTGAATCGAAAGGGAAATCGCCAGGCTTATTGGTATTGTTATTCATTGCAAATCTATTTTGAATTACCAATATGTGTGTTTAGTATAACCGCTCATAAACTTGTTTATGTATCTTGGTAAAGCTATTCACAAGGCCTGACTTATGTATTGGTATGACTTTTATTAGTGAAACCGATCTTAAGTAATCACTCAAGATGGTATGATCGATGCCTTGTAAATATCAACTTTATCTAGTCATTGGGGAACTGATCCTCGTAAGAGGTGCAACACATTTGCAAGAGGGAATCGATCCTTTTAAGAGGTGCAACAAGTTTTTAGTAGATGGGGGAACCGATCCTATAAACATGTGCAACAAGTTTGTAGTTTTGGAGGAACCGATCATATGGACATGTGCAACTGAATACAGGTAGCTACCGTAAGTTGTGGGGAACCGATCCTTGTACATAGTCAACCAAATTTTGGTAACTAGCGTGACTATGCACAATACTCACATGGAGGTAGAACCGAACTTGTTTTGGTAGAACCGTGAAACCCATAATTGTTGATTTGATAGGATAATCAATCACATAGTTCTTGGAATTCAGACGAACCAATTCTAAACTTGTTTGGAAGTGTGGAAAATCATTTCCAAGATTGTAAGTATGAAAAATGACTTGCAAAGTAAAGATGTCGACATACTTTGAACATGTGCAGTAACTCTTATCATTAATTGTTCAAAGATATTCCTTAATAGCTAAAGGAGAATCCCAGGATCAAAATAAATTGAGAATCTTTTAACTAAGGTTTCTTAGTTTTTATATGCTATTTAATTTCCAACAATTAAATGCATATCTTTAGAAAATAATAATTAATAATGTGCATTTACTAATTATTGATTTTTCTATTGGGATTTCGGTCAATATTTGGACAGTGCATTTCCAGGAGTTATAAAAACCGATTTTGTATTTATTGCATATCTTTGAGAATATTCGGTTTTGGAAATTCCTTGGTGTCCAAACTTCCTTTTCTATAAGTTTGCATTTCTAGCAAACTAATCCTCAGAGCCAGCAAAACTCCCTAGTTGTGTTGTTACTGGTGGAGCCACCTATTCAGAGAGGAAAGTAACCTAATTAGTCGAAATCTCTTACGGCCGCTCAGTTTAAATACTTCTTTGGGATTGAGAAGCTCTATTAGTACCGTTGGTGGGAAACTAGATAATTGCAGTTTATTTTAGTTTTCGGTTGATTTGATTGACTAACGGTTATTGAACTTTGATTGCACCTAGTTTTCTTATGCTTGAGAATCTTCTCTTCTGATATAAGATTAACTCAAACTAGATCGAAGTTTCGACGAGGATCTTTAGAATGTTTGTAGATCTAAAGACGTCTTGTGATAATCCAACGTTAACAGACCTCGTTCTGTGTGTGATTGATCACAAGAGATTCAAGTTGATTGTGTGCAGGTACTGATTGAAGATTAAAGAAGATTTGAAGACAAAAAGACTTTTTGGGTTCATAATCTTTGGGTTGCACAATACTTGTTTCGGCTGGAAAGGGATCCAACTATAATCGGTTTATCTTTGTGATAGATTGGATTGATTAGTTGAGTAGATCGGCATCAATACACTTCTTTGTGATTAACAATATTGATTGCATAGTCTAAAAATTACTTCGGTAGTTGTTGAGAGATTGATCTAATGACCCGACAAAGGAGTTTATTGGTTAAGCGGAAGAGGCTTTGTCAAACTCATATCACGTTGTTTGAAAAGATTTGTTACCGAACAGATTTGTTGTTCCTTTACTGTTTGGAATAAGAACCAAAGGAATCGTTCCAAGTGCGTGACTTATTTACAAGTTGGAGGCGCAGGGATACTGAGGGAACTAGGTGAACTATAGGTTTAATTTCTTGGTCTCAACTATACGAAGTTGGTTTGATTTTTTATAGCGGCTTAATTCTGAGAGTATTCAATTCTGGACTAGGTCCCGGGGTTTTTTTGCATTTACGGTTTCCTCGTTAACAAAATCTTGATGTGTCATTTACTTTTATTTTACGCAATTATAATTGTTTTTATTATAATTTAAAGTAAATCGCACAAACGTTCATTCCTATTTTACTTGATAGACAATCCCTAGAGTTTGGTTAAGTCCGAACCTATTATCAAGTAAACATACTTCGTTGTTGTATTTTCTCGATCTCATATCCATAGAAGATCACACGAAGTGTGAACCGATTAGTTTTATTGTCTCGACTCAGTCCATAGACAATCACTTTAGGAAAAAAGACTTATAGGTGGAAAAGTTTTAGATTGAGGTATATTTGGGTACCCTCGTCTTTCAATTGGTATCAGAGCAGGCAAACACGAAAAGATCTAAGAATCCGTGTTTGGTGCGATCCAACCTATAAGAATTGAATCCCATGAGCGATTCGGTTAACGTTCTAAAGATTTTAAGTGGTCTTCAAAAAGAAACTGAAGAGTATTACTCTGCTCTTGTCAGGATGTTAGATAAACAAGTTGAACAGAACCAGTCATTTATTAACGAAATTAGTAGTGTCATGATTGATAGAGGACTGGTCAAAAACGTAAATAACCCTTCTAAGGGAGAATCTCAAAAATATTCAAAATCAGTATCCAGATATCTAGAACTGTCTAGAAAAATTTTCAAAAAGGGATGGAAATGTTTAACTCAGAAAATTTACCTTGTGAAACATCTGATTAAACGTGTTATGGGATTATATAAAGACTAAAAAGATATCCTAAATCCGGTGAACAATGTTTAGGAGATTTTACGCTCAAAACAACTTCACCTTTCCAATGGTTTCTAGACAGTTGATGTAGCTGACACATGACTGGTGATCTTTCGTGGTTCACAAAGACTGAAGACTACAAGGGAGGATCAGTAACATTTGGAGATGGGAGTAGCTGTCTAATCAGCAAGAAAGGTACTATCAAGCTTCCAGGTATTCCCTAAATTCATGATGTTGTTTATGTTAAAGGAATTAAAGAAAATCTTCTTTCAGTGAGTCAAATTTGTGGTAAAGGTCATAAGTCATCTTCAATATGAAAGGTTGTGATATTGAAGACAAGTCCGGAAAAATTATTTTTTGAGGACGAAGAAGTATGAAAAACTGTTATCTATTCGATATACAATCGAATTTATACTGTAACCTGACTAAGGTTGATTCAACCCATTTATGGCATGAACGTTTTTGTCATGTTAACTACCGAATGCTTGGTAAGCTCATTAATCGTGAACTTGTCAGAGGTGTTCCAAAGAGAAATACTAAAGTAGAAGGTGTATGTGGTGCTTGTCAAAAAGGTAAGCAAGGAAAAATTCCCCACATACTTTCTCGAGATATAGCCACTCGTGCTCCTCTCGATCTAATTCATATGGATTTGTTTGGTCCAATTCAACAAGCTACTGTTGGAGGAAAGAAATAGGCTTTAGTAATGGTAGATGACTACACACGCTTCACGTGGGTTGCCTTCTTGAAACACAAGAATGAAACTCTTGAGGAGTTCGAAATCATTGTGAATAGAATTCAAAATGAGCAAGGTCGCAAACTTAAAAGAATAAGAAGCGATCGTGGTACAGAATTCAAGGATGATGTTAGAGCACTGCTCGGTCGAACTCGCATGCATTTCTACCTCAAGCATGTTTGTCAATGTTAGTGATCAAAACTATAAGTCTTTATTTCTAGTCTACTTATAGCTAAGTCTCGGACTAGGATAGAAAGTGTAGTTGAGCTCAAGACTCCATGGCGATCATCATACAAAGACGAATAAATACTCAATGAACTGGTGGAACTTCATCGACTAAAAGGTATGTGGAGACTTGAACTTATCTATCACTCAAAAGTCTATATACTTTATCTCCTATCTTGAGACAAAAGTCGTTTTGCTATATAGACTTTGATTATACACATTTGCTATTTCGAGCCGAGTTTATCTCGCTTATCTATTTCTTGAAATATGTGTTGGTAAGCTTTCACTTTGGCCAAGTTCATCTTTACTAGTGACGAAAGTCATATTAAGTTTAAATTACTTGAAAATTGCTTTGACGAAAAATAATGTGTGAACAACAACTATATAACGTCCTCTAAGAATGTTTCAATGATTGAAATGAGAGTTTAAATTATATAACCATGGTTGCATATAAGCATTGTATGGTAACTCATACATGTATAAGTCCTTATTCCTTGAGCCAAAGTATGCGTACTTTGCTTCTCAGGAAAACCGGAACTAGAGTCTGCGTACCCAGTCCGCGTACTGTCGGAGGTTCTCATCCCGAGAATTTCTGCTGGAGTTTGTGAATTGAAAACAAACTTATTCCGGGTACTTAAGTTCGCGTACTTAAGTTGGTTATTTCTAAAAACGATTATTCGTAAACTTAAACTTATATAAACTAAGGAATGCAAGTTCGCAAACCATGGCTATAAAGTTCATGAATTGATTCGAGTGAATCAAATCGTTTTTGCTTCGATTGTGTCTTGTATACTTCTATAAGATCTAAGCAATTGAACAACTCTCTAACTAGTTCGTTTGAGTCATTTGAACTAGTTGTGGTAAAGAAGAATATGGTTGATATGAAAGTGCTCATATGGCTAACCATTTGGTTAACTACTGTTGAACCAACTAGATGTACATGTTTGGGTACGGTTACACAAACCTAGATAAACGTGCATTTCATTTGTTGCTAACAAGCTAAGTTTCGATCTAACAGTTGAAAGATATTAGCTTGAATCTAATCAGGTTTTCATCTAACGGTGAATATTGAATACTTTGTTACTAAGATAACATTGATTGCAAACCCTGATTTGAAAGACTATATAAGGGAGAACTTTAGCAACTGGGAAACCTAATCCCCACACCTCCTTTGTGATACTAGTTGTATTAGCTAGAGTCGATTCTCCTTTAACCTTAGGTTTCTACCGAGACCCCTGTAGGTTAACGACTTGAAGACTTCATTGGGATTGTGAAGCCAGACCGATACTACTTTTCTTGTAGTTGTGTGATCTGATCTTGTTGTTTCTATCGTACTAAGTACAATCGTAAGATTGGCTTGATATTGATTTCTCCGATAGGCAAGATATAAAATAAGTCACAAACATCTTCGTCTCATCGTTTGTAATTCTGCAATATCTTCTTTCGTTAGTCGATTAAGATTGTTGTGAGGTGATTGATAATACTAGGATGTTCTTCGGGAATATAAGTTCGGGTTATCAATTGATTCATGTTTACCTTGATTTATCAAAAGACAGAACAAAAATTCGTAGGTATTTCTGTGGGAGACAAATTTTTCTATTACCATAGACTTTTCTGTGTGATACATATTTGTTTATTAAAGTCTTCGACTTTGGGTCGTAGCAACTCTTAGTTGTGGGTGAGATCAGCTAAGGGAATCAAGTGTGTCATATCTTGCTGGGATCAGAGACGTAAGGAGCGCAACTGTACCTTGGATCAGTGTGAGATTGATTGGGGCTCAACTATATTCCAGACCGAAGTTAGTTTGTAGTAGGCTAGTGTCTGTAGCGGCATAATATAGTGTGTGTTCAATATGGACTAGGTCCCGGGGTTTTTCTGCATTTGCGTTTTCCTCGTTAACAAAACTTCTGGTGTCTGTGTTATTTCTTTTCTGCATTATATTTGTTTATATAATTAAAATATCACAGGTTGTGCGTTGAATCAATCATTTGGGAAATCCAACCTTTAGTTGTTGATTTAAATTGATTGATACTTGAACATTGGTCTTTGGTAACGTTCAAGTGAATTCCCTTGTATTCAATTAGACTCGCAGATTTATGTTTGCTTGAGTAAGTATTGAATCGAGAAAGAGAGATATAACTCTTTGATATACTCTTATTAAGATTGAGTCTGACTGTATAGTTGATTCTCTTAAAAGTATATTGGAGTTAGTCTATACAGATTGCTAAGCGAAATATTGGGTGTGGTTGTTAGACACCCGCTTTTTCAATTGGTATCAGAGCATGCAAACACGTTTAAAGACCTTACAAGTATGTGTTTGTAGCGATCTGACTCTATGGACAAGAGTGATACCTCTGATAAACGCATCACCAGAAATAAAAGTTTTGTCTCGACTGTATCTATTAAAGAGAAAGATTCTTCAATCTCAAACATAGACGAACCTAGTCTTCTGGCGAGACAGACATACACTGACAAGTGTTGTTCCGATTACCCTTCAAAAGAGTCTATTTATATTAATGAAAGGGAAACAGATGAAGAGAGTGAACTGATTCTAAATCTTGTTAGAATCCAAGTTGATAGATTTAGTCGGTTGAAAAACCATGTCAATGTCCTTCTTGGTGTAGTAAGAGACTGCATTTCCAAAAACACTGAAGACCAGTCTTCACGTATCCTACTTGAGGCAAGCCTTGAAAAGGATGTTTTGGAAATTAAACATCGCTTGAATAAACTCTTCATTCAAGGATGTGTCAAAAAGTCCTCTATACCATTTACTTCTCATGAAACCAAAAGAGCTTCAGTTTCAGAAGTAAAACCGAAATCCCTTCCTATTAAAAAGGATGTGCCTGAAATCTCCATTAATCAAGGATGTTGCACATCGGGCGGGAGGAAGAAATATTCAAACGATGATGTCAGGACGAAACCTTCTAATCATCCTCATGATCAGAAAGTATGTCTCTTTTGTGATTGAAAAGGGCCTATTAAGCTAAAGAGAAACTCTAGGTTGGATAAAAATTCCATTGTTCAACTTCAACACAACTTAGACTTAATTCTCAAAGGTGTAACTGACATTCGTATGTCCAATCCATTGGTTTTCGTACTTACCCTTGTATGCTACTAGGAAAGTCAGTTCAATGAGTTCCTCGAATGCTCAAACGCAGAACAAACGTCTTAACAAAAATCGTCTAAGGAAAGATCAAGTCGTTTCCTCTGGAGATAACATTACCTTTGATGTGAACGAAATACCAGGAGAAAGGAGAAAAAATGATGATATGAGAAATAACCCGAAGGAGATAATTGAAGGCTATAAAGAAATTGTCAACAGGTTGTTAACCTCCTCAAGTCAAAATTCTTCTGGTAAGAACTCGAACTATGTCTCATATTTTGATGACAGTAAGTTTTATGATAATTTTTCACAT
This sequence comes from Papaver somniferum, assembly GCF_003573695.1. Taxonomy (NCBI): domain Eukaryota; kingdom Viridiplantae; phylum Streptophyta; class Magnoliopsida; order Ranunculales; family Papaveraceae; genus Papaver; species Papaver somniferum. The sequence continues at coordinate 169,113,153 of NC_039364.1, read as the reverse complement.
CAAAAGAGATTTTTTCCTAGACTTGAAAGGAAAAAGAAACTCAACCATGAACTTCGTCCATCTAATGAGCTGAAAGCTCATTCTTGTGTTAATTAATCACAAGGGTTGAGAACTTACACATAAAAATCTTGTTGGGTAAGTTGTGTTAAGAATTGGGTATACTTCTGTCAAAATTGTTTTATGTTTAGTTGAGTTATCTTCTTATCGCTTATGACTCAACTATTATCTGCAGACAACTTTGCGTAAAGTATTGGTTTTGTCTAATGAGGTTCTTCGTTTTTCCTTCTCTTTTTCGAAGAATTTTTTTTCTTTGCAACTGTGTTGCCTGCTACTTTTGTGCTCTAATATTGTTTCTCTACTGAGATATAAAATTTATTGAGCCAAAATTTTGTGATATTTTTCACATAGCAGAAATTTTGTCTTGTCGTAAAATTACGACCGGTTGCGTTCCTTTGTTGTTGGGTCAAGATTGTGTTCGTACGAGTACCTGTGTTACTGTCACGAATCAATTTCTAGAAACCCTAAAAGTTTCCTTCCCTAAGAAACCATTTAAATACCAAAACCCTTGACTCTCGTACGCATACTCTGGGATTTTTTTGTGGTCAGTCAAGAATGTCTTCTTCTAACTCTAGCGGTTTTGCAAAAGGGTTTCTTGACAAAGGTATTGGTTTCGAGTCCAAGGGAAGAAAGAAAAGAACCCTAGTAGAAGATGATCATCCTAATGCCTCATGTTACTATGATTATACACATCAGGATGTTGAGAATAAGGATATGGTTTCTGCTGAAGTTGTTCATGATTTTCTTAAATATTTTGAGGAAGCAAAACTGCAGCTCGTTGATACTTTGAAGAGTCTTGATGTGTTAAGAACTGAGTTGAAAAAGTTTACTTCTGATCTTGGTCTCATAAAGAAACATGTTAAAGATATTCTCAATGAGGATATATTCTCTGAAGAAGCAGTAGATGCTGTCAATCACAAGCTCAAACACCTCAAGGCTCGTGAGGATTCCGAAACGTCTATTTGATTTCAGTTCGTGTTCGGTTTTGATGGTTTGAGAGTCTGTCCTTGTTCTTTATATTGTTGATTTTATTTTGTCTAGTAAATCTTCTTATGAGAATTTTATTCTTGTGTTTTTAGGAAGAATAACTAGAGTTTGGAATAGCCATTATTGTGATTACACATAGCTATGTCCAACGTTTTCATCTTCATTTTTTTTAGATTTATTTGGTTAAATTATAAAAAGTTGTTTGGAAGATGATTTTTGCAGTATTAATCTTTATGGTTTCATATATTGCAATGTATTATGGGATATGTGTGTTTGCGTCCGTGAACTATGATTGTCCCATACCTTGTCAAAAGTTAAGTCTTTCATATGTCGATATGCATGTATTGATAAAAGAATGAATGAATTTTTGACATTACAAAAGTTTTAAGCCTATTATGTCAGTATGCAAGTATTAATGGAAGATAAGATGAACTTTTGTTTATGAGGATTATGTCTATTGTATGTCATTGTGAAAATAGTGATGGAAAATAGAATGAATCCTTGTCTATTCCGCAGTATTGATCTTCCCTGATCCATATTTTATGTAAATATTGTGCGGCTCCATAAGTTCTCTTATGTCGAGCATGACCGATTGAATTAACCATGGGTTTTCTTGTGGTTAATTTAATTGAGTATTTTCGGATTCAAATTCATATTCGTATGTGATTTGTTATGTCCAAAGAAATCCTTCTTTTCTTATGAAAGTAAGGTCGCCTTTGTTGTTCTTTCGGGAATGACATTTTATGGGGGAGAGTTCTTAATTGAACTTGTGCTTAATTGTCAAATCTTTGTGGGGAGTGCGGCTGTGGAATATTATAGGGGTTATCTTGTATCTTTATAAAATCCTTGATGAATGCATTTAACTTCGGCTATATGATGGCATCTAAAAAGTTGATATGTGCTTTATTTTGGTCATGAAATGTCTCTATGGAAATTTCATTAGGATCCCACTAGTTTTCGTACCTTTGCCAATTTTATTGACAAAAAGGGGAAGAATTAATATGTAGTTCACAATACAAATACATATGGTTTTCGGATCATTATGTAAGGGGGAGTGGTTTCCATGTGAAATGGAGTATTGGCTAAGGGGGAGTGATACATATCACCATAGTATTGTTGTCGAAGTTGTGATACAATTGATCTTTGATGTTGTATAATAATACCATGACACTGTATAACAATGATTGAGAACTCTAAGTTTTCTCTTTGTTATGACTACGGATTTTCAACAACGGTGATACTAAACTTACAACCTTTGGCATCATTGGCGTACTTGGAAGTGACGAAGATTTCGAGTAATATTGAAGAACCAAGAAGATCAGGTATGTGGAAGAGAAGCTACAAAAGTTTATTTATCTATTTTTGTATTCCATATGTATTGATAGTTTTGTCACTAAAATTGACAAAGTGGGAGATTGTTAGACCACTGCTCGGTCGAACTCACATGCGTTGCTATCTCAAGCATGTTTGTCAATGTTAGTGATCAAAACTATAAGTCTTGATTTCTAGTCTGCTTATAGCTAAGTCTCGGACTAGGATAGAAAGTGTAGTTGAGCTCAAGACTCCACGACGATCATCATACAAAGACGAAGAGCTACTCAAGGAACTGGTGGAACTTCATCGACTAAAAGGTATGTGGAGACTTGAACTTATCTATCACTCAAAAGTCTATATACTTTATCTCCTATCTTGAGACAAAAGTCGTTTTGCTATATAGACTTTGATTATACACATTTGCTATTTCGAGCCGAGTTTATCTCGCTTATCTATTTCTTGAAATATGTGTTGGTAAGCTTTCACTTTGGCCAAGTTCATCTTTACTAGTGACGAAAGTCATATTAAGTTTAAATTACTTGAAAATTGCTTTGACGAAAAATAATGTGTGAACAACAACTATATAACGTCCTCTAAGAATGTTTCAATGATTGAAATGAGAGTTTAAATTATATAACCATGGTTGCATATAAGCATTGTATGGTAACTCATACATGTATAAGTCCTTATTCCTTGAGCCAAAGTATGCGTACTTTGCTTCTCAGGAAAACCGGAACTAGAGTCTGCGTACCCAGTCCGCGTACTGTCGGAGGTTCTCATCCCGAGAATTTCTGCTGGAGTTTGTGAATTGAAAACAAACTTATTCCGTGTACTTAAGTTCGCGTACTTAAGTTGGTTATTTCTAAAAACGATTATTCGTAAACTTAAACTTATATAAACTAAGGAATGCAAGTTCGCAAACCGTGGCTATAAAGTTCATGAATTGATTCGAGTGAATCAAATCGTTTTTGCTTCGATTGTGTCTTGTATACTTCTATAAGATCTAAGCAATTGAACAACTCTCTAACTAGTTCATTTGAGTCATTTGAACTAGTTGTGGTAAAGAAGAATATGGTTGATATGAAAGTGCTCATATGGCTAACCATTTGGTTAACTACTGTTGAACCAACTAGATGTACATGTTTGGGTACGGTTACACAAACCTAGATAAACGTGCATTTCATTTGTTGCTAACAAGCTAAGTTTCGATCTAACAGTTGAAAGATATTAGCTTGAATCTAATCAGGTTTTCATCTAACGGTGAATATTGAATACTTTGTTACTAAGATAACATTGATTGCAAACCCTGATTTGAAAGACTATATAAGGGAGAACTTTAGCAACTGGGAAACCTAATCCCCACACCTCCTTTGTGATACTAGTTGTATTAGCTAGAGTCGATTCTCCTTTAACCTTAGGTTTCTACCGAGACCCCTGTAGGTTAACGACTTGAAGACTTCATTGGGATTGTGAAGCCAGACCGATACTACTTTTCTTGTAGTTGTGTGATCCGATCTTGTTGTTTCTATCGTACTAAGTACAATCGTAAGATTGGCTTGATATTGATTTCTCCGATAGGCAAGATATAAAAGAAGTCACAAACATCTTCGTCTCATCGTTTGTGATTCCGTAATATCTTCTTTCGCTAGTTGATTAAGATTATTGTGAGGTGATTGATAATACTAGGCTGTTCTTCGGGAATATAAGTCTGGGTTATCAATTGGTTCCTGTTCACCTTGATTTATCAAAAGACGGAACAAAAACTCGTAGGTATTTCTGTGGGAGATAGATTTATCTATTACCGTAGACTTTTCTGTGTGATACAGATTTGTTTATTAAAGTCTTCGACTTTGGGTCGTAGCAACTCTTAGTTGTGGGTGAGATCAGCTAAGGAATCAAGTGCGTAGTATCCTACTGGGATCAGAGACGTAAGGAGCGCAACTGTACCTTGGAGCAGTGTGAAATTGATTGGGGTTCAACTACATTCCATACCGAAGTTAGTTTGTAGTAGGTTAGTGTCTGTAGCGGCTTAATACAGTGTGTTCAATCTGGACTAGGTTCCGATTTTTTTTTGCATTTGCGGTTTCCTCGTAAACAAAACTTTTGGTGTCTGTGTTATTTATTTTCCGCATTATATTTGTTTATATAATTTAAATATCACAGGTTGTGCGTTGAATCAATCAATTGGGAAATCCAACCTTTGGTTGTTGATTGAAATTGATTGATACTTGAACATTGGTCTTTGGTACCGTTCAAGTGATTTCTCTTGTATTCAATTAGACTCACAGATTTCTTTTTGATTGAGTAAGTATTGAATCGAGAAAGAGAGATATAACTCTTTGATATACTTTTATTAAGATTGAGTCTAGTTGATTCTCTTAAAAGTATATTGGAGTTAGTCCATACAGATTGCTACGCGAAATATTGGGTGTGGTTGTTAGACCCCCGATTTTTCAGATGCAAAAGTATATGAATACTGCAATGAACTTAGAATCAGTCATCAATTCTCTGCCCCTATTACACCTCAAGCAAATGGTGTAGCTGAGAGAAAGAATAGAAATATTCAAGAAATGGTAAAAGTAATGCTTCACAATAAAAACTTACCATTAACCTTCTGGGGGGAAGCTGTATTTACAGCATGTTACCTTATAAATAGGGACTATTTAAGATCTAAAACTCTTAATATTCGTTATGAGTTATGGTATGGAAGAACACCCAATCTAAGTTATTTAAGGGTTTTCAGAAGCAAATGCTATATTCTTAGAGATAGAGAACATAGAGGAAAGTTTGATTCCAAAAGTGATGAAGGAATCTTCCTAGGCTATGCTTCTGATAGACGTGATTTCCGAGTATATAACCTGAGGAAAAAAGTCATTATGGAATCAATTAACGTGGTTATTGATGACATTAGCGATTTCAGTCAAGACAATCATATTTCAGAACTACCTCCCTCTGAAACTGTTATCAAAGAAAAACAGACTGAAAAAGAACCATCAATTGTTCCTCTAGTTAGTGACACTGATGATAAAGATGACAATGAAAGTATTGTTGAACAACCCAATGATACCGAAAATATTGTCCAAAAACCTGCTATGTGGGTACATCAAAGACATTCATTTGAAGATATCATTGGAGATGCCAATGCTATAGTTATGACTCTAAGAGAACTTCAAAATGTCTGTCACTACACATGCTTTCTATCTTCAATAAAACCGAAAAATATTGAAGAAGCTCTCAGTGAACCTGCCTGGGTAAACTCAATCCATGAGGAACTTAATCAGTTTAAAAGACAAGAAGTATGTGAGCTTGTGCCTAAGCCAACATGAGTAAACATTGTCGGAACAAAGTGGATCTACAAGAACAAGTCAGACGAATTCGAAACAATTGTCAGAAACAAAGCCAGACTCATTGTTCAAGGATATTCTCAAATTGAAGGTATTGACTTTGATGAAATTTTTTCTCTTGTTGCTCGTTTAGAATCTATTAGATTACTACTTGCTTATGCTTTCCATCTTAAGATCAAACTCTGTCAAATAGATATTAAATCTGTATTTCTTAATGGAGATCTAAAAAAAGAGGTATTTGTTGCTCAACCAAAAGGGTTCGAAGATCCATTATTTTCTGATAATGTATTTAAGCTCAAAAAGGCCTTGTATGGTCTAAAACAAGCTCCAAGAGCCTGGTATGATAAACTAACATCCTTCTTACTTCAAAAAGGATTCTCTAAAGGAGGTGCTGATAAGACACTTTTTACCAAATGGAATGGAAAAAATGTTCTTGTAGCTCAGATATATGTAGTTGACATCATCTACGGATCCACCTCAAAATCTCTAACAGATGAATTTCTGAATCTTACGAGTGGAGAATTCGAAATGAGTAATGTTGGAGAATTATCATATTTTCTTGGATTGCAAATACAACAACAGAAAGACAATATTCTTCTCTCTTAAGAAAAATATGCAAGGAATTTGGTTGAAATGGCGACACCAATGCCAACTAATGGAAAACTTCAATCAAATCTAGGAGAAAAATCAGTATATCAAAATTTATACAGATCTATGATAGGAAGCTTGCTTTACTTGACTGAAACAAGACCAGACATTGCTTTTAGTGTAGGATGTTGTGCAAGACTTCAAGCAGATCCCAGAGAATCACATCTAAAAGTTGTAAAACGAATCATACGATACGTTAATGGAACCCTAAATTATGGTTTATCATATTCTATGGATACGAACAACAATCTCATTTCCTACTCAGATGCTGATTGGGCAGGATGTGTAGAAGACCGAAAAAGCACCTCTGGCGGATGCTTCTATGTTGGGCAAAATCTTGTAGACTGGCACAGCAAGAAACAAAATTCACAGTCCTTGTCGACATGTGAAGCAGAATATATTGCTACTGGTACATGTTGTACTCAACTTTTGTGGATGAAACAAATGATCATTGACTATGGAATAAATATTTCAACTATGAGCATATTGTGTGATAACTCAAGTGTTATCCGCTTGACTGAAAATCCAGTTGAACATTCTCGTACTAAACATATAGATAATAGATATCACTTTATTAGAGAATTATATGATAATGGAGTTATCAAATTAGAATATGTGCCATCTGAGCGTCAGCTTGCTGATATTCTCACTAAACCCTTAGATAGGGCAACTTTCGAAAATCTAAGTCTATTGGCATTGTCAAGGTACATTAGTACCTTTTGTTTCAAGGTTTCAACTTTTGCATCGCATAGTTAAAACCGGTTTTCAACCTTTCTCTGGTAAAGGTTTTTCTTTGTTGTTGTTCTTTTGTTTTGGCGGGAGGATGACAACTTCAATGGGGGAGAGTTCTAAGTGAACTTGTGCTTAATGACATATCTTAAGGGGAGAAGAGGATTCGGAATTTGAGGTAACAATCTTGTTAGTTAATTGTTTTCCTGTTTAAGAAAAACATGATTTTATTTCATATCCTTATTGCTTTTGCTTAACAAAATTTCGGTATAATTGATGTTGATTCCATTTTTTGTGTATGGATGTTTAATTGTTATTCAATTGTTTCCGGTAAAGAAAAACTATTGTTATCTTTCGTTATCATTTGGTATCAATTGTTTAGTCTTACAAAATTTCGGTGCAATTGCAGTGTTATAATGTCTATGTTTGTTGCAATTGCTTCCTGTTAAGATAAATGATTATGAAAGTTAATTTATTTGGTTTGTATGGATTTTTTATGGCTTAACAAAAGTGTTTGGGGATCATTTATTTAGTCCAAGTGATTTCCGGATAAGAGAAACTAAGTTTTTCGGATCTTAGTTAGACTTATAAAATATGAAGGTTTCGGTTATTCAAGTCTAATCGAATGCTTTAAAAAGAATTACTAGTTAACTAACCTAGTATTTGTCTTGTTTAAAAGTGAAAGGTGTAAGCTATTTTTGAGAATAATTAGAGCCTGATTAGAAAAATAAAGTTTATTCTAATCTTTATTTTGGTCTTATCGAACAAGCGATTGTACTTGTACAATCGGTTTAGCAAAAGAACTAAGGTGCTTAGTCGATTTTTGATGTGCTAAACTATTAGGGAAAATTTCTTCGGGCAATTGTTTCCTAGATAACATGTTAAAACCAAATTACTTGTAGTTTCGGTTTTGATATTGGTTATCTAAAATGGTGTGTAAAACCCTTGTGCTCAACTCTTATAGGTTTGCAAATTCTCTTTGTAAGATTTGTAAGATCCTTTCGGTTTGTCCTTTATTTTTTCGTTTCTTTGTCATTTTGTGACAAAAAGGGGGAGAAATATATGGAGTAAACAAGTGATATTGACTTGTTGTGAGTTGGTATCACTAAGGGAAAGGACATTTGTGCTAAAACGTTTATTCTAACGAAAAAAGTGAAAGCATAGACTAAGGGGGAGTCACATACCATATGATATGTAGTTATGAAGAACTACATGATAATAACAAAGACGTGCGGATTGAAAATATACCTATCTTGCCTTTAGAGGGAGTATTAGCTTTGTTATTATAATGTTAGCTTAAGGATTGAATTTAATGCAGGTTTTGTGTTGTTGAACTTGGAATCAAGTGTATGTGTATAATGAATTTTTGTAATTTGTTTATCCATATGATGTAAGAGTTTTGTCAATAAAATTGACAAATGGGGAAATTATTAGAGCATAGCTCGGTTGAACCCACCAAGCGTTGGTATGTCAAGTTTGGTTGTCATATTTTAGTGAATCAAAACTCATTTAAAGAGTCGCTTGATTATATACTAGAGTCAACTTCGTATATGTTAGCTTGAAAGTGTTAGGATATGAGACTTACAAATATTACATGAAGACTTGAATAATGTAAAGAAGTATGGAGCTACAATGACAACATCATCCTTTCTCTTGAGGTTAGTAATATTTGACTTGAGCTATTTGTTTCCCTAACGTATCTTTCAAGTCGTGCATATTGAAAACATAACTGCGAAGCTGTGTATGAAACTCTAGTTAGACATAGTATTAAGGAATACAATACGAGGTTTATTACTTAACCATTAAACTTTGTATATAAGACATCGAAATGATCATATGAATGTTATTGTGATTATGTATGGTTATGAGTGAAGATTTCATCCTAGAAAACAATGTTTTACATTCGTATAAAGGAAGTAAGTTCATAAACTTGTTTTGTGAATCGAAAGGGAAATCGCTAGGCTTATTGGTATTGTTATTCATTATAAATCTATTTTAAATTACCAATATGTGTGTTTAGTATAACAACTCATAAACTTGTTTATGTATCTTGGTAAAATTATTCACAAGGCCTGACTTATGTATTGGTATGACTTTTATTAGTGAAATCGATCTTAAGGAATCACTCAAGATGGTATGATTGATGCCTTGTAAATAGAAACTTTTATCTAGTCATTGGGGAACCGATCCTAATAAGAGGTGCAACATGTTTACAAGAGGAAATCGATCATTGTAAGAGGTGCAACACGTTTTTAGTAGATGGGGGAACCGATCCTATGAACATGTGCAACAAGTTAGTAGTTTTGGGGGAACCGATCCTATGGACATGTGCAACCGAATACAAGTAGTTACCATAAGTTGTGGGGAACCGATCCTAGTACCTAGTCAGCCGAATTTTGGTAATTAGCGTGACTATGCACAATACTCACATGGAGGTAGAACCAAACTTGTTTTGTTAGAACCGTGAAACTCATAATTGGTGATTTGATAGGATAATCAATCACATAGTTCTTAGAATTCAGACGAACCAATTCTAAACTTGTTTGGAAGTGTGGCAAATCGTTTCCAAGATTGTAAGTATGAAAAAGGACTTGCAAAGTAAAGATGTCGACATACTTTGAACATGTGCAGTAACTCTTATCATTAATTGTTCAAAGATATTCCTTAATAGCTAAAGGAGAATCTCAGGATCAAAATAAATTGAGAATCATTTAATTAAGGTTTCTTAGTTTTTATATGCTATTTAATTTCCAGCAATTAAATGCATATCTTTAGAAAATAATAATTAATAATGTGCATTTACTAATTATTGATTTTTCTATTGGGACTTCAGTCAATATTTGGACAGTGCATTTCCAATAGTTATGAAAACCGATTTTGTGTTTATTGCATATCTTTGAGAATATTCGGTTTTGGAAATTCCTTGGTGTCCAAACTTCCTTGTCTATAAATATTGAAGTTTGCATTTCTAGCAAACTAATCCTCAGAGCCAGCAAAACTACCTAGTTGTGTTGTTACTGGTGGAGCCACCTATTCGGAGAGGAAATTAACCTAATTAGGCGAAATCTCTTACGGCCCCTCAGTTTAAAGACTTCCTTGGGATTGAGAAGCTCTATTAGTACCGTTGGTGGGAAACTAGATAATTGTAGTTTATTTTAGTTTTCGATTGATTTGATTGACTAACGGTTGTTGAACTTTGATTGCACCTAGTTTGTTTATGTTTGAGAATCTTCTCTTCTGATATAAGATTCACTCAAACTAGATCGAAGTTTCGACGGGGATCTTTAGACTATTTGTAGATCTAAAGACGCCTTGTGATAATCCAACATTAACAGAGCCCGTTCTGTGTGTGATTGATCACAAGAGATTAAAGTTGATTGTGTGCAGGTACTGATTGAAGATTAAAGAAGATTTGAAGACAAAAAGACTTTTTGGGTTCATAATCTTTGGTGTGCACAATACTTGTTTCGGATGGAAAGGGAACCAACTATAATGGATTGATCTTTGTGATAGATTGGATTGATTAGTTGAGTACATCGGCATCAATACACTTCTTTGTGATTAACAGTATTGATTGCATATCCTAACAATTACTTCGGTAGTTGTTGAGAGATTGATCTAATGACCCGAAAAAGGAGTTTACTGGTTAAACGGAAGAGCCTTTGTCAAAATCATATCACGTTGTTTGAAAAGAGTTGTTACCGAACAGATTTGTTATTCCTTTAGCGTTTGGAATACGAATCAAAGGAATTGTTCCAAGTGCGTGACTTATTTACAAGTTGGAGGCGCATGGATACTGAGGGAACTAGGTGAACTATAGGTTTAGTTGCTTGGTCTCAACTATACGAAGTTGGTTTGATTTTGTATAACGGATTAATTCTGAGAGTATTCAACTCTGGACTAGGTCCCGGGGTTTTTCTGCATTTGCGGTTTCCTCGTTAACAAAATCTTTATGTGTATTTTACTTTTCTGTTTCCGCAATTATAATTGTTTTATTATAATTAGAAGTAAATAGCACAAATGTTAATTCCTATTTTACTTGATAGACAATCCCTAGAGTTTGGTTAAGTCCGAACCTATTATCAAGTAAACATACTTCGTTGTTGTATTGTCTCAATCTCGTATCCATAGACGATCACACGAAGTGTGAACCGATTAGTTGTATTGTCTCGACTCAGTCCATAGACAATCACTTTCGGAAAAGGACTTATAGGTGGAATTTTTTTAGATTGAGGTATATTTGGGTACCCTCGTCTTTTCAGCCACCACTCCTTCCAGCCAAGGTTCGTGTCCGTAGACGCCACGACTCTCCTTGACAAGGTTCGTGTTTGTAGACTCCACGCCTCTTTCCTGCCAAGGTGTGGTCGTAGCCACCACTCATTCCATCCAAGGTTCGTGTCCTTAGCCGCCACGCCTATCCTTACCAAGGTTTTTGCTCGTAGCCGCCACTCCTCCTTCCAGCCAAGGTTCGCGTCCGTAGCCGCCACACCTCTCCTTGCCAAGCCATAGCTTCGCCATAGAAACAACCACTACATAAAAAGATAGAACCGCGTAAACCATACTTGGGGACTTAGCCTCTACACAGAATTCCTTCACTGTCAAAGCTTAGAAGAGACAATCAACCAAAAGTCAAAACAACGACAAGGTCATCAACTCTTCAAAGGTGTAGCGTAAGGATATCATCACCTCTCTGTTTTTAAGGCACATGCAACACTTTACGAGGCCGAGACGGATCCCAAGCCTACTCAGAGAAAACAACTTCAGTAACTAAAGGGAGGTGCGACTGGGGACTGCTCACTGCAGTCCATCCCCGACAATAATCAAAGATTCATGAGATGAATCTAGAGTCAACACTCAGGAAGATGATGAGGTACTTGTTATCACAACCAGCTGCCCCACGCCCGAACAAGACTTGGGGACTTGACCCGGATATCAACCCCAAGATGAATCAGATGTGAACGGGAAGCTGATCCATTTCAATATTTTATTAAGTGTAAGCATAAGAAAATTTTAATTTCTGGTAAAGCTCGTGGTCGTGGCCACCTTTACTCGCGTACACGGCCATCCAACTTCTTCGCTCTAACAAACGGGCATACCTTCTCCAACCTGGTCGCAGCTATTATCAAAGAGACTTTCCCAACCAGTCTATGAAGACATATCCTTTATGACATCGAAAGAAAAGATAAGTACTAACTCTTTTCCTTATGAATTTCCAAATTCTTTGAGATCTTCTGTACTGTCAATGTCACCATCTAGAGCATACCACGGAACATTACTGTCCGCGCTAAGCATGGGACTTAATGTAGATGGTGGTTTTTTGACAAGGGAAAAACTTATAAAGATCACCTCTGAACCTACACAAAGACGTATTTATAATCATATGTGTACTAGAGCTTCACCCAGTTGAACTCTCGGTATTCTACATGTATGTATTAGAGCTTCAACCAGATGAACTCTTGGTATTCTACATATATGTACTAGAGATTCACCCAGATGAACTCTCGGTATTCTATATATGTTTACAAATATAAATTCTTGACCCGGTATCAGAATTATAGATTCGTACTTCTACATCACATTCCGCAAGAGAATTAAGAATGTGTATCCTGCTAATGGCCATACTGGCCTTCAATATGCCTGCAAGATTTTAGAGATTCACCCAGCTGAACTCTCATTATTTTATGCACAACCATATTAATTGGCATGCATTGATCAGTCTACACTGGTGCTGCAATTATAAATATTCAGAATAAGCTGCTACGCTACTATGAATTACCAGAAGCATAATATTTGGAATATTACCTCGAGTCGCAGAACTTCCACGGCAGAATTCCTCGAGTATGTTCTGTATGCTACAAACGAAGTGCTAGTGCCAACATGGCCGCGCTCCATAATCAGGTCGTGGCCATTAACTCCCTAGCTAGCCAGGCCACGACTTTCTTATCTCCTGGCCTAGCCATGTCTTTGGCCACAGAATTCCCCGTCCCAAGCTAGAAAACTAGCTAAGGCCCTAGATGGAATTTCCCCAACAATCCACGGCCTTCTAGTCTAGCCCAACTGGCCATGGACACCTTGTCTTGGCCGCGACCTCTTTGCCTGGCCAATGGCCACGACCTCCCTATCTCCCGGTTTGTCCAGGCCCACGACTATCTTTCCTAAGCCTAGCCTAGTCGGCCACCCTGCCTTTAGTCACGACCTCCTTGTATACCGGCCTGGATAACCATGGCCACAGCCTCCTTGCTAGCCGGCCTAGCCTGGCTTCTAATCATCCACAGGCATCCTTGCTAGCCGGCATAGCCTAGCCTAGTCACAGCAACGACCTCATTTGGCTTCTAGTCTGGACTAGTCAAGCCACGGATACCTTGTCTTCTTGCTAGGCGGCATAGCATGGCATACCCACGTTACGGCCTCCTTGCCTCCTAGTTTGGTCTAGCCTAGCATCTAACTAGTCACGACCTCCTTGTTAGCCGTTCTAGCTTGGCCTAGCCTAGCCGTATGGCCACGACTACGTTGCTCCAAGCCTAACACCTATGTCCATGCCGACTCGGCTGGCTATCGACTAGGTCACGCCGACCTGACTAGCTTGGTGTACTATGCTATCAAAGTGTATTATTATGGCTATCTAGTTACAATGCCATCTTACGGAAAACTCATTATTAGTCACATGTAACCTTGGAGTCGAGTTGTCTCTTCAAGCTATGCCACTTCGACAAAGTCTGGCTAGCTTAGGCTATTACTCAGTCAAGAACCGTGGCAGTCTACCCAAGACTAGAAACAAGTCAATGACTCTACTAATTCCTACGAGAAATCAAAACACGTTACATGGGGGAATTACTTATGGGTGTTGGTCTGGTGGTTTACAACAACGTGCGGCATGGCAACATCCCATGATAAGGAAGTTACAAGTAGTGGCAACGGTTGAGAGCGTTTAAAGGAAGTGGCTAAGTAATGGAATGATAGTTTACGGTTTTCCGAAACTTCCCAAACATAATGGGCGTAATAACCATACCATTATCTCACTATCTCCATCTCTCCATCTCTCCACAACCTCCACTACTTACGAGGAAACAACGAGTGTTCCCGACAATTATAAATAGACTACCTTGTCTATTCAGAAGACATAACAAGCTTATCATTCCCAAGCTCTTGTTCTTCCATAGTACAATAACCTCACACCAAATTCAATCACCACTGATTTCCTCAAACTTTCTTTGCTTTCCCTCCCCTAAGATCAACCCATTTTCTCTCTTTGTAACCGAAGCAAAACGTGAACGGCCAACTTCTTGGTTTAGGCTCGTTTTGTACGATTTTGATTTTCGAACCTAAAAAAAGTACTTCCATAGTACAATGTTTTGCCTAGGAGCGATTTTTGGGTATTAACTCCGACAAAGGCTCCTAATCACATAGCAGATATCCTCCTTTTACAGTCTTCAACTCTTAAGCTTCTAGGAGATAAGGCTCCCTTGATATCCCAAAGTATGTAAGTTCGGTTTAAACGAATAAATTCCAACATTTAAAAAAATAAAAAAGACTCGGAAAAAAAGATAGAAAAGAAATATATAACACAAAATAGGAGTTGCAAAACAAAAATACTAAGGTAAAGGTATTTTAACTAAAAAGTCATAATATAACCCAATTATATTTTGGAAAATATTAAATATCAAGTAAAATGGAGAAAAATAAATTTTCTCATTTCTGTCCAAAACATATTACATACATTATTCTATACATGTATTCCACCTAAAACCATAAATACTAATTGGGACACAAAACAAACAACCCAATAAGCACTAATAGACATGCATACAAGAAAATAACATAATGATGTAAATAAGATGTAAGCAAACAATATGGGCTATATTTTACCATCCGTCCTCAAGCTGAGGTGAGGATAGTATTTTGAGCTTGTCACGCAAGAACAAGAATCTAGATGCAACTAACCCCTCCGTAAAGATATCAACAATCACTTTATTTTTCAAGGGATTGACCTAGATATACTTCGACTGAAGACTCTTCTTTCCATCTTAGTTCGGACTCTTCTCTGAAGTTATTCTTCTCGAAAAGTGGGGGTCTAACAACCATACCCAATATTTCGTTCGACAATCTGAATAGACAAACTCCAATATACTTTAAAGAGAATCAACTAGATAGTCAGACTCAATCTCAAGAAAAGTATATCAAAGAGTTTATATCTCAATTTCTCAATTCAATCTGCAATCAAACAAATAGGAATTTGCGAGCGCGATTGAATATAAGATAAATAACTTGAACGGTACCAAAGACCAATGTTCAAGGATCAATCAATTTCAACAACCAAAGGTTGGATTTACCAATTGATCGATTCAAGGCACAACCTGTGATATTTCAATTATATAACAAAATATAATGCGGAAAAGAAATAACATAGACACCGGAAGTTTTGTTGACGAGGAAACCGCAAATGCAGAAAAACCAAGGGACCTAGTCCATCTTTGAACACCACACTATATTAATCCGCTACAGACACTAGCCTACTACCAATGAAATTCATACTAGAATGTAGTTCATCCCTAATCAATCTCATAATGTTCAAGGTACAGTTGCGCTCCTTACGTCTCTGAACCTCAGCAGGATTCTACGCACTTGATTAATTCCCTTAGCTGATCTCACCCACAACCAAGAGTTGCTACGACCCAATGTCGAGGACTTGATAAACAAATCTGTCTCACACAGAAAATTCTATTGGAATAGATAAATCTGTCTCCCATAGAAATACCTACGAGTTTTGTTCCGTCTTTTGATAAATCAAGGTGCACATGAACCAATTGATAAACCAAATTTATATTTCCAAAGAAAAACCTAGTATTATCAATCACCTCACAATAATCTTAATCGTATGGAAGTGAAACAAGATATTGTGGAATCACAGACGATGAGACGAAAATGTTTGTGACTACTTTTTATCTTTCCTATCGGACAATCAATCTTGAGCAAATCTTAGAGAAGATAGTACTCAATACGATAGAACAGGGCAATATCAGAATATGAAACTATAGAGAAAATAGTTGGGTCTGACTTCACAATCCCAATGAAGTCTTTAAGTCGTTAACCTAAAGGGTTTCGTGAAAACCTAAGGTTAAAGGAGAATTGACTCTAGTCACAACTAGTATCACACAGGAGGTGTGGGGATTAGGTTTCCCAGTTGCTAGATTTATCCCTTATATAGTTTTCAAATCAGGGTTTGCAATCTAAGTTACCTTGGTAACAAAGCATTAAATATTCACCGTTAGATGAAAACCTGATTAGACTCAAGCTAATATCTTTCAACCGTTAGATCGAACTTAGCCTGTGATACACAAATGAAATGTACCTTCATTTAGGTTTGATTAACCATACCTTAACGTGTACACTAGGTTGGCTCAATAGTAGTTAACCGAGGTTAGCTATATGAACACTCTCATATCAACCTTATTCATCTTAACCACATCTAGTTCAAATGACTCGAATGAAACTAGTTATAGAGTTGTTTAATTGTGATATTCTCATAGAAGTATACAAAAACACAATTGAAGCAAAATTGGTTTGCTTCACTCAAATCAATTCTTGAACATTATAGCCACGGTTTGCATAGAATGCATTCCTTATTATATAAATGTATTAGTTCATGAAAAACCGATTTTAGAACTTTAACCACTCAAGTATGCAAACGGGTACACATACTTAAGTAGCTGGTCTGAGTTTTGGTTCGCCAGTATGCAAACGGGTACGCATACTTCCAAACACAACAGAAATTTTCGGACCCAAACCCTTCGCCAGTACGTGTACGGGTATGTGTACTTAGGTACTCGGAATTCCAAAACTAACAGGTACGCATACGGGTATGCATACTATAGTTCCGGTCATGGATCACATACATGCAAGAAGGCATACTCTATTTATAATCCAATGATGGTTAAGTATTCTAAACTCTATAACAATCATAGAAACTTTCTTAGAGGATGACAATATCCGTTTCACACACTATTAGCATCAAAGCAATTGTCAAGTTATTGAAATAATCATAAATAAACATTCCAAGTCTACACCAAATGATTGTATCACACAAACCATGTAAGATGATACTCGACGATTTTCACATGATCATCTTTTGACTTCCGTCAAGAATATAAGATGAACTTGGTTGAAGCGAAAGCTTACCAATACATATTTCGAGAAATATGTAAGCGAGTTAAACTCGGCTCGAAATCTCAAATGTACATAATCGAATACTATATAGTAATACGACCTTTGTCTCAATATAGGAGATAGAGTAGAAATAGACTTTCCAAGTGATAGATGAGTTTTAGTCTCCACATACCTTTTGTTGTTGAAGTTCCACAAGCTCTCCTTAATAGTTCTTCGTCTTCAATTGATGAACGCCGTGAAGTCTAATGCTCAACTACATAATTTATCCTAGTCCGAGACATCACTATAAGTAGACTAGAAATCAAGACTTATAGTTTTAATCACTAACATTGACAGACAAGCTTGAGATAGCAACGCTTGCGAGTTTGACCGAGCAATGCTCTAACAATATTCCCCTTTATCAGTTTTAGTAACAAAACTATCAATACATATAGATTACAAAATAAATAAACTTTGTAGCTTCTCATCCAAATGCTTGATCTCCTTGGTTCTTCAACATTACTCGAAATCTTCGTCACTTCCAAGTACTCCAATGATTTTAAATGTGTTCAATTCAGCATCATAGTTGTTGAAGATCCGTAGCTATAACAATGAGAAAACATTTGCTCTCAATCATTGTTATACAGTGTCATAGTATTGTTACACATCATCAAAGTTCAATTGTATCACAACTTTGACAACAATACTATGGTGATATGTATCACTCTCCCTTAGTCAATACTTCATCCCACAATGAAAACCACTACCCCTTACATAATGATCCGTAAACCATATGTATTTGTAGTGTGAATTGCACATTAATTCTCCCCCTTTTTTATCAATATAAATTGGCAAAGGTACGAAAACTAGTGGGATACTCATGAAGTTTTTATAGAGATATTTCATGACCAAAAGAGAACAACATACCAACTTGTTTCGATGATTTCACATAGTCGAAACTTAGTGTATTCATCAAGGAGTTTATAAAGATACAAGAAAACTCCTACAATATTCCACAACCGCACTCCCCACAAAGATTTTGTAATTAATCACAAGTTCAATTAAGAACTCTCCCCCATAAAATGTCATTCCCGAAAGAACAACAAGAGCGACCTTGCTTTTACAAGAAAATAAGGATTTCTTTGGACATTAATAAATCATATGAAACATGAATTTGTATCCAAAAAACTCAATTAGATTAACCACAAGATAACCCATGAATAATTTAATCGGAAATGCTTACATAAGAGAACTTATGGAGACGCATAGTATATACACGAAGATTTGGATCAGGGAAGAACCAATACTGCGGAATAATCAAAGAGTCATTCTATTTTTCATCATTATTTGCACAATGACATATAATGGACTTAATCTTTGTAAACAAAAGTTCATCCTATCTTCCATCAATATTTGCATAATGACATAATAGGCTTAACTTTTATAGTCAAAAGTTCATTCTATCTTTTATCAATACTTTCATATCGACATATAATAGAGTTATCTTTTGAGAAAATATGGGACAGTCAAGGTTCACGGATGTAAACAACATATCCCATAACAATTTGCAATATATAAAACCATAAAGATTAATACTGCAAAAATCATCTTCCAAATAACTTAGAATTTAAATAAATAAATCTAAAAATATTGCAAGATGAAAAACATTGGCAATAGCTATGTGTACTCACAATAATGGCTATTCCAAACCCTAGTTATCCTTCTTAAAAACACAAGAATAAATTCTCATAAGAAGTTTCCTAGATGTGAAGTAGACTAGAAATCAAGAGTTATAGTTTTGATCACTAACATTGACAGACAAGCTTCAGATAGCAATGCTTGCGAGTTTGACCGAGCAGTGCTCTAACACTTCTTAGATTGTTGGTCTGGTGACCTAGGTGAGTAAGGTCTTATATCACGTGGTGTTTGTGCAGCTGAGTAGACTTCGTGGTCCGAGATAGGAAAATTCAATTTGACTTCCTCCCTTCTGAAACTCTTTCCTGCTCTACTGTAAACCTCATCTAGAGACTCGAGGATGTAACTAGTAAAAGAATCTCGAATTTCATCTTGTTTAATATCATTTTTGAACAATCTACATAGTAATGTTCAGTGAGCTTTATCAACTGGGGAAGCTATTTCCTTGAATCATCTGAGGAAATCTGAAAAAGTGGGGGTCTAACAACCTCACGCAATATTTAGCTTAGCAATATGTATGGACTAACTCCAATATACATTCAATAGAATCAACTAGACAGTCAGACTCAATCTTAAGAAAAGTATATTAAGGAGTTATATCTAAATTTCTCGATTCAATACTTACTCAAGCAAATAGAAATATGCGAGTCTAATTGAATACAAGAGAAATTAACTTGAACGGTACCAAAGACCAATGTTCAAGGATCAATAAATTTCAATCAACAACCAAAGGTTGGATTTTCCAATTGATCGTACAACACACAACCTGTGATATTTCAATTATATAACAAAATATAATGCGGAAAATGAATAACACAAACACCAGAATTTTTGTTAACGAGGAAACCGCAAATGCAGAAAAACCCCGGGACCTAGTACAGATTGAACACACACTGTATTAAGCCGCTACATATAATAGCCTACTACAAACTAACTTCAGTCTGGACTGTAGTTGAAACCCAATCAATCTCACACTGATCAAGGTATATTTGCGCTCCTTACGTCTCTGATCCCAGCATGATACTACGCACTTGATTCCCTTAGATGATCTCACCCACAACTAAGAGTTATTACGACCCAAAGTCGAAGACTTTAATAAACAAATCTGTATCACACAGAAAAGTCTACAGGAATAGATAAATCTGTCTCCCACAGAAATACCTACGAGTTTTGTTCTGTCTTTTGATAAATCAAGGTGAACAGGAACCAATTGATATACCAGACTCATATTCCCGAAGAACAGCCTAGAAATATCAATCACCTCATAATAATCTTAATCGACTAGGGAAACAAGATATTTTGGAATCACAAACGATGAGACGAAGATGTTTGTGACTATTTTTCTATCTTGCCTATCGGAGAAATTAATCTCGAGACAATTTTACAAGCGTACTCAACACGATAAAAACAGCAATATCATATCATGAAACTATAAAGAAAATAGTTGGGTCTGGCTTCACAATCCCAATGAAGTCTTCAAGTCGTTAACCTACAGGGTCTCAGTAGAAACCTAAGGTTAAAGGAGAATCGACTCTAGCTTATACAACTAGTATCACAGAGGAGGTGTGGAGATTAGGTTTCCCAGTTGCTATAGTTCTCCTTTATATAGTCTTCAAATCAGGATTTGCAATCAATGCTACTTGGTAACAAAGCATTCAATATTCATCATTAGATGAAAACCTGATTAGATTCAAGCTAATATTTTTTCAACCATTAGATCGAATCTTAGCTTGTTATACAGAAATGAAATGCATGTTCATTTAGGTTTGTGTACCCGTACCTAAACGTGTACACCTAGTTGGTTCAACAGTAATTAACCAATGGCTAGCCATATGAGCACTTTTATACTAACCTTATTCATCTTCACCATAACTAGTTCAAATGACTCAAACGAACTAGTTAGAGAGTTTTTCAATTGCTTAGATCTCATAGCAGTATATAAGACACAATCGAAACAAAAACGATTTTGATTCACTCGAATCGATTCATGAACATTATAGCCACGGTTTGCAAATATGCATTCCTTAGAAACCTTAACTAATTGTATACTAGAAATCAAGATATAGTTCTCAACTATATTTCTATTCTGGTCCGAGACTTAACTAATTGTATACTAGAAATCAAGATATAGTTTTGAAAACTTAATTTGAAAACAAGCTCAAGATAGCAACACTTGTGATTTCGACCGGGCAATGCTCTAACAATCTCCCCCTTTGTCAATTTTAGTGACAAAACTATCGATACATATGGGTAAAAAATAAAGCTTTGACAGCTCCTCAAATCCATCATGTCTTGATTTCCTTGGCTTCTTCAACTCCTTGAAATCTTCGTAATTTCAAGCTGCAATGATTCTAGAAATCAAGATATAGTTTTGACAACTTAATTTGACAACAAGCTTGAGATAGCAACACTTGATAATTCGACCGGGCAATGCTCTAACAATCTCCCCCTTTGTCGATTTTAGTGACAAAACTATCAACACATATGGATAAAAATAAAGCTTTGACAACTCCTCAAATCCATCATGTCTTGATTTCCTTGGCTTATTCAACTCCTTGAACTCTTCGTAATTTCATGCTGCAATGATTCTGAACGTGTTCAACTCAGCATCGTTGTTGTTGAAGAACTGATTCCATAGCGATCACAACTTTTGAAAACAAATATTCTCAATCGTCGTTATACAGAAACATAATATTATTCCTTCTCCAAAGTTCAGTTGTATCCCGACTTTGAAGTATTACTACGGTGATATGTTTCTCCCCCTTAATCAATACTTACATCTTTTGCATATAATAGGTGAAACCTATAGATTATTGGTTCACTCCCCCTTACATAATAATCCGTAAACCATATGTATGTAGTGCGAAACTACTAAATAATTCTCCCCCATTTTTCAATAAAATTAACAAAGGTACGAAAATCGCGGGATCGTAATGAGTACAACCAAAAGATACGTCAAGTTTTAAGGAAGTTTTGATATTCCACATTATAACATAGTTAAAATGAAACTCCTTATATCAACTTTATTTAGATGATATCACACAGTAAGAAAATACTTAGCGCTCATCTAGGAGTTTTATGATACACGCATCCCCTTTAAATTCCACAGCCACACTCCCCACAAAGATATAGCAATTAAGCACAAGTTCATTTAAGAACTCTCCCCCATTTGATGTCATTCCCAAGAGAACAACATGAGTGACCTTGTTTTATGAAAAAAAAAAGGATTTTGTTGGACATTAACAAATAACATGGATTTGTATCCGAAAATCGACTTAAACTAATCTTAACGCCAGTTACAGACAAAAAGATAATTTTGATCGATATGTCTCAACATTAGAAAATCTTACGGAGTGTGTCAAGCAGCAAAGCACAAAAGTGTGATCACAAGTAGATCAATACTTCCAGAAAATTCTCAAAGAGTTTGTTCTATTTTCCGTTTATAAAAAAACATAATAGATTTAAACTTCTGAGCATATATGAAATATTAGCTCGATTCACAAAAAACGTAAAGGCACAAATATTTCATAAGACTTTTGCAATAATTAAACCAATGATGATTACATACTGCAAGTTCATCTTCCAACAACTCTAGAATTTAAATAAATAAATCTAAAAACATGCAAGATGAAACACGTTGGAAATAGCTTGTGTAATCACAATTTTTGCTATACCAAACCCTAGTTATCCTTCTCAAAAGTAAGAATAAATCCTTACAAGAAGTTTCCTAGTATTTAAAATCTTTGAAGAATTCTTTATCATCTTCAAACTCCTTATCAACAACTGGCATAGGAACATATGGTTCATGAATGAAGGTGTTAGTTCCTGCAAACCTGGTAGGTTGTTGATTGACAAGTGCTTCTTGTAGTTTGAGAGATTTATGTAGAATCTTCTTCAGTTCATGTACTTCCTTTTTGGTTTTCTTAAGTTCTTCAAGTATATTTTCAAACCTTTTCTGATTGGAGTAATCCGCTCTAGCTTTCTTCTTATTCTTCCTTTTCCTTTTAAGAGATGAGACAAAAAGAAAGGGTATCTCTTCTTCCTTTTTAGTTGGATAAGTATTAACAACCATTGGAGCATAGGTTCCACGAGAAAATTTTGTGCTTGGAGCCTCCATGATTCATAAGAATAAAATGAATTTGTGAAATACAAATATATGGATCAACATGCAAAACTTTTTGTGAAAGAGATATGAGTCTTGAAGTAGAAGATATTTACCATTCAGGATATCAGAACCATAAAAGTTCGTGTACTAGAATACATAAAACATAAAATGAAATGAAAAGGTCATTTTTATCCTTATTTGGATTTCGTACATCAAAATTTTCAATACCGTTACTTGAGACACAGATTAAGATGCACAGATAAGAGATGGATATCCAAGTAATAATATTCAATTTTGATCCAAAGCCTTGATTGCACAGTTTTTATCTCTTTTAGGGACACATGAGATAAGATGCACATTTCAACATAATTAAATTGTGTTGAGGTGAGCATTAGATTTCTCACCACTAGATTCCTGCACGGAATTAATAATATCCTTCAATAAGGAACATTTAGCCCGGACTCTTCTCTTCATTTGAGATTTTACCTTATCCTTATAATCAATCAATCTTTTAGAAAGAAAAGTTAACTTTGTGTACCTCGGGATTGGACTTTTGAACAAGTTTAAGCATATTTTCTAAACGACTATCCCCCCGTTGCAGTTTTTTGACATACCTTAATTTATGTTTGTACTTGAAACATTGTGAGAATCCGTGACCTTCACTGGAACAATAAGGACATGTCGGTTTGGATATTAATTCAGGAACAACATTAGCAGCTAAACACAGGGTACCTGAAACATTAACATAATTTTCTTTAGTATACAAAAAATCCATTACATCCTCCAATAATTTTGATGAAGAGTCATCAATTAAATTATCAAGATTGATATGAGTATTGCTACATTCATCAAAATTGACAATTTCCCCCAAGAGTGTTACACTTGAACCATCATCCTCTTCGGAATCATAATGATCAGATGTTTCATCAAGTGTTGCAGCAAGACTCTTGTTACCAGTGTATTTCTTACGATTTGGACACTCATTGGCAAAGTGACCGAACCCTTTACATCTGAAGAACTGTGGTGTATCTTCATCGTCAGTATCGTTAGAATCTTTGTTTTTGACAAAAATACGATTATGTGGCTTAGCTGACGTTGGGGGGTTTTCTATGGAGAATCGTTTACTTCTCTTCCCAAGAAGTTCTCTAAACTGTCTTGTGATCAATGATACTGAGTTATCAAGATCTTCATCTGAAAAATCAGGATCAACAAGATCATCTCCAGAGTTGTCAACACTTTCACTTTTAAGCGTTTTAGTGTTTTTTAGTGCCTTAAACGCAATATACTTTCCGAATTTGGATTGTAGTTCATGATCAGAGATCTTTAACTTTCTAACAAGAGTATTTCTGGAAAGTGTTTCAAGGTTATTCCTTCCATGATGGCATCTTTCTTAGACTCGTATCTTGCTGGTAAAGATTGGAGAATTTTTATCACAATGTCCTTTTCGGGAATGGTCTTCCCTAACGCATAAGATGCATTAACAATTCCAGACACCTTTTGATTAAACTCATCAAACCAATCTTCATTAGACATACGAAGATTTTCCCAGTCAGAATATAGGTTTCGAAGCCTAGCTTCTTTATCTGGGGTATCTCATTTAAATACGCATCTTTAGACTTAGTGCACGATGTCACATGGTGCTGAAGATCTGGGATTATGGTGTGGATAATAGCGTTTAACCCGTCAGAATTATGCTTTGCAGCACTTATCTCGGATTCACTATATTCTCCTAATGGCTTCGCAACAGTGTTTCCATCTCTAATAACTGTCTACGCATTGTATCTAATAACTACAAGTTTTCATGTCTCAAAGTCACGGGCTTGTAAAAAGGAACGCATAGCAATTTTCCACCATAAGTAATTTGAGCCATCAAATGCTGGCGACAAGTTTATCGAGATTGCATTCCTGTCCATATAGTCAGACTGCTTCAAACACAGACTTATTAGGTATTAACGTGTTTTCCTTCCGTGATACCAATAGAAAACGCGGGGGTACCAGAATACACCACCACTTTTTTCTTAGGCAATCTGTATAGACAAACTCAATACAACTCCGAGAGTTAAACTCAAACAAGAAATAGTATCTAGATTTATATCTCTCTCTTGCGATTAGAACATTTACAGAATCAAATACGTGAACCTAATCACAAAGAGATTACTTGAACGGTACCAAAGACCAATGTCCAAGAATCAATCAAGTCGTATCCAACAAACTAGGTCGGATGTCTCTACTATGATTGATCAACGCACAACCAGTGATATTTAAATTATAAAGATAAACAATATAATACGGAAAAAGAAATAACACAGACACTAGAAGTTTTGTTAACGAGGAAACCGCAAATGCATAAAAACCCCGGGACCTAGTCCAGATTGAACACCAAACTGTATTAAGCCGCTACAGACACTAGCCTACTACCAATTAACTTCGGACTGGAATGTAGTTGATCCCTAAAAGGTATCCCACCGATTGAGGTACAGTCGCACTCCTTATGCATCTTGAATCCCAGCAGGATTCCGCGTAATTGATTCCCTTAGCTGACGTCACACCAACTAAGAGTTGCTTCAACTCAATTGAAGACTTTGAACAAATCTGCCTCCCACAGATTAATCCTATATATGATTTCCTTTTACAATCAAATAGTTTGATCAAAGGTGTGGAAATCGAAAGCAATAGACAAAGTCTAGCTAACCCAAAATTCGGACTTATGCAACCAGAAGTGCATCCTAGACTATTTTTCACCTCACAAGTATAAAACCTGTGGAATCAACAAAGTTTGAGACGAAGAGAAATTTGATGATTTCTATCTATCTTGATCAAGTGAGAAACTCAACAATCGATCAAGATCAGGATACATGATTATCAAGGAAAGATAACTGGACCTGGCTTCACGAATCCCTATGAAGACTTTGTAATCGCTAAACCCTAAAAGGGTTAGGAAGAGGACGACTCTAGATACAACTAGGGTGTTAGAGCAAGGCTCTGTTGAACCCACCAAGCGTTGGTATATCAAGTTTGGTTGTCATATTTTAGTGAATCAAAACTCATGTTAAGAGTCGCTTGATTATGTACTAGAGTTAAACTTCGTATAGGTTAGCTTGAAAGTATTAGGATATGAGACTTTATAAGTATTGCGAAGACTTGAATATGTGAATAAGCAAGGAGATACAACGACAACATTCATCCTTCCACTTGAGGTTAGTGATATTTGACTTGAACTGTTTCATTCCCTAACGTATCTTTCAAGTCGTGCATATTGAAAACATAACTGCGAAGCATATTTGAACTCTAGATAGACATGGTATTAAGGAATACAATACGAGGTTTATTGCTTAACCATTAAACTTTGTAGATAAGACATCACCGTAATCATTTGAATGTTATTGTGATTATGTATGTGTATGAGGTGAGGATTTCATCCTAGGGAACAATGTTTACATGTGTTCTAAGGAAGTAAGTGCATAAACTTGTTTTGTGAACCGAAAAGGAAATTTCCAGGTGTTATTGGTTTTGTTATTCATTGCATATCTTATGAACAACCAATATGTGTGATAAAGTAGAACCGCTCACAACTTGTTGTGTTTTTGGTAGAACTATTCACAAAGGCCTGACTTTTGTATTGTTATAACTTTTATTAGTAAAACCAATCTTAAGTAATCACCTTGGTATGATCGGATTATGTCTGCCTTAGGGAAAGGGAACCGATCCTTGTAAGGGAAGGGGAACCGATCCTTGTAAGGGAAAGGGGAACCGATCCTAGTATGGGAAAGGGGGAACCGATCCTTGTAAGGGGTGCAGTACATCAAGGGGAACCGATCCTTGTATGGGGTGTAGCAAGGTTTACAGCAGAAAGGGGAACCGATCCTGTGAACATGTGCAACACATATAAGTTAGATACCATATATATGTGGGGAACCGATCCTAGTCCCTAGTCAACCGAATCTTTTGGGAAGCTAGTGTGACTATGCGTAGTACTCACATGGAGGTAGAACCGAAACTTTTTTTGGTAGAACAGTAACCCATGATTGTGATTGAATGTTGGTTTGATCAATCACATAGTTCTTGAAAGTCAGATGAACCAATTCTAAACTTGTTTGGAAGTGTGGAAAATCGGTTTCAAGGTTGTAAGTGTGGAAGAGAACTTACAAAGTAAAGATGTCGACAAACTTTGAACACGTGCTGAGAATGTTTATTTCTATAATTGTTCAAAGATATTCCTTAACGGCTAAGGGAAGAGAATCCCAGGATCGAAACACAAATAAGTTAAGAATCTTTTAATTAAGGTTATTAATTTCATTTGTATGGAAATTACAGAATTAGTAATGTGCATTTACTAATTATATTTTCCAAGAGATTTCGATTGTTATTTTTGGACAGAGCATTTCCAGGAATTATGAAAACCGAATCTGTGCTTTTATGAATATCTTGAGAATATTTTCGGTTTTGGAAATTCCTTGGTGTCCAAACTTCCTTGTCTATAAATACACGAAGTTTGCCTTTCTAGCAAACTAATCCTTCGTAACAACAAACTTCCTCTTTTGTCTTTGTTACTGGTGTAGCTGACTATCGGAAATGAGAGTAATCTAATTAGGTGAAATCTCTTACGGTCGCCCGTTTTAAAGTCTTCTTTGGGATTGAGAAGCTCTAGCGCGACCCGTTGGTGGGAAACTAGATAATTGCGGTTTATCTTTGTTTTCGATTGATTTGATTGACTAACGGTGGTTGAAATCTGATTGCACCTACTTTGTTTATTCTTGAGAATCTTCTCTTCTGATATAAGATTCACTCAAACTAGTTCAGAGTTTCGACAGGGATCTTTAGACTGTTGTTAGTTCTAAACACGATCGTGTGATAATCCATTGTTAATAGACTCCGTTCTGTGCGTGATTGATCACAAGAGATTCAATAATTGTGTGCAGGTTTTTATTGAAGATTTAAGAAGATTTGAATACAAGGAAGATATTGAAGATCTGACTTGGGTTTTATAATCTTTGGTGTGCACAATACTTGTTTCGGTAAAAGAGGATCCAATTAATAATCGGTTTATCCTTGTGGTAGATTGGATTGATTAATTGAGTAGATCGGCACAACACGGTTCTTCGGATTAAAGGTGTTGTTGTCTTAATCTTAAACGATTACCTTAGGGTGATTGAACATAAGATAGATCTAGACCCGACGAAGGAGTTTATGTTGAGATAAACGGAAGAACCTTTGTCCGACTCATATCACTTAGTTGAATAGAGTTGATACCAAACAGATTTCTTGTTCCTTTACTGTTTGGAATACGAACCAAAGGGATTGTTCCAAGTACGTGACTTATTCATAGGTCGGAGGCGTGGGAATACAGACGGAACTAAGTGAACTATAGGGTTAGTTACTTGGTCTCAACTATACGAAGTTAGGTGTAATTTGTGTAGCGACTTAATCCTGAGAGTATTCAATTCTGGACTAGGTCCCGGGGGGTTTCTGCATTTGCGGTTTCCTCGTTAAAAAAATCTTGCTGTGTCATTTACTTTTATTATAATTAAAGTAAATCACACAAATGTTAATTCATATTTACTTGATAAGCAATCCTATTGTGTTTGGTTAAGTCCGAACCTTTATATCAAGTAAACATACTTTGTTGTTGTATTGTCTCGATCTTGTATCCATAGACGATCATACGAAGTGTGAACCGATTAGTTGTATTGTCTCGACTCAGTCCATAAACAATCACTTTCGGAGAAAGGACTTATAGGTAGGAAAAGTTTTAGCTTGAGGTATATTTGGGTACCCTCACCTTTTCAATTGGTATCAGAGCAGGCAAACACAAAAAGATCTAACAATATGTGTTTGGTGCGATCCAAACTATAAGAATGCATCCAAAGGATGATTCAGTTAACGTAAGTCAAGATGATAAATCCGGTCTTGAAGATAACACCCTGTGTAAATCTACTAATCAAACCGATCTCTACAATGTAGACTCTGGTGATTGGGAAACATGCCTTCAAAATGAACTTGATGAAATTTCTGAAGATGGTGATTCAGAAATTGATTAAGATGTTGAAGAAGATTTGTCTGATATTCTTCACTACTAGAGGCTGTCTCTACTAAGAAACTATCTTCTTCAGATGTGATTGGACTTCTTGCTCCTCTTAGGAGAGAAAACAGAAAACTGAGAAAAGTTTTTTCTGGTTTTTTTAATGGATATCAGACCTCCAGATATCTTCTCAAGGACTACAAATAAAGTCTTCACTCAAAAAATTTTGAGTTTGAGAATCTTAACAGGAAACATTTCTTGTTGAATAAAAAATTCTTGAGACGGAAGCTTTGATTAATTCACAACATTCAACAAGCAATGTTCAGCATGAGTCTGATTCTGGAAAAGAAAATCCTCTTGAAAAACAACTAGCTGAGGCTCTTGAAAAAATCAAGATGCTAGATGAAGAAGTTGTGAGGCTGAGAAGGCTTAATGATAGCACAATTAACTTATCTTCCATGTTAGACGCAGGTAGATGTCATGGAGACAAGCGAGGACTAGGATATGATGGGATTGATACTTCATCAATCAATAAAGAATTAAAATTCGTAAAGGTTGTTTGCCCGCATACTCCTGAAGATCCACCAGAACAAGTATGCTTACATGATTCACCTAAGTGCTCAAGTGAGTTTCTACCAGAAAAGGTCACCAAATATAAACAGAAGAAGTGTCAAACTAAGAAGCAATATCTTGACCGAAATTCCCATAAAGGTAAGTCTCAAAACTACACACCTTTCAATAAGCATTGTTTTTATTGTAGAGAAAAAGGTCATAAGCAAAGGGAGTGTATAATTCGAAAGATGCAGAAAGCTCTATCACATGTCTCAAAAGAGTTGGATAACTTCATTTTGAATAAACTCTCAGATCACCATTGTCCAATGAGACAAACGAATTTTTACAAAAATTCAAAATCATGTCCAAAAGGAATTCTTCCTAAAAGAAGAAATAATGTAAGGGGTAATACCTCTTCCAATAAGGATATGAGATATGATGTTTCTAGGTGGAAAAAGTCAATGTCTCTAGAAATGAATAACATTCATTCAAAGTCTACTTACACATTGATACCAAAATATGAGAAGGTATCAAAAGGAAAGTCATCTAGAACAAAGTCTAAAAGGAATAATCCTGTTTTAATCCTAAACAAAGATGACTATGAAAGTCTGGTAGCTAGACTCAAACAGGATCTAGAGATATCTAGAGATATCAATGTGAAAACATCTTTTGATGATTTACTACAATGTAGAAAAACAAGGGAGCGGCCGAACAGGGTTCTAAAACCTCTAAAACTATAGTAATTGTTTCCTCACTTCTGTAAGGAAAGTGTTTTTCTTCAGAATCAAAATTACTTTCCTTTTTGGTCTAAAATAAGGAAAATAAATAGGTCAGATTTTGACCACCTTGTAATATAGTATTACAATGCTTTCTCCAATTGAAGAAAATACGGAAGTCTTGACAAAAGAAGTTTCGGAAATAATTATCTCTTGTATTACCTTGCCTCGTTCAAAAACTCTGTTCATGATTCCCTACATGGCAGAAGGAAAAGAAAGGTATGATATTGTCTGTGATTGTTGTGTAGAAAAGATTGAAAGGACTCTTGAGTCTAGCTGCACATATTATGAGAAAAGGATATATGGAATCTGTTCCGATTACTGTTCCTTTCCTATCAAGACTACACTCTCAAAAATTTTGGCTCCGAATTTTTTTGAGGGAACAATGGAACTCATTGGGAGAAGAGATCTTCTAAAGAATGATCTACTTTATGCTAAGACAAGTATCACTGGATACAAAGATTCTATAGTGAAATATAGATGGCCTGAAGACCTTGGAGAATTTAGAAGAAACTTAGAGTACTCTAAAGAAGAAGAAAGAAATGTTGAGATTCTGCTAAAGGGTTTCTCCAGTAAGGCATGCAATGCAATGCAATGCAATGCAAAGATAAGATTAGATTCTTATTTGAAACTAGGCTACTTTATGTAAGGTCTATTATGAATAAAACTATTATGAATAAAATTATTTGATTAGTAATTTTTCTTGTGATAGTTTTTGGTTTACATAGTCTGTGCTTAATTGCTTTTACCTTATTGCTATGTATGTTTATGGGATGTTTGATTTTGGTTTTATACCTTAATATTCGATCTCATATATTGTGAACCCTCATGGTTTGGATGCCTTTTTGATTTAGCGGGATTAAGTTCTAGCCCTAGTAGGTAGGATTTATCAAAGGATTATGAGGGGTTCTGATAGAAACAGTATGTGAAAAAGTCACAATATGTTGAACCGGTTTTGGTTTAGCATAAAAGCATATGTGTTTCGACGGTTTTCAACTTTTGCTTGCAATAGTTAAAATCGGTTTTCAACCTTTCTCTGGTAAAGGTTGAGGTATGTTGTTATTCTTTTGTTCACGCATAAGGATGACAACGTGGTGATATTTCGATATCAATTCTCCATGGACGAAGATGCAATCATATTGGAGAAGTGGATGTGAAATTTGAGGTAACAATCTTTTAGTTAATTGTTTTCCTGTTTAAGAAAAGCCTGAGTTTATATTATCTATATTGTTGCTTTTGCTTAACGAAATTTAGGTTCAATTGATATTTATTCCATGTTGTGTGTGTGGATGTGTGTTTCAATTGGTTCCTGTTAAGAAAAACTATTGTTATCTTGCTTTATTGTGTGATATCAATCGTTTAGGCTTACAAAATTTCGGTACAATTGATGTTTGTGTGATTCAATTGGTTCCGGTTAATAAAAACTATTGTTATCTTACTTTTGTATGGTATCAATCGTTTAGGCTTACAAAATTACGGTGCAATTGCGGTGCTTATAATGTCTATTATTGTTTCATTTGCTTCCGGTTGAGGTGAATAATTATGCAAGTTGATTTATTTTGGTTTGTATGAATTATTTATGGCTTAACGAAATAATATGTGTACGGGATAAGTTGTTTAGTCCAATTCGATTCCGGATAAAAAACTAAGTTAATTCTGATCTTAGTCTGTCTTATCAAAGTGAGGTTTCAGTTATTCAAGTCTAATCGAATGCCTAAACAAAGAAATGCTAGTTAACTAACCTAGTATTTGCTTTGTTTAAAATTTAAAAGTCTAAGTTTATGGATAATTAGAACCTGATGAGAAAAATGGAGTTTATTCTTTATTTTGGTCTTATCGAATTAAGCGGTTGTTTTTTGAACAATCGGTTTAGCAAAGGAACTAATGTGATTAGTCGTTTTTGGTTTGCTAAACTAAATGGGAAGAATTTTTTCGGGCAATTGTTTCCTTGGTAACATATCAAAATAAGACTACTTGTAGTTTCGGTTTTGATATTGGTTATCAGAACATGATGTGTGGAACCCTCGTGCCTAACTCTACAGGTTTGCAAGTCTATTCTGATATTTGTAAGATTCTTTTCGTGTTGTCCTTTATTTTTTCGTTTCTTTGTCATTTTTGTGACAAAAGGGGCAGAAATATATAGAGTAAACAAGTGATACTGGCATTGATTTTATATTAATCGGTATCACTAAGGAAAAGAACATTGGCACTTGAATGTTTTATCTAACGAAAGAGTGAAAACACATACTAAGGGGGGGTAACATGTTATATAGATTGGTATAACAAAAACGTGCGGTTTAACAAATCTAATACTCTTTTTCTTTGTTATTATAATGTCAACAACGACATTTTCAAGAATTGAATGTAAGCAGTTTCACTGTGCTGTTGAATCGGGAATCAAGCGGATTGTAATGAATTATTATAATTTGTTTATCCATATGATGTAAGAGTTTTGTCACTAAAATTGACAAAGGGGGAGATTGTTAGAGCATGGCTCGGTTGAACCCACCAAGCGTTGGTGTGTCAAGTTTGGTTGTCATATTTTAGTGAATCAAACCTCATGTTAAGAGTCGCTTGATTATGTACTAGATTTAAACTTCGTATAGGTTAGCTTGAAAGTATTAGGATATGAGACTTTACAAGTATTGCGAAGACTTGAAGATGTGAAGAAGCAAGGAGATACAACGACAACAATAATCCTTCCACTTGAGGTTAGTGATATTTGACTTGAACTGTTTCATTCCCTAACGTATCTTTCAAGTCGTGCATATTGAAAACATAACTGCGAAGCATATTTGAACTCTAGATAGACATAGTATTAAGGAATACAATACGTGGTTTATTGTTTAACCATTAAACTTTGTAGATAAGACACCGCCATAATCATTTGAATGCTATTGTGATTATGTATGGGTATGAGGTGAGGATTTCGTTATAGGGAACAATGTTTACATGTGTTCTAAGGAAGTAAGTTCATAAACTTGTTTTGTGAACCGAAAAGGAAATTGCCAGGTGTTATTGGTTTTGTTATTCATTGCATATCTTATGAACAACCAATATGTGTGATAAAGTAGAACCGCTCACAACTTGTTGTGTTTTTGGTAGAACTATTCAGAAAGGCCTGACTTTTGTATTGGTATAACTTTTATTAGTAAAACCAATCTTAAGTAATCACCTTGGTATGATCGGATTATATCTGCCTTGGGGAAAGGGAACCGATACTTGTAAGGGAAAGGGAACCGATCCTTGTAAGGGAAAGGGGAACCGATCCTAGTATGGGAAAGGGGGAACCAATCCTTGTAAGGGGTGCAGTACATCAAGGGGAACCGATACTTGTACGGGGTGTAGCAGGGTTTACAGCAGAAAGGGGAACCAATCCTGTGAACATGTGCAACACATATAAGTTAGATACCATATATATGTGTGGAACCGATCCTAGTACCTAGTCAACCGAATCTTTTGGGAAGCTAGTGTGACTATGCGTAGTACTGACCCATCTAATCAAATAACAACCAATTTTATCAAATCATATTTCAATTAATTTTTAATGCAAAAGTCTTAAAAAGAATTAATAAAATTACCAATGTATGAAGCTCGGCCTCCTCCGTCGTCCCAGTGTTGGGTTTTATCTCATCATCGCAAACATACTCTCAAAATATTTAATTATGACTCAAAAATGGTTTACAATGGTGAAAAATGGAGAAAATCGGGAAACTGCAACGTTTATAAGCGTTACAGACTCCACTATTACAGAACGATAAAAAGGAAGTGTTGCGAATAACTGCTGCAAATGAAGGAAAATTACGATAGTTATTAAACGACTGTCTTGGCAAGTCCGTTCTTCATGTTCTTCATCTTCATCACGAACAGCAGCAGCAGCAGAGAGAATTCGTGATTCTTCCTTTGCAGCTTCCTCTCTTCTCCTCCCAACTCTCCCGACCTATGCCTCACTTCAATTGTACGTGTATTTATAGTGAATTGAGGCCAAAAATCCGACCATTGATTGCGTATATACTCTCTTTAATTCGATTATTCCTTGCTGCCAAAAATAAAGAATAATTGCCATTTAAAGAATTTTCTCACGTCAACTTGCTTCTTGCACGCTCCCATTCGACTTATTCACGCCTCAAACTCTTCCAACGCCAGCAGAACTCCCCCACGTACACAAGAACTTCAATTTTGCTCGTGTTACAGTACACGTGCTCTGTTTTGGGTGTGTGAATCATACCAAAAATTCCAGCCAAATTTGATCGATCATGTCACCCATACTATGTTCCTTAACCTATATCACATCTCTATACCAAATTTCAGCCATTGAATCAACCCATAACCCTTTCATTTTGACGATCGAAATTCTGCCAGAACTGCTTAGAAATTTCCCGCCAAAATCGTTTTTTTTTTGAATTTGAGAAGAAGGTGCCCCTTATCCAGAGTGCTGGGGTGCGAATAGTAATTTGGGTGGAAATAGTAATTTTTCTGGGTTCCTCCGGGACATTTCTGGGGTGTTTCCGGTACATTTATGGGTGCCTTTAGTGCTTCTCGCCGGGGTGTAAAATATCACTTATTGAGCAACTCTTTCTACACAAGGGTATTTCTCCAAAAATTACCTACAAACACACAAAACACCATAATAAGGACGAAAACGAGTACTAACAGTACGAAACATTGAGGACAAATTAGACACAAAAATGTGTCTATCAAGTACTCACATGGAGGTAGAACCGAAACTTGTTTTGGTAGAACTGTAAACCCATGATTGTGATTGAATATTGGTTTGATCAATCACATAGTTCTTAAAAGTCAGATGAACCAATTCTAAACTTGTTTGGAAGTGTGGCAAATCGGTTTTAAGGTTGTAAGTGTGGAAGAGAACTTACAAAGTAAAGATGTTGACAAACGTTGAACACGTGCTGAGAATGTTTATTTCTATAATTGTTCAAAGATATTCCTTAACGGTTAAAGGAAGAGAATCCCAGGATCGAAACACAAATAAGTTAAGAATCTTTTAATTAAGGTTATTAATTTCATTTGTATGGAAATTACAGAATTAGTAATGTGCATTTACTAATTATATTTTCCAAGCGATTTCGATTGTTATTTTTGGACAGAGCATTTCCAGGAATTATGAAAACTGAATCTGTGCTTTTATGAATATCTTGAGAATATTTTCGGTCTTGGAAATTCCTTGGTGTCCAAACTTCCTTGTCTATAAATACACGAAGTTTTCCTTTCTATCAAACTAATCCTTCGTAACAACAAAATTCCTCTTTTGTCTTTGTTACTGGTGTAGCCGCCTATCGGAGAGGAGAGTTATCTAATTAGGTGAAATCTTTTATGGTCGCCCGTTTTAAAGTCTTCTTTGGGATTGAGAAGCTCTAGCGCGACCCGTTTGTGGGAAACTAGATAATTGCGGTTTATCTTTGTTTTCGATTGATTTGATTGGCTAACGGTGGTTGAAATCTGATTGCACCTAGTTTGTTTATTCTTGAGAATCTTCTCTTCTGATATAAGATTCACTCAAACTAGTTCAGAGTTTCGATAGGGATATTTAGACTGTTGTTAGTTCTAAAGACGATCTTGTGATAATCCATTGTTAACAGACTCCATTCTGTGCGTGATTGATCACAAGGGATTCAAGTAATTGTGTGCAGGTTTTTATTGAAGATTTGAAGACAAAGAAGATATTGAAGATATGACTTGGGTTTTATAATATTTGGTGTGCACAATACTTATTTCGGTAAAAGAGGATCCAATTAATAATCAGTTTATCCTTGTGGTAGATTGGATTGATTAATTGAGTAGATCGGCATCAACACGGTTCTTCGGATTAAAGGTGTTGTTGGCTTAATCTTAAACGATTACCTTAGGGTGATTGAACATAAGATAGATCTAGACCCGACGAAGGAGTTTATGTTGAGATAAACGGAAGAACCTTTGTCCGACTCATATCACTTAGTTGAATAGAGTTGATACCAAACAGATTTCTTGTTCCTTTACTGTTTGGAATACGAACCAAAGGGATTGTTCCAAGTACGTGACTTATTCATAGGTCGGAGGCGTGGGAATACAGACGGAACTAAGTGAACTATAGGGTTAGTTACTTGGTCTCGACTATACGAAGTTAGGTGTAATTTTTTGTAGCGACTTAATCCTGAGAGTATTCAATTCTGGACTAGGTCCCGGGGTTTCTCTGCATTTGCGGTTTACTCGTTAACAAAATCTTGCTGTGTCATTTACTTTTATTTTACGCATTATAATTTTTTTTATTATAATTAAAGTAAATCACACAAACGTTAATTCATATTTACTTGATAAGCAATCCTATTGTGTTTGGTTAAGTCCGAACCTTTATATCAAGTAAACATACTTCGTTGTTGTATTGTCTCGATCTTGTATCCATAGACGATCACATGGAGTGTGAACCAATTAGTTGTATTATCTCGACTCAGTCTATAGACAATCACCTTCGTAGAAAGGACTTATAGGTAGGAAAAGTTTTAGCTTGAGGTATATTTGGGTACCCTCGCCTTTTCATAGGGCATACCAAAAACTAGTGTCGGGATTCAAAGATCCTTGATGCTTGAAGTTCCCCTTTTATAGACATTCAAAGCATAGGTTGCTTTAGGTTTAAGCTAAGATAGCTTTGGAATCAAGCAAACAATATCCACTGTTAGATGAATCTTTGAGTCTGATTTACATAAATAAGATATACACTCTGGTTAGGTGAAATCGTAACCGAACCGTGTATAAATACTATGTTCAACATGGTTAGCTGAAACTAGTCGATTTGAACTTAAAAGCTTAATATTCATTTTCATGAACACATAAGACATTAACCTTGAGTCACAAACATGTGATCAAATAAGTCTAGTGTTTTAGAGAATTAATCAAATGAAAATTTTCTCATAGGAATAATTTAATCGCACTTGAAAATAATCGACATGGTTAGTAGGTGTACAAGGTACAAATACCATTGTCGTTCATGAGTCGGTTCAGTCACATTACGTTTACCGGGTTGTAAACATTTAACCAAAACAAGTTCCGGAGTTAACAGAACTATTTAGGTATGCGTACCGGTTTGGAAACCTTAAGACTGTCATCGGTTCCGGAGTTCACAGAACTAATTTGGTTTGTGTACCGGTTTGGATACACAGCCAAGTTCGGGAACACAGAACTGTTTTAGTTTGCGTATCGGTTTGGATACTAATCCTGTTTCCGTAACCACAGTTCCAAAATGGTTTGCATACGAGTATGCATACCGATCCGGTTCACAAATTAAACATATTTTCACATGATATGCATAAGAATATGCGTACCACAAATCTGTAAGTTGATATATAGCTAATCCGCTACGTGTACGAGTACATGTAATACGGTTTCAGACTTATGACAGTTTTCCCATTTTATAAGACTGATGACATTTTCTTGTATCTGAATTTTTAATAGTTCTATATTTCTCTCGAAATCGATTCGAAACATTCCCGAATAGCATCAATGACACATATCACTGTTCCAGGCTATTTTCGAACGATAAAACTTGAATCATGATTTTGATTCCGAATAATAATTGTCCTTAACCGAAATTCATCAAGTATGAAAAAAATTTCATTAATCTTAGTCATTATATTTCGAGAATTGATTATCAAGATAAACTTGACTCGCAATTCTTGTCTATGCATAATAGTCTAATTAGTTATGCAACATCGTCTCAACGATAGAAAAGTGAATATAACTTGAGAAATAGGTGGTCCAGTCTTCACTTACCATTTGTTGATGAAGTTCTCCAAAATCTTCGGTTTATCTTCGCCTTCAACAGTAGAACGCAATGATGACTACTTTGATCCACTATTTATCAACTACTACTATCCTGACCGAGACTTAACTAATTGTAGACTAGAAATCAAGATACGGTTTTGACAACTAAATTTGACAACAAGCTTGAGATATCAACACTTTTGAGTTCGACCTAGCAATGCTCTAACATAAGATACTACCAACCATGGATCTGTATATTTTTAGATCCACATTGACACCTTTCTCATCTCTTTATGGTTCCCTAGTTGTAGACATGAGAGTGGAACTAGAGATGGAATCTTTGAGACCAAACCTTTTTACAAGGTCTTTGGCATATTTCTCTTGCGAGATATAAATTTCATCTTTACGTAGTTGAACTTGTAGACCCAAATATAATCTTAATTCACTAACATTGCGAATCTCGAATTCCTTACTGTTTTGGGGTAAAAACTGATTCTGCTGTTTTTTGGTAAATTTGGGTGTGTTGATGAGAAACGAATTCAAAACCTAAACAAATGCACTGCGCGGGAGTACCTTTAGATTCGAGAGATCAATCTATAAGACTCTGGCCTAAACGGTTCCAGATTCAATTCGGTCACAAAGTGAAGGAGAATGGTTGATCTTAGGAGGGAAGCGAAGAAGGTGTTTGAGATCAGAATGTTGAATTATGAAGGTGTGGTCGTTTTACGACTTGTATCAGAATATGGTTTCTGGATACTTGTGTTGATAACACTTGTGTTCTTATTGTCGAAATAGATTGAAAACCTATTTATACAAGTCATTGAGCGCACCCTGATCTCGTAGGAAGTAGAGGAGATTAAGTAGTGGAGTGGTGGGGTTGTGTAAGAGGTGGTGATCATCACATTTACCTTATGAGGGAAGACTGGTCATACCTTTACCCACTACTCGCATCGTTGTTAACCGTCCGTCCTTTCCTGACACTTTCTCGTAGTGGGCGCGTTGCACGCCGCACGTTGTAAACCGACAGACCAATACCCCAGTGAGCATCCCCCAGTTTGTGACACGTTTGATGTCTCGAGTAAATTGGTTAACTCGTGGGACTTACCATACAGAATATCACGCAACACTATTAGGTTAAATAACTAAGTTATTTGTGAAGCCGATATTCATAAAATATCGTGTGTATTCGATGCACGTAAAGCAAACAGCTCAAAATAATCGATTTGCATGAAGCATCGTTGTTTTAGAGCTTGTCTAAATTAGTCGCAAGTCGATCGTCTTAAAAAGAATAGCGTGACCGGATACCTTTGGGCGATCGTTTGGTAGCATTAAGGGTGAGCTACTGCTTGGTTGATCGCTCCTTGTAGGAGAGTGGCGGATGGTAGCCATTCTAAAATCCTACCGGTTGATCTAAATTAGATCTTCATCGCTCAAATCGGCTAACCAAGTTGAGTGTCCGAGACGATTTTTAGCAGTTACAGATCGCTCCTTACGAGAGGGGGTGACCGGTGATCATAGCGGCACCCATCGATCATCTAGTATTCAATCTAAGCCGTCCGACCAAGCTAGCGAAGTTGTACGTACGAGATGGTTTTGCGGCAGCTGCTTGTTGTCGTTGATTTAGGGTTTGGAATCCGTGCGGCCAACCCTAGTTTGGATAATCGAATCAAAGTGTTGGGTGCTGATTTGAACAGGCTGATCGGCCATGTGCAAAGACGAGTCGCTTGTGAGCATGCTGACATCTCTTGGGCCATCTAAAATTAGATCTAAGCCACTCGATTCAGCTGGCGAAGATGGGTAGTCATGATCGACTCAGGATAGTAGCATACTATCGTTTTAAAACGGCCGCGTCCACCCTAGTTCGATCGAACGGTTTGATGCGTCACTGACTTCCCATGAGCAAGTCGATCGACCAGGATTGAAATTGGGTCGGCGGTGAACGCATTGGCGTCTCTTTGATCGTGCGGGACACGATCTAGGCCGTCCAACTTAGCTGGCTAAGTTGGATGGATGTGATGATTTGCGATAGTTGTATGTTGTCGCAACACAAATTAGGGCTTTGGAATAGCGCGTTCCCCCTAGTTTGGGCAAACGATTTGACGCCCTCTGGACTTGTCGCGGGCATGTCGATCGACCAAGGGAGAAGTTGGGACGCCAATGGTTATGCTGGCGCCTATTTGATCATTCCAAGGAAGATCTCAACCGCCCACCTAGGCTGGCTAAGCTGGACGGTCATGATGTATTTGAGACCGTTTTTTCCGGTCTTAGCTCGTTTGAGCTTATTTTTCAAATATCGCGAACACTCATATTACGGTTAACGTTCAAAATGCTTGCGGGTGTACTTGATGGAATCCATTCAGTCGGGAAGTTCGTGGTCCCGTCGGTGGTCATCATGATGATCACCTAGTTCCGCTAGGAGTAGGCTAGGCCTGTTGAATTATGTGGCCAAATCGTGTGGCAGTGATCGTTTTTTAAGACTTATATGGACAATCTAGATTTTCCTTAAGGAATTTAAATGCGTTCGATCGCGCTAACTTTTAATTAAAAAGTGTGTAAACACGCTGATCTCTTTATAGATAGTGGTGTGGCATACGTGAGTGTTTTCATGCAGGTCTCAATACTGACACTTCGGAGATTCATGCTACTCCGCTGCGAGTGAACATTAATCGTCATGTCGTGCCAATATTGAGAGTTCGGTTGGGAACATTGCATAGGAAAATACTAGGCAGGAAATGCATTAGTGAATAATGTCGGTGGAAGATAAAATTCACATAATATTTGGGGTTATTGTTGCACGCAACATTCTGAGTAAATTTCATATATACAAATATATTGAATTGCTCAATACATATGTGAGTGAAGAGGCTTAAGCACTCATTGCTTTTAAATGGCTTATGTTCCTTTGCAGGATGGCAGCGCATTAAATACGGGGTTTACGATTTTAGCCCTTGAACTAAAAACCACCATCAATATTAAGTCCCTGCTTAGTACGTAACAATGACATTTTGCGGGGTAAGCACTAGATGGTAACAAATAAAGATAAAACTTATGAGACAAAGTTAGATGTTACCAGGAGAGATGGGTCGCCCTGTCCTTGGAACATGTCACGTTCAAGAGGCGTCCAGGTGAGTGTTCCCCTAGCATGATGTCGGTTGGCCCCAGGTAGATTAGGCATACGGTTGGTTGGGATCACAAACTATTTATGACGACGTCATAATCCTCGACTATGATGTGGACGAGCCCTATCATGAGGAATATTCTTAAAAGGATGTTGAAGCAATTTCTGAAAAAGATGTTGAAGAAGCTCCCATAGAGAACGTTGATGTAGCTTCCGAAAAGGGTGTTGAAGCGGCTCGAGAGGATGTTGAAGCGTCTCGAGAGGACGTTGAAGCGGCTTCCGGAGAGGATGTTGAAGCAGCTCCTGGAGAGGACTCTAGTGAAGGCGCCCTTGGCCCCGACGTTGATGACACTTCTTTGATGTTTAGTAGTCTTTGTTTCATGCGGATGGATCCACGACTTGATCGAATAATAATCCCTCGTTCATGCTAAATTTATGATTTTATGTTTCCAGTTGGATGAATGAATGAAATCTCCCGACTAAGAAATCCAAATTTTTAAAAATATCTCGCAATATCTTGAAACTTTAGAGGTATCGCTCT
Source organism: Papaver somniferum (assembly GCF_003573695.1). Lineage (NCBI taxonomy): Eukaryota > Viridiplantae > Streptophyta > Magnoliopsida > Ranunculales > Papaveraceae > Papaver > Papaver somniferum. The sequence goes on along the minus strand of NC_039364.1, from coordinate 169,071,370 downwards.
TCGGTAAGGTTAGAGTAGAGCCTGTGTACATGATTTTGCAATCTGAGCTCTCCCATTCTTTTGTTTGATGTTCCCCTTGCAGATTACACGCTTCTTGAAGATTTGTGGCATGCCGGCTAGGTGTGTAGAAGTATGGACGTTATGCCGCGAATCTAGAGACCCAATAAGATGCATATTGTTATCTAAACGGATGAGAGGCCTTATCTTCAATTGACGACATGTGCATCGTGATTTCTGAAGAAGTAATTGCAAACCGGGAGTGTCACTGGGTACTGCGCCACCTTCATATTCAGTGCTTCCAGTCCGTGAAATGATTTCCAAAAATCGAAAATTGCATAATGAAATGGACAGAAACTCCTCTAGGGATCATGTCAGTCAAAAGAGGTGGTGGTTGATAAAACCGGCTCAATATTGAAGCAGGCTGCTTTTTTTGATATATTCAAGGACTTCGTTCCAAGCGACATCTTTTGAACCGTCTTCTGAATCTTGGATGGTTGTATGGAATGGGATGTGATGAGCAGTCCCCAGTTACACTTCAGACTCGATGGCGTGGCTGGATATGTGAAAATATTTCCGACTTGTACTTTTGGAGTCTTTGATGCACATGTACGTCTTCATGTTGAGAAATTTCTGCGGCTCGTAAAGGCTTCAACAGTGATGATGCTGATATTAGAAATAAACCAGTTGAGGGACATGAAGGCATCTTGTGCTGGCAGTCCCCAGGTGTAATTATCCCGAGCTTATTTTCTCTTGAAAGACGTACTTCCACTATATTATCCGGTAAGGTGGTTGACGAATTGACGAAGGCGACAATCTTTTGGATTCGTCATTTGTTGATCAATGGGCGGGAGTCGCTCTTGATAGATCTGTATTGTATCCAAACTTTTGGCAGCCCATTACCCCTCCCATAGGAAACTGGAAATATAGAAACACCGAATCTGACTTTGTCGACGATGTGGTTGTTGATGCGCAGCTTCGTGCATGCCTTGGGTAGGCGTCACTGAGTTTTGCGGAAGGCATGATTCGGTCGGTCTGGCTTGCTGAGGCGCGACTTTCCTCTTTGATTCTTCATTAATAACAGTGCTTATAGATGGTTGAACCAAATACTGCTTGTCGCTCAGGCGCCTCCCAAACAGGGAGGTGATGATACTCTTACGCTGCATCTTTGAAAAGTGGCAACCTTGTCACGGTTATGACTTCTTGGTTGACCGTCTCTTCTGGGTTGAAAAGGTCCTTGACAGTGAAGGGATTCTGTGTTGAGCCTCAGTCCCCAAGCGTGATTTACATGGTTCTATCTTGTATGGTCGGTGAGTTAACCATTATAAAGATATCGCCATCTCGCCTCCGTGACTCTATTACTTCTCTATGGGAAAATAAAATATGCAGAAGTTCGGATTACATTTGTCCGTAGTGGTTGTTGTTATGGTGAAGCTCGGGCTGGTATCAACAAACGAGCAACAACGGTTCTTGGCAGCAGCGGTGATCAGAAGAGACTGGCAGGGATAGGCGTGATAGCTACAGGCACGAACTTGGCAGTCTTCATATAGTGGTAGAGCTTGTATCGTTATTATAGGTAGAAGCTAATGATGGAGCCTATAGCTTCCTTGATATTGCCTCATGGAATGGAAAAGAGGGAGACGGTCCCCTGCCCACGAGTATCCACTGAGCTTTCAAATTGAGAGATGTTGCCACGCTGGGTTTCTGAGGAAATAATTTGGATGAGAGTTGGAGTTGAACCCTATGTTGATGAGGATCGTACGAGTTGCTGATCATGGGGACGTCTTTGCGTCTACGTTGCGTTTCATAGACGTCCAGGAATATCGATGGTCTTTGACAATACGTCTGCTCTCTTGAGTATGTCCTCGTCTTTGGACATCTTGGAATTATAATGATAGCGTGCTTGCGTCTCTCTAAATTCAGCATCTTTGAGATGGGTAGTGCTGAGCAGTCCCCAGCCACAGTCCTTTGCCTTTATCATCTTTATTGGATCGTCTCTTTGAGGAGTAGGGAAGTTCCTGAAAATGCGGGGGTCTAACAACCACACGCAATATTTCTATTAGCAATCTGTATGGACTAACTCTAATATACTTTCAAGAGAATCAACTAGACAGTCAGACTCAATCTTAAGAAAGATATATCAAGGAGTTAATTATCTCAATCTCTAATTCAATCTGCAATCAGCAAATAGAAATCTGCGAGCCCGATTGAATATAAGATATATAAACTTGGATGGTACCAAAGACCAATATCCAAGGATCAATGAATTTCCAATCAACAACCAAAGGTTGGATTTCACAATTGATCGATTCAAACGTACAACCTGTGATATTTCAATTATATAACAAAATATAATGCGGAAAAGAAATAACACAGACACCATAAATTTTATTAACGAGGAAACCGCAAATGCAGAAAAACCCCGAGACCTAGTCCAGATTGAACACCACACTGTATTAAGCCGCTACAGACACTAGCCTACTATAAACTAACTTCCGTCTGGACTGTAGTTGAACCCCAATCAATCTCACACTGATTCAAGGTACAACTGCTCTCCTTACGTCTCTGATCCTAGCAAGATACTACGCACTTGATTCCCTTAGCTGATCTCACCCACAACTAAGAGTTTCTACGACCCAAAGTCGAAGACTTTAATAAACAAATCTGTATCACACAGAAAAGTCTACGATAATAGATAAATCTTTCTCCCATAGAAATACCTACGAGTTTTTGTTCCGTCTTTTGATAAATCAAGGTGAATATGAACCAATTGATAAACCGCACTTATATTCTCGAAGAACAGACTAGTATTATCAATCACCTCACAATAAACTTAATCCACTAGCGAAACAAGTTATTGTGGAATCACAAACGACGAGACGAAGTTTGTTTGTGATTACTTTTATATCTTTCCTATTGGAGAAATCAATCTCAAGCCAATCCTTACGATTGTACTTAGTACGATAGAAACAACAAGATCAAATCACACAACTACAAGAAAAGTAGTATCGGTCTGGCTTCACGATCCCAATGAAGTCTTCAAGTTGTTAACCTACAAGGTCTCGATAGAAACCTAAGGTTAAAGGAGAATCGACTCTAGCTAATACAACTAGTATCACACAGGAGGTGTGAAGATTAGGTTTCCCAGTTTCTAGAGTTCTTCCTTATATAGTCCTTCAAATCGGGGTTTGCAATCAATGTTAGCTTAGTAACAAAGCATTCAATATTTACCGTTAGATGAAAACCTGATTAGATTCAAGCTAATATCTTTCAGACGTTAGATCGAAACTTAGCTTGTTACACACAAATGAAATGCACGTTTATCTAGGTTCGTGTAACCGTACCCAAACTTGTGCATCTAGTTGGTTCAACACTAGTTAACCAAATGGTTAGCCATGTGAGCACTTTCATATCAACCATATTCTTCTTTACCATAACTAGTTCAAATGACTCAAATGAACTAGTTAGAGAGTTGTTCAATTTCTTATATCTTTATAATAGACACAATTGAAACAAAAACGATTTGACTCACTCGAATCGATTCATGAACTTTATATCCACGGTTTGAAAACTTGTATTCCTTAGTTTATATAAGTTTAAGTTCATGAATAATCGTTTTTATAAAATAACCAACTTAAGTACGCGGACTGGTACGCGGAATTAAGTACTCGGAATGAGTTTGTAAATAGTTCACAAACTCCAGCAGATTTTCTCGGGAAGAGAACCTCCGACGGTACGCAGACTGGATACGCGGACTGGTTTCGTGGACTCTGTTCCGGTTTTCCCGATCAATAAAGTACGCATACTTTGGTTCAAGGAATAAGGACTTATACATGTATCAGTTACCTCACAATGTTTATATCCAACCATGGTTATATAATCTAAACTCTCATTTCAATCATTGAAACATTCTTAGAGGACGTTATATGATTGTTATTCACAAACCATTTTTCGTCAAAGCCATGTTCAAGTGATTGAAACATAACATGACTTTCGTCACTAGGTAAAGATGAACTTGGCCAAAGTGAAATCCTACCAACACATATTTCGAGAAATAGATAAGCGAGATAAACTCGTCTCGAAATAGCAAATGTGTATAATCATAGTCTATATAGCAAAACGACTTTTGTCTCAAGATAGGAGATAGAGTAGATAGACTTTTGAGTGATAGATAAGTTTAAGTCTCCACATAACTTTTAGTCGATCAAGTTCCGCCAGTTCCTTGAGTAGTTCTTCGTCTTGTATGATGATCTCCATGGAGTTCTTGAGCTCAACTACACTTTCTATCCTAGTCCGAGACTTAGCTAATAATAGACTAGAAATCAAGACTTATAGTTTTGATCACTCACATTGACAAACATGCTTGAGATAGCAACGCATGCGAGTTCGACCGATCAGTGCTCTAACAATCTCCCCCTTTGTCAATTTTAGTGACAAAACTATCAGTACCTATGGAATACAAAATAAATAAATAAACTTTGTAGCTTCTCTTCCACATGCGTGATCTTCTTGGTTCTTAAACATTACTCGAAGTCTTCGTCAGTTTCAAGTACTCCAATGATTCCAAAGGTTGTAAGTTTAGTATCATCGTTGTTGAAAATCCGTAGCTATAACAATGAGAAAACAAGAATTCTCAATCATTGTTATACAGTGTCATAGTATTATTATACAACATCAAATTTCAATTGTATCACAACTTCCCCTTTATCAATACTCCATCTCACATGGAAACCACTCCCCCTTACATAATGATCCGTAAACCATATGTATTTGTAGTGTGAACTACACATTAATTCTCCCCCTTTTTGTCAATAAATTTTTGCAAAGGTACGGAAACTAGTGGGATCCTAATGAAATTTCCACAGAGACATTTCATGACCAAAAGCAAGCACATATCAACTTTTTAGATGCCATCATATAGCCGAAGCTAAATGCATTCATCAAGGAGTTTATAAAGATACAAGATAACCCCTATAATATTCCACAGCCGTACTCCCCACAAAGATTTGGAAATTAAGCACAAGTTCAGTTAAGAACTCTCCCCCATAAAATGTCATTCCCGAAAGAACAACAAGAGCGACCTTACTTTCACAAGAAAAGAAGGATTTCTTTGGACATAACAAATCACATTTGAATATGAATTTGAATCCAAAAGTACTCAATTAAATTAACCACAAGAAGACTCATGATTAATTTAATCGTAATACACAACTAAATTACCACAACAATGTGATCAATTCAATTGGTCATGCTCGACATAAGAGAACTTACGGAGCCGCATAGTATACACATAAAATATGGATCAGGGAAGATCAATACTGCGGAATAGACAAGGATTCATTCTATTTTCCATCACTATTTGCACAATGACATACAATAGACAATCCTCGTAATCAAAATTTCATCCTATCTTCCATCAATACTTGCATAATGACATAATAGGCTTAAAACTTTTGTCATGTCAAAAGCTCATTCAATCTTTTATCAATACATGCATATCGACATATGAAAGACTTAACTTTTGACAAGGTATGGGACAATTATAGTTCAAGGACGCAAACACACATATCCCATAACATATTGCAATATACAAAACCATAAAGATTAATACTGCAAAAATCATCTTCCAAATAACTTTTTAGAATTTAATCAAATAAACATAAAAAATAAAGATGAAAACGTTGGACATAGCTATGTGTAATCACAATAATGGCTATTTCAAACTCTAGTTATTCTTCCTAAAAACACAAGAATAAAATTCTCATAAGAAGATTTACTAGATGTTGAGGCCTCTGAAAAATTCGTTATCGTCCCCTAAATCCTTGTCGTCAACATCCATAGGAACATATGGTTCATGAAAAAAGGAGTCAATTCCAACAAGTCTTCTAGGCTGAAGATGTCGAACCAGGGCCTTCTGAATTTCAAGAGATCTCAAACCAAAAGCCTTTATTTGTTGAATATCCTTCCTTGTCTCTTTAACACATAAAGCACATCAGAAAACTTCTGAGAATTTGAAGGAACAACTCTTGGCTTCCTCACATTCCTTTTTTTTTCTTTTCAAAGTTGGAGGCAACAGAGATTTCTCTTTTTTACTGCATGATTGATGGCCTAACAATCATATTAACATCTTTTCCATCATAAGACATGAAGCTTGGAGTATCCATAAGAATATGGGTTTGTGAGAGGAAATCATAATTTAAACTCAACAAGTAGTCTTGGAAAGAGTTTCAGGGAAGGAAAAAGTGTTAGAGCATAGCTCGGTCAACCTCGCATGCGTTGCTATCTCAAGCATATTTGTCAATGTTAGTGATCAAAACCATATGTCTTGATTTCTAGCCTACATAGCTAAGTCTCGGACTAGGATAGAAAAGTGTAGTTGAGATCAAGGACTTCATGGCGAATCATCATGCAATGACAAAGATCTATACAAGGAACCGTGGAACTTCATCAACAAAAAGGTACGTGGAGACTTGAACTTGTCTATCACTCAAAAGTATATCTCTTATATCTCCTACTTCTTATGAGATAAAAGTCGTATGCTATATAGACTAGATCATACACATTTGATATTTCGATCTGAGAATTCATTGCTTATCTTTTATCTCGAAACTGTGTGCTGGTAAAGCATTTCGCTTTGATCAATTTTATCTTCACCTAGTGACGAGAGTCATGAAAAGTTTCAATCACTTTGAGAATTGCTCTGACGTGAATCGGTCTGTGAATAACGGGTACATAACGTCCTCTGAGAATGTCTGAATGATTGAAATGAGAGTTTAGATTACATAACCATGTATTCCTTGAACCGAAGTTTTCGAACTTTGTTGATCAAGAGAAATCGGGAGGATTCTGGAATTGGCTTGCCAAATCCGCGAACCTAGTTCGTAGACTCAGTCCTCGAACTTTCGGAAGTTCTCGACCGAGAATTTCTGCTGGGATTTTCCAAAACTCGTTTGTGTGCTAAGTCCGCGAACTGGCAAGAGTTCTCTTTCCGAGAATTTCTGCTGAGTTTGGAAAACTCAACCGATTAACTTAAGTCCGCGAACTTGGTTATGAAGTTAAGAGGTTATGATCTAAAGATGTGCTCTGAACATTAAACATTAAATTACTAAGGAATGCTTTACGCAAGCCGTGGCTATAATGTTCATGAGACGATTCAATCGAATCGAATCATCTTTGTTTCAATTGTGTCTTGTGTAGTTACATAAGATCTCATAGCAATTGAACAACTCTTTAACTAGTTCATATGAGTCAATTAAACTAGTTATGGTGAAGAATAACAAGGTTAATATGAAATGTTCATATGGTTAACCTTTTGGGTTACTAGGTTGAACCAACATACACGTACACGTTTGGGCATGGTTTTCACGAACCTAGTAAACGTCTACCCAAGCGTGTGTGACAAGCTAAGTTTTCGATCTAATGGTTGAGAAATATTAGCTTGAATCTAAATCAGGTTTTTATCTAACGGTGAATAAGGATTGCTTTGTAACTAAGGCAAAATCCTGATTTGAAGGCTATATAAAGGAGACATCTAGCATTGTGCAAAACTAATCCCCACACGTCTGTGTGCTACTAGTGCGCCCGCTAGAGTCGATCTCCATTAACCTTTGATTTTCTTCTCTAAAATCAGGTTAACGAATTAAAGACTTCATTGAGATTGTGAAGCCAGACCGATACTACTTATCGTAGTTGTGTGATCTGATCTTGCATCTTCTATCGTACGAGTACAATCGATTGATTGGCTTGAGATCGTGAGAGTTCTCCAACAGTCAATATAAAGAAGTCACAAACATCTTCGTCTCACTGTTTGTGATTCCTCGACAATCCGCTTGTGTAGTCAGGAAGGATTGTAGAGAGGTGATTGATTAATCTAGGCTGTTCTTCGGGAATATAAGACCGGATTATCAATTGGTTCCTGTTCACCTTGATTTTATATCAAAATACGGAACAAAACCTAGGGTTTATCTGTGGGAGACAGATTTATCCTTTTATAGACTTTTCTGTGTGAGACAGATCGGTTTATTATCAAGTCTGTGATTTTGGGTTACAACAACTCTTGGTTGTGGGTGAGATCAGCTAAGGGAATCAAGTGCGCAGTATCCTGCTAGGATCAGAGGCGTAGGAGTACAACTGTATCTTGGGTCGGTGGGAGACTGATTGGGGTTCAACTATAGTCCAGTCCGAAGTTAGTTTGCATTAGGCTAGTGTCTGTAGCGGCTTAATACAATGTGTATTCAACCTGGACTAGGTCCCGGGGTTTTTCTGCATTTGCGGTTTCCTCGTTAACAAAATTTCTGGTGTCTGTGTTATTTCTTTTCCGCATTATATTTTATATAATTGAAATAATACAGGTTGTGCGTTCGTGATCATCAATTGGAAATCCAACCTTTGGTTGTTGATTGATATTGATTGATCCTTGGACATTGGTCTTTGGTACCGTCCAAGTATTCCTTGTATTTGTTAAAGACTCGCTATTTTTTTTAGCTTGAGTAAAAATCAAATCAAGAGAGAGATATTAACTCCTTGAGATACTTTTATCTAGATTGAGTATGACTGTCTAGTTGATTCTCTAGCAAAGTATTTCGGAGTTAGTCCATACAGATTGCTAAGCGAAATATTGGGTGGTGTTGTTAGACGCACGCTTTTTCAGTTGGTATCAGAGCAGGCAAACACATTTAATACCTAACAAGTCTGTGTTTGTAGCGATCTGACTCTATGGACAGAAGTGTTATCTCTATTAAGGTACCACCAGTCCTCGATGGCTCAAACTATCTATGGTGGAAAGTTGCTATGCACTTTTCTTCAGTCGCGTGACTTCCAATCATGGATATGTGTTGTGAATGGCTATGAGACTCCCGTTGTTATGGAAAGAGATGTTATTGTACCAAAAGATTTATGTATGTACGATACTGCCGAGTTAGTTGCTGCAAGGAAAAACTCCGACGGGTTGAACGGCATCCTACATGTTGTTTCCCCAAACCTTAGACATCATGTGATCTCATGCACTACGTCTAAAGAAGCTTGGGATACTTTAGAAAGCGTATTTGAAGGTAACCCCAGTGAAAAGGAAGCTAGGCTTGAAAACCTTAATTCAGAATGGGAAGACCTTTCTATGGCAGAAGAAGATTCGTTCGACGATTTTTATCACAAAATGTATGAAATTGTTAATGCATCATGTGCATTGGGTAGGACAATTCCTGAAAAGTAAATTGTGATGAAAATCCTTCGATCGCTGCCATCCAGATACGAATCTAAAAGACATGCCACCGTTGAAGGAAATAACCTTAATACTCTTTCACGAAACACACTGGTCGGAAAAATTAAAATTTTCGATCGTGAATATATGGAAAGAGACGATCATCATTTGCTTGGAAACCGTGTCACCTCTCCTGATCATAAATCTTGTCATCTAAAATTGACGAAAGAGAAAAGTGAGAATTGCTTTATTTCTACGTTGTCTTTGTTTATATAAAAACTTAAGAAGATCCTCAGACGTAGTAAAAGAAAGTCTCAAAAGGAGACTTCGTTAGTCAATATAAAGGATAAGAATACCAATAAGAGCCGTACTAATGAAACTGGTCTTATGTGTGTTCAAGCCTCTTCGAAAAATCCTGAAACGGAGATAAGAGAGATAACTAAAGCATGGATGAATACTCTTGATTATTGTCCTGAGGAAATATATGATTGCTCTCTCAGTCTTTTTGCTGAAAATCATTCTCATGATTCCTTCATGACATGTCCTCCTGTGTTGGATCAACAAACCTCTCCTGATTTTGTGTTGAACTCCAGGATTTTATCGGAAAAGAGTCTACCAATCACTCCGTTCAGTTGAGTTCACCTCAGGATCATCTTAGCACGTCAAATCAAAAACAGTCCTTCCTGGCTAACCGTAGTATGCTGAAAAAAAAAGGAAGTCTACCTTTCATCAAAAGGTGTTTTCAAAAACGGTGCAGAATTTGCAAAGATTTGCAGTCAAGTTTTCTAAAACTCTGATCACAATGGATAAGCAGAAACCTAGTGAAATGGGTGGTTTCTATCTTTGCAAAGATTATCCCAGTCCAATCTTGGATTGGAGGACTTATGCTCAGTAATCTTGTTGAAAAAATGATTCTTGTGTTCTCTTCCTCTTATACAAGAATCATAATATACAAGGGGACTGTAACATTTTTTTTTTGTGCTTTTTCAGGTCTTGTTCGTGAATGGCTTCAGCTTTTTTGATAACCAACTTCTGTTAGGATTTGGTAAAAAGGGTGTTTATGGGAATTCTACACCTGTATTCCTTTTAAAAGTCTCTACCTCTTCAGCACTCTCATTTCATCCTCTCTATCATGTCCTCCTCTAGTCTTTCAAGTAAAGAAAGTGATGTATGGACAGTTCTATTTCCCTCAAAAGAAGATTCGTTTCGATTCTTCTGACAATGAGATGTGCTATGGCAAACATGTCTCTTCTTCTGATGAGAACCCTTCTGTCTCTCAGTTTGATAAGATCTCTCTAACCATGAATCTCATTTTGGAACAAGTTCGTGCTTTGAAAAATGAACTTGAAGTGTCTTCCAAAAAACTTGAGGTGAAAATGGATAGTCTTGAATCAAGGATTGACCTAATCGAAGATGAGATTGAAGAATATAGGGAATACGAGAAGAATATTCAAGGTAAGTGAAATGATTGATAAGAAGTATAGATACCTAGTATGTCTTCTTTTTGGATTAGTTGGAAGAATAAATAGTGCTTTGAATAGCGATGATTGTGACTACACATAGCTATTTTTGTTTTCATCTTCTTATGTTATTTTTTAGGTTTATTGGGTATTAAATTCTAAAAATATTTGGAGGATGATGTTTATTGCAGTATTTTAATGGTTTGTGATATTGCAATATTTTTATGGGATATGTATTGTTTACGTCCGTGAACTTGAAGGTCCCCTATTGCAGTCAAAAGTAAAGTCGTTCATGAATCGGTATTCGTATTGGTGAAAGGACGAATGGACTTTTGACATATACAAAAGTTATGTCTATGCAATCATGCATTTGATGGAAAATAAGATAAAATCTTTTGTTCAACAAGGATAAAGTCTATTATGTCGATATGATGGAAAATAGAATAGATCCTTGTATGTTATCCACAGTATTAGTCTTCATTGATCCATTTTATTATGTTTTACCGTGAAGGCTCCATTGTGTGTCTTGTGTTGAGCACCTTACAACTAAGTCGATTTACCTTGGCTTTGTTGGTTGTTCCATAAGATGCTATATGTCGAGCATTAGGAACTAAATTAATCAACTAGTTTGTTTATTTAGTTAGTACTCCATAAGTCTTCCTTCTTATGTTGAGTACATGTACAGTTAAGGTTGTCATATTCTATGATGAACTTAGTCGGGGTTCCATAAGTTCTCTTATGTTGATCCCAAAATAATTATAATGATTACTTCGGTGATTAGTTTGGTTGTTTGTATTCCAATTAGATTAATTATAGGTTCTCTTGTAATTAATCTAGTTGAGTTTTCATATATTCCACAAGTTCTTGTGTTGAGTATATGAACGGATATACTAATCATGTTTTACTGGTTGATGTATTCGTATATTCCGTAAGGTTTTCCTTATGTTGAGTATTTGAACGATTAAGGTATTCATCTCCGTGTGGTTATCTTAGTCGTAGCTCCGTGAGTTTTCTTATGTTGAGCACAATCAATTAAGTTGATCACTTTTGTGGTTTGATTTAGTTGTGTATTCCGATTAAATTAATCATGGGTTTACTTGTGATTAATTTGGTTGAATTTTGGATATAGAAAATCATTTCCATGGTTTTTGGTGTCCAATTAAAAATCCTTCTTTTCTTTCGAAATTAAGGTCGCTCTTGTTGTTCTTTCGGGAATGACATCAAATGGGGGAGAGTTCTTTTGAACTTGTGCTTAATGGTAATATCTTGCGGGGAGTGCGGCTGTGGAATTTTATAGGGGTTATCTTGTATCTTAAAACTCCTTGATGAATGTTGTTAGCTTCGGCCATTAGATTGCATCTAAATTAAGTTGGTATGTATTTTTCATTTGATCATGAAATGTCTCTTGTGGAAATTTCATTATGATCCCATTCTTGTACCTTTGCCAATTTTATTGACAAAAAGGGGGAGAAATATTGTAGTTCACACGACAAATACATATGGTTTTCGGATCATTGTGTAAGGGGGAGTGGTTTCCATGATCGAGATGGAGTATTGACTAAGGGGGAGTGATACATATCACCGTAGTACTATTGTTAAAGTCGTGATACAATTGGACTTTGATGTTATATGATAATACTATGACACTGTATAATAATGATCGAGAATCTCGATTTCTCTCATTGTTATAGCTACGGATCTTCAACAACGATGGTGCTAAACTTACAACCTTTGGGATCATTGGAGTACTTGGAAGGACGAAGATTTCAAGGAACGTTGAAGATTAGACTATAGAATAGGAGCCACTAAAGTTTATCTTTTTTGTATTCCATATCTATTAATAGTTTTGTCACTAAAATTGACAAAGGGGGAGATTGTTAGAGCATAGCTCGGTCAACCTCGCATGCGTTGCTATCTCAAGCATGTTTGTCAATGTTAGTGATCAAAACTATAAGTCTTGATTTCTAGCCTACATAGCTAAGTCTCGGACTAGGATAGAAAAGTGTAGTTGAGCTCAAGGACTTCATGGCGATTCATCATACAACGACGAAGATCTATACAAGGAACCGTGGAACTTCATCAACAAAAAGGTATGTAGAGACTTGAACTTATCTATCAATCAAAAGTCCATATCTTCTATCTCCTACTTCTTATGAGACAAAAGTCGTATGCTATATAGACTAGATCATACACATTTGATATTTCGAGCTGGGCATTCATTGCTTATCTTATATCTCGAAATCGTGTGTTGGTAAAGCGCTTCTCTTTGATCAAGTTTATCTTCACCTAGTGACGAAAGTGATAAAAAGTTTCAATCACTTTGAGAATTGCTCTGATGTGAATCGGTCTGTGAATAACGGCTACATAGCGTCCTATGAGAATGTCTCAATGATTGAAATGAGAGTTTAGATTACATAACCATGTATTCCTTGAACCGAAGTTTTCGAACTTTGTTGATCAAGAGAAATCGGGAGGATTCTGGAATTGGCTTGCCAAGTCCGCGAACCTAGTTCGTAGACTCAGTCCGCGAACTGTCGGAAGTTCTCGACCGAAAATTTCTGCTGGGATTTTCAGAAACTCGTTTGTGTGCTAAGTCCGCGAACTAGCGGAAGTTCTCTTTCCGAGAATTTCTGCTGAGTTTGGAAAACTCAACCGATTAACTTAAGTCCGCGAACTTGTTTGTGAACTTAAGAGGTTATGATCTAAAGATGTGCTCTGAACATGAAACATTAAATTACTAAGGAATGCTTTATGCAAGCCGTGGCTATAATGTTCATGAGCCGATTCAATCGAATCGAATCATCTTTGTTTCAATTGTGTCTTGTGTAGTTACGTAAGATCTCATAGCAATTGAACAACTCTTTAACTAGTTCATTTGAGTCTATTAAACTAGTTATGGTGAATAAGAACAAGGTTAATATGAAATGCTCATATGGTTAACCTTTTGGGTTACTAGGTTGAACCAACATACAAGTACACGTTTGGGCATGGTTTTCACGAACCTAGTAAACGTCTACCCAAGTGGTTGTGACAAGCTAAGTTTTCGATCTAACGGTTGAGAAATATTAGCTTGATTCTAAATCAGGTTTTCATCTAACGTTGAATAAGGATTGCTTTGTAACTAAGGCAAAATCCTGATTTGAAGGCTATATAAAGGAGACATCTATCATTGTGCAAAACTAATCCACACACGCCTGTGTGCTACTAGTACGCCCGCTAGAGTCGATCTGCATTAACCTTTGATTTTCTTCTCTAAAATCAGGTTAACGACTTAAAGACTTCATTGGGATTGTGAAGCCAGACCGATACTACTTATCGTAGTTGTGTGATCTGATCTTGCATCTTCTATCGTACGAGTACAATCGATTGATTGGCTTGAGATCGTGAGAGTTCTCCGACAGGCAAGATAAAGAAGTCACAAACATCTTCGTCTCACTGTTTGTGATTCCTCGACAATCCGCTTGTGTAGTCAGGAAGGATTGTAGAGAGGTGATTGATTAATCTAGGTTGTTCTTCGGGAATATAAGACCGGATTATCAATTGGTGCATGTTCACCTTGATTTTATATTAAAATACGGAACAAAACCTAGGGTTTATCTGTGGGAGACAGATTTATCATTTTATAGAATTTTCTGTGTGAGACAGATCGGTTTATTATCAAGTCTGTGATTTTGGGTTACAACAACTCTTGGTTGTGGGTGACATCAACTAAGGGAATCAAGTGCACAGTATCCTGCTGGGATCAGAGGCGTAGGAGTACAACTGTATCTTGGATCGGTGGGAGACTGATTGGGGTTCAACTATAGTCCAGTCCGAAGTTAGTTTGCAGTAGGCTAGTGTCTGTAGCGGCTTAATACAGTGTGTATTCAACCTGGAATAGGTCCCGGGGTTTTTCTGCATTTGCGGTTTCCTCGTTAACAAAATTTCTGGTGTCTGTGTTATTTCTTTTCCGCATTATATTTTATATAATTGAAATAATACAGGTTGTGCGTTCGTGATCATCAATTGGAAATCCAACCTTTGGTTGTTGATTGATATTGATTGATCCTTGGACATTGATCTTTGGTACCGTCCAAGTATTCCTTGTATTTGATAAAGACTCGCTATTGTTTTTAGCTTGAGTAAAAATCAAATCAAGAGAGAGATATTAACTCCTTGAGATACTTTTATCTAGGTTGAGTATGACTGTCTAGTTGATTCTCTAGCAAAGTATTTCGGAGTTAGTCCATACAAATTGCTAAGCGAAATATTGGGTGGTGTTGTTAGACCCCCGCTTTTTCAAAAAGGAATGTAGGGTTATGTAACCTTTAACAGGTTCGTGCACACAAAATTCTGAACCCTAGAAATAGTATAATTGTCGAGAATAACCCTCCTTTATTGATAGACACGGAAATCCCATTTTGTATCAAAAGAAAACAAAACTAAGAAAAGATGAAAGAAAACTTTTCTTAAAGCCTGAGAGGTGCACAACCTTGAATCTTTTGATCAGGCACATGAGACAAGATCACCAAATGAACACAATCAAGTTGTGTTCCGGTGAACAACAATCTGTCCACTGTGTTCCTCTTGAGAGGAATTCATAGACCTTTGTCTATCAAAACGATTGGACCATGATTTCTTCTCTAATGGTCTTGTTTTATCCTTGGAAACTAACTTCTTAGACGAAGATAAAATCTTACATACATCAGCGGTCTTTTGAACAAGTTTGAGCTTGTTTGCTAAACGATTTGCTCTTCTTTGAAGTTTGTTGACATGCCTCAATTTGTGTTTGTACTTGTAACACTTTGATAGTTCATGACCTTTGAATGAACAATATGAGCACGTCAATCTTGGATATGGTTCAGGCATCTGAGATGTGCAGGCTGCTAGACATACAGTGGTACCTGAAACGTCATACACAGAGTTTCCAATAGAAATGTCAGTTTTATCTTCCAGATTGGTTGAGTTTTCTTCTGAAAGAATATCAAGATTGATGTATGTATTGCTACAATTATCAAAATCAACATTTTCACAAAGAAGTGCAACACTTGATTTTTCGTCTTCATTAGAATCGTAGTTGTCAGACACTTAAAGCACTGAGGCATATCCTCGTCATCAGTTTCATCATTATCCCTATTTTTAGGAGGAATACGATTATGTGGTTTATCTGATGACTTGGATTTATCTCTCGAGAACCATTTACTTCTCTTCAAAAGAATATCTCTAAACTGTCTTGTGATCAACGAGACTGACTTGTCAAGATCTTCATATGATGAATCAGCCTTAGAAAGATCATCTTCAGAGATGCAAACACTTTTACTTTTATCAAGTAATTTAGTGTTCTTTAGTTCTTTGAAAGCAACATCCTTACTTGACTTTGACGTAAGCTCATGATCAAAGATCTTTAACATCCCAACCAGAGTATTTCTGGATAGCGTATCAAGGTTATTTCCCTCAACGATGGCATGCTTCTTAGAATCGTATCTAGATGGCAGCGATCTGAGAATTTTCATCACAATGTCCTTTTCAGGAATAGTCTTACCCAATGCAAAAGATGCATTAACAATTTCAGACACTTTGTGATTAAACTCATCAAATGAATTTTCATATGCCATACGAAGGTTTTCCCAATCGAAATTTAGGTTTTGAAGCCTGGCTTCCTTTTCACTGGTATTCCCTTCAAATACGATTTCTAAGATATCCCAAGCATCTTTAGACCGTGTGCAATTAGACACACGGTGATGAAGATTAGGGGTAATGGCATCTATGATGGCATTCAAACCGTCGGAGTTTTGCTTGGCAGTAAGTATCTCTGCAGCATCGTATTCGCCAATATTCTTTGGAACACTAGCGTTACCTATTTCCACAACGGGAGCATCATAGCCATTAAGTACATATACCCATGATTGAAAATCACGCGATTAAAGAAAAGCTCGCATAGCAATTTTCCACCATAATTTATTTGAGCCATCAAAGACTGGTGGTACGTTAATTGAGATAGCACCTCTGTCCATAGAGTCAGATCGCTACAAACACAGACTTGTAAGGTCTTTAAACGTGTTTGCCTACTCTGATACCAATTGAAAATGCGGGGGTCTTCACACCCAATATTTCGATTAGCAATCTGTATGGACTAACTCTAATATACTTTCAAGAGAATCAACTAGACAGCCAGACTCAATCTTAAGAAAGATATATTAAAGAGTTAATTATCTCAATCTCTAATTCAATCTGCAATTAGCAAATACAAATCTTCGAACCCGATTGAATATAAGAGATATAAATTTGGATGGTATCAAAGACCAATATCCAAGGATCAATCAATTTCCAATCAACAACCAAAGGTTGGATTCACAATTGATCAATTCAAACGCACAACCTGTGATATTGTAATTATATAACAAAATATAATGCGGAAAAGAAATAACACAGACACCATAAATTTTGTTAACGAGGAAACCGCAAATGCAGAAAAACACGGGACCTAGTCCAGATTGAACACCACACTGTATTAAACCGCTACAGACACTAGCCTACTACAAACTAACTTCGGCCTGGACTATAGTTGAACCCCAATCAATCTCACACTGATTCAAGGTACAGTTGCGTTCCTTACTCCTCTGATCCCAGCAGGATACTATGCACTTGATTCCCTTAGCTGATCTCACCCACAGCTAAGAGTTGCTAGGACCCAAAGTCGAAGACTTTAATAAACAAATATGTATCACACAGAAAAGTCTACGATAATAGATAAATCTGTCTCTCACAGAAATACCTACGAGTTTTTGTTCCGTCTTTTGATAAATCAAGGTGAACAGGAACCAATTGATAAACCGGACTTATATTCCCGAAGAACAGCCTAGTATTATCAATCACCTCACAACAAACTTAATCGACTAGTGAAAAAGTTATTGTGGAATCACAAACGATGAGACGAAGTTTGTTTGTGATTACTTTTATATCTTGCCTATCGGAGAAATCAATCTCAAGACAATCCTTACGATTGTACTTAGTACGATAGAAACAACGAGATCAGATCACACAGCTACAATAAAAGTAGTATCGGTCTGGCTTCACAATCCCAATGAAGTCTTCAAGTCGTTAACCTACAGGTTCTCGATAGAAACCTAAGGTTAAAGGAGAATCGACTCTAGCTAATACACTAGTATCACACAGGAGGTGTGGGGATTAGGTTTCCCAGTTGCTAGAGTTCTCCCTTATATAGTCTTTCAAATCAGGGTTTGCAATCAATTTTAGCTTAGTAATAAATTATTCAATATTTACCGTTAGATGAAAACCTGATTAGATTCCAGCTAAAATCTTTCAACCGTTAGATCGAAACTTAGCTTGTTACACACAAATAAAATGCACATTTATCTAGGTTCATGTAACCGTACCCAAACTTGTACATCTAGTTGGTTCAACAGTAGTTAACCAAATGGTTAGCCATATCAGCACTTTCATATCAACCATATTCTTCTTTACCATAACTAGTTCAAATGACTCAAATGAACTAGTTAGAGAGTTGTTCAATTGCTTAGATATTTATAATAGACACAATTGATACAAAAACGATTTGATTCACTCGAATCGATTCATGAAATTTATAGCCACGGTTTGGAAACTTGCATTCCTTAGTTTAAATAAGTTTAAGTTCACAAATAATCGGTTTTAGAATATAACCAACTTAAGTATGCAGACTGGTACGCAGACTTAAGTACCCGGAATGAGTTTGTAAATAGTTCACAAACTCCAGCAGATTTTCTCGGGAAGAGAACCTCCGACAGTACGCGGACTGGGTTCGCGGACTCTGTTCCGGTTTTCCTGATCAACAAAGTACGCATACTTTGGTTCAAGGAATAAGGACTTATACATGTATGAGTTACCTCACAATGTTTATATCCAACCATGGTTTTATAATCTAAACTCTCATTTCAATCATTGAAACATTCTTAGAGGACGTTATATGATTGTTATTCACAAACCATTTTTCGTCAAAGCCATTTTCAAGTGATTGAAACATAACATGACTTTCATCACTAGGTAAAGATGAACTTGGCCAAAGAGAAAGCTTACCAACACATATTTCGAGAAATAGATAAGCGAGATAAACTCGACTCGAAATAGCAAATGTGTATAATCATAGTCTATATAGCAAAAATAACTTTTGTCTCAAGATAGGAGATAGAGTAGATAGACTTTTGAGTGATAGATAAGTTCAAGTCTCCACATACCTTTTAGTCAATGAAGTTCCACCAGTTCCTTGAGTAGTTCTTCATATGGTATGATGATTGCCATGGAGTTCTTGAGCTCAACACACTTTCTATCCTAGTCTGAGACTTAGCTAATAGTAGACTAGAAATCAAGACTTATAGTATTGATCACTAACATTGAAAAACATGCTTGAGATAGCGACGCATGCGAGTTCGACCGAGCAGTGCTCTAACAGTTCCCTCATACAAATGACTTAACTAACAGGTTGTGCAAATGTGATGAAACTCTTGACATGGAGAGTCCGTATGTGCCTCTTAAGTCCCAGGTGCAACCTGCTTGGGTAATGCAACCACTTCTTCTACGTGAGACGAAATTCTGAAAGCGTCTCTCACCGATGTTGTTGTCGTCGAGCCAGATATAGTATATCTTGGACGTTGTTTTATCATTGTGACATTCGTGCATGTGGTAGTGGAGTTGGAGTTGGCGGTTTTGGACGCGCAGGATGTTGTATCTCGGTGATTCTCCTACTGTTGCTTCAGTGAAACTACTTACAGAAGGCTGAAGGTTGTATTACATGTTGGTGAGATGTATGCTTCCAAGAATATCATGAGGCTCTTCACTCTTGGCAGGCCTGGTTTTTTTTAGCAGGGAAGGTGCTGTTGTAGCTGAGCGTTTAACAGCTTCACGAAGTTCAGAGGATGCCTGAAACCGCAGATTCTCCAGCATAGCATCCTATTAATGCATAATTCCACCAATCGTTTTTCAGTCATATTTGGATCGTGGCAAACCAGTGACTGAATTCTGAACCTATTGACATAATCATTTGGTTGTTCATTATTTCACTGAAACGTTCTTCCTGAGTCTGATAGAGTGATTTGCCCAGAAACAAAGAAATATTTCTTCTTCAGCATTACCCTTTTCCCTAGGAAAAGGAAATATGGGAGACGCGAGTCTTTTTGGTGCAGCAATTTCTCAGATCTCCTGTGCGTGAGGTTATCTCGGTTGTGGATTCCTTCTCGACATGATGACGCGGGCATCATTATCTTCTTGAGGCTGCTCTCTTGAGGTGTCGGCTCCAGTAGATCTGAAGATGTCCCGGGCTCTCTCTTGTTTGGGTTGACATAATAGGCGGACCCTTTATGATGATCTGAAGATGTGTCAAGCCTCCTTTGTTATTGTAGATGTACGAATTCTCGGAATTACGCCATGTTCTGGATCTACACGTTTTGTTGATGAAGTGATAGCGGATACTCCTGACCTTAAATTGGTAGCAGTGGTAGAATAGAGATAGACCTTTTCTTTTGTGACCTCTGCAGGTGTCTTCCTATGACTCCACTGGTGTTGAATTTGTGGTCGACTATCTCCATACTGGCACAACGTCTACACGAATCTTCACTTTGTCTTTCTGGGTATGGACCATTTGAGGCATTTCTGGCTTGCTCCATACAACACTTGTGGTGTTGCATAAAAGGCGGTTGCTCCATCCGGATCTCGAGAAAAGCCGTTGCATTCTTCTAAGTAGTAGTCGCGTCTTCTTGTGTCTCCACGCGGCTTTCTGTTCCTTTCATCTGGGAGATTTACTGGTGCTCAGCTATCCAAGACATTTCAAGTAGCATTGCTTGAAAAAACATTTCTGTGAAGCTTCTTAGCGAATGGAACACCGGAAGTGAAATTGGTTGTTGAACCAAAATTGAATTTAATGATTGAATTGGATCTAAGATCCACCCTTTTGAAATTGAGAAAACTGGAATGAATATTGAGAAACTGATTTTGCAACCGAGAGATCAATCTCCCACTGTGGTCGCCAGTTGTTTTGGGGTAAAAACTGATTCTGCTATTTTTTGGTAAATTTGGGTGTGTTGATGAGAAACGAATTCAAACCCTAAACAAATGCACTGCACAGGAGTACTTTTATATTCGAGAGATAAATCTATAAGACTCTGGCCTAAACCAAGAAATGGTCGTTCCAGATTCAATTCGGTCACAAAGTGAAGGAGAAGGGTTGATCTTAGGGAGGAAAGCAATGAAGGTGTTTGAGATCAGAATGTTGAATTATGAAGGTGTTTCTTTTTTATGACTTGTATCAGAATATGGTTTCTGGATACTTGTGTTGATAACACTTGTATTCTTATTGTCGAAATAGATTGAAAACCTACTTATACAAGTCATCGAGCGCACCCTGATCTCGTAGGAAGTGGAGGAGATTAAGTAGTGGGGTTGTGTAAGAGGTGGTGATCATCACGTTTCCATTATGAGGGAGACTGGTCACACCTTCACCCACTTCTCTCATCGTTGTTAACCGTCCGTCCTTTCCTGACACTTTCTCGCAGTGGGCGCGTTGCACGCTGTAAACCGCCAGACCAATACCCCAGTGAGCATCCCCCAGTTTATGACACGTTTGATGTCTCGAGTAAATGGGTCAAGTCATGGGACTTGCCGCACATAATAGCACGCGGATCTATTAGGTTAAATAACTAAGTTATTTGTGAAGCCAATATTCATAAAATATTGTATGTATTCGATGCACGTAAAGCATCGCTTTTAAGCAAGCAGCTCAAAATAATCGATGCGCATGAAGCATCGTTATTTTAGAGCTTGTCTAAATTAGTCGCGAGTCGATCGTCTTAAAAAGAAGAGCATGACCAGATACCTTTGGGCAATCATTTGGTAGCTCTAGGGGTGAGCTACTTCTTGGTAAATCACTCTCTGTGGGCGAGTGGCGGATGGTAGCCATTCTAAAATACTACCGGTTGATCAAAATTAGATCTGGATCGCTCAAATCGGCTAGCCAAGTTGAGTGGTCGAGACAATTTGCGGCAGTTACAGGAAGGGCCATCTTTGGGCGATCGTTTGGGATTTCACATGCGAGCTATAGCTCGGCCGATCGCTTCTTACGGGAGGGGGGTGGGCGGTGATCATAGCGGCACCCCATCGATCATCTAGTATCCGATCTAAGCCATCCGACCAAGCTAGCGAAGTTGGACGGACGAGATGGTTTTGCGGCAGCTGCTTGCTGTCGTTGATTTAGGGTTTGGAAGCCGTGCGGCCAACCCTAGTTTGGCTAATCGAATCAAAGCGTTGGGCGCTGATTTGAACAGGCCGATCGGCCATGTGCAAATACGGGCCGCATGTGAGCATGCTGACATCTCCTGGGCCATCTAAAATTAGATCTAAGCCACTCGATTCGGCTGGCGAAGATAGGTAGTCATGATCGATTCGCGATAGTAGCATACTGCCGCAAATATAAATTAGGGTTTTAAAACGGCTGCATCCATCCTAGTTCGATCGAACGGTTTGATGCGTCATTGACTTCCCATGAGCAAGTCGATCGACCGGGAATGAAATTGGGTCGGCGGTGAACGCATTGGCATCTCTTTGATCGTGCAGGACACGATCTAGGACGTCCAACTTGGATGGCTAAATTGGATGTATGTGATGATTTGCGACAGTTGTATGTTGTCGCAACCCAAATTAGGGCTTTGGAATAGCACGTTCGCCCTAGTTTGGGCAAACGATTTGACGCCCTCTGGACTTGCCGCGGGCAGGTCGATCGACCAAAGGAGAAGTTGGGACGCCAATGGGTATGCTGGCACCTCTTTGATCATTCCAAGGAAGATCTCAGTCGTCCAACTAGGCTGGCTAAGTTGGACGGTCATGATGTATTTGAGACCGTTTTTGCCGGTCTTAGCTCGTTTGAGATTATTTTTCAAATATCGCGAACACTCATATTAGGGTTAACGTTCGAAGTGATTTCGGGTGTACTAGATGGAATCCGTTCAGTCGGGATGTTAGTGGGCCCGCCGGTGGTCATCATGATGATCACCTAGTTCCGCTAGGGGGAGGCTAGGCCTCTTGAATTGTGTGGCCAAATCGTGTGGCCGTGATCGTTTTTTAAGACTGATATGGAAAGTCTAGATTTTTCTTAAGGAATTTAAACGCGTTCAATCGCGCTAAGTTTTAATTAAAAAGTGTGTAAACACGCTGATCTCTTTATAGAGAGTGGTGTGGCCTACGTGAGTGTTTTCATGCAGGTCTCAATACTGACACTTCGGGAGATTCATGCTACTCCCTATGAGTGAACATTAATCGTCATGTCGTGCCAATATTGAGAGTTCGGCTGGGAACATTGCATAGGAAAATACTAGGCAGGAAATGCATTAGTGAATAATGTCGGTGGTAGATAAAATTCACAGAATATTTGGGATTGTTGTTGCACGCACCATTCTGTGTAAATTTCATATATACAAATATATTGAGTTGCTCAATATATATGTGAGCGAAGAGGCTTAAGCACTCATTGCTTTTAAATGGCTTCTTTTCCTTTGCAGGATGACAACACATTAAATACAGGGTTTACGATTTTAGCCCTTGAACTAAAACCAGCATCAACACTTACCAAAAGAGGTTTGAAATTTGTCCTCAAGTTTCTTGGATGTTGATCCATAGATGATTTCATAAACACATATTTGAGCAATTAAGACATCCTTGCCACTTTATTTGGTAAACATTGTTTTATCAGCTACATCTCCTGAAAAACCTTTCCTTAGAAGCGAAGTTGTTATATTTACATACCAAGCACAGGGTGCTTGTTTTAATCGATATAATGTCTTATTGAGCTTAAAGAAATGATCGTATTTTATGGACTTTCAAATCCTTTCGGTTGAGAAACATAGACCTCTTCCTTAAGAAATCCATTAAGAATGAGGATTTTACGTCCATCTGATATAACTTAATCTTGAAAAAAAAGTATGAGATAATACAAACCTATGGACTCAAGACGGGCCACAGGAGCAAAGGTTTCATCAAAGTCACTTCCTATGATATGAGAGTATCCTTGAGCGACGAGTCTTGTTTTATTCCGAACCACCGTTCCGAATTCATCTGACTTGTTCTTAAATATCCATTTGTTACCTACAATATTTACATTGGTAGGGCAAGGAACAAGATTCCAAACATCTTGTCTCTTGAATTAATTTAACTCATCATGCATAACATTATCCCAGGCAGGGTCATTTAGAGCTTCATTAATGTTTTTAGGCTCTACTTGT
Organism: Papaver somniferum; assembly: GCF_003573695.1. NCBI lineage: Eukaryota > Viridiplantae > Streptophyta > Magnoliopsida > Ranunculales > Papaveraceae > Papaver > Papaver somniferum. The sequence goes on along the minus strand of NC_039364.1, from coordinate 169,047,476 downwards.
GATAGGTAGCATGCAAAGTTGCATATGAATTTGACCTCGCATTTTAAAAGTGAAGTCCGCCCTCCCAATGATATTGTTAGTATCGTGATACTTTTGAACCCACAACGGTCTAGTAGTGGTGCGTTCAATTAGGACACCCTTGCCAGGGACTTTCTCATCGTCACTAGTTACATCATGGTCAGTAACAATTAGAATAACTTCAACTGATGTAGGTGCTTCTTTGACATTTACGATTGTTTCCATAAGAGGTAATTCGACAGGAGAATCATCATTATGAAAGTTTCTCTAATCATCAATGATAATATTTTCTTATTTCATTATGACATTGGTACAGATATTGTTTACTCTAACCCCACGACTATCAGAGCCATATCCTAGGAAGATTCCTTTATCACTTTTAGAATCAAATTTACCTTTTTGTTATTCGATCCTTGAGAATGTAGCACTTGCTTCCAAACAGACAAAGATAACTTAAGTTAGGTTTCTTACCATACCATAACTTATAAGGAATATTTAGGGTGCATGACCTTAAATATACCTTGTTGATCAGGTAACATGTTGTAAAGACAACTTCTCCCTAAAATTTTAGAGGCAAGTTTTTATTATGGAGCATTACCTGGTCATTTCTTGGATATTCTTGTTCTTTCTTTCTGCAACTCCATTATCTTGTGGTGTTATAGGTGGAGAGTATTGTTAAATCATACCCAATGTATCATATAACTAAAATACCTTAGTATCTTTGAATTTCGTTCCACGATCTCTCATGAATAAATGTTAAAGGTCTTCCTAAAATCATCCATATTAATGAACCATGAAAGGTCACCTGTCATTGTGGACTACATCCAATATCAAGAAACCACTGAAGGGTGAAGTGGATTTTAAAACAAAACCGTACTTACTGACATTACTTTTCCCTTTTTAAAGATATCTTGTCAGATTGTTTATTAAGTCTTATAACATTAGAAAGAAGATTTCCATCCCTTTTGTGAAGAGTTTTAGCAAACTTAAGGTTTGTCGGAAGAGCTTACATGTATGTTGATAGTGATTACATGAACCACAAAATATACATGAGAAAACTGATGTGAAGGTCATATCAGGTTTCACAAATCCAAGGCCTCGTTTATCTCATGTTCGCCGATAATTCTTTAAACAAGAATCAAGAGATCGGCGATTCAGATCCTTCGAGGATTTGGATGCTTCCTTTTTCAGGTTTTAAATCCACAAGAGCTTTTGTGAAGGCACCTTGTGAATCCGCTAACATGGTAACAACTTCCTTGTTTATGTGGACTTGATCATCCAATCCTTTTTGAAGAATCCTCTCTCTTTCAAATCCTTCTCGAAAATCAGAATTCTTGATATATAGATCACTATAAAGCTCATCAATTTTTATTATTAATCGTTGTTTCTCATAAAAAAGATTTTCAATAACTTTATTCAGATCAATACACATATCAACATTGATGGCTTCTAGAACACAACCAAAATATCAAAGCAAGAGATCGTCATGTCGGTTGTTACACCCCAGTACACGAACCCGCTATAATACCAATTGAAAAGAAGGAGTACCAAGTACACCACCGATTTTTCGTTTGATAGGATTATGAACCTGTATAATACTTTTGACAATAAAAAGATGTTGGCAAAGTAAAAATCACACACACGCACACAAGAATTTTGATAACGAGGAAAATTGCATCTGCAAAAAAATCCCGGGACCTCGTCCAGCTTTGAACACAAAACTGTATAAAGCTTCTACGGATACTAGCCTACTATCATACTTTGGGCTAGAATATAGTTGAGATCAAATTAACCTTCCAAGCAATTCAGACACATTCGTGCTCTTTAGTCTCTTGAACCTCGCAAGGGTCTATGCAATTATTTCCCTTAGCTGACGTCCTTTAAATCCTAAGAGTTTCTTAAACCAAAGTGAAGACTTTTGATACCAATTTTCCTCCAACAGAAAAGCTTATTGGATTTCCCTTTAGTTCGTTTAGATCAAGGCTTAGAAATATGTTTGAAATACACAAAGCTAGAAACCTCACGAATCCGGAATATTTACACTCAGTTAGATGAGAAGATTGAATTACTAACTACCTCTCAAGAACCATCTAAACAAATCTTAGAAGAAGAGTGTTAGATATCTATCTTGAGGAATCACATAGTCTCAGACGAAGAGAACTTTGCGATTTATATCTATCTCGTTCCTGATCAGAGATTGACGAAAACTTAAACGATCAATAAGAACAAGATCAAGAATACATGAACTATCAGGTAAAAGTTAATCAGACTTGGCTTCACGAATCTCTAAGTGAAGTATTTAAGTCGTCAAGATAATTATGTTTCTCAGAAGAGACATATGTTAATAGAGGACGAATCTAGCAAGTAACTAGGACACGAAGTGCTAGAGATTGGAATTCCCGGTTGTTTGAGTCTCTCTATGTTTTGGGGTAAAAACTGATTCTGCTGAAAATGGTAAATTTGGGTGTGTCGTCGAGAAACGAATATAAACCCTAAACAAATGCACTGCACGGGAGTACTTTAGATTCGAGAGATCAATCTGTACAAAGCCATGATGGAGTTTGATACGTCCGAGCATGTGAAGAAGTGCCAGCAGTGTCAAATCCATGGATCATTAATCCATGCCCTGCATACCTTGCTACATAGTGTCGTCACCCCATGGCCTTTTCATAGCTGGGGACTTGATAATATCGGGCCGATACGCCCCACTTCATCCGGGCGGCACAAGTATATCATCACCGCGACCGAATACTCTACCAAATGGGTTGAAGCTTTCTACTCCAGGACTACTCAGGTGCCACGATCGTTGCATTTATCAAAGAACACATCATATGTCGATTTGGTGCACCTATGATTATACGCTCGGATAATGGTACTTCTTTTGTTAATCAAACTGTCATGGATCTGTTGAACCAATATGGGATCAAGTTCCACACTTCGACTGTCTATTACCCCCAGGGGAACGGGCAGGCTGAAGCAACCAACAAAACACTGTTAAGTATACTAAGCCGGACAGTGCATGATCATCCCAGGGGATGGCATGAACAACTACGCCTTACACTCTAGGCATATCGCATCTCCAGGAGAAGTTCAACTGGTGCTTCCATGGTGCTTCCCCTTATTCCTTGGTATACGGAGAAGACGCGATACTGCCAGCAGAAATTGCGATGTTGTCCGCACGCGTGGCTATAGCCAGCCTCACAATTCCGGATGAGGTTAATCGTTTCGCTCATTTGGATTCCTTAGAGGAACGACGAGCCAAGGCTGAACGTTTCTCGGATAAGTACAGGCAACGGACGGCAAGATATTATAACCAGAAAGTGAAAGAATGAGTCTTCAGCGTGAATGATGTAGTGATGAAAATCGCACCCCATGTCCAGCACAATGAAAAAGCAGGAAAATTTGTTGCAAATTGGAAAGGTCTCTATATGATTAGCGAAGCAGTAGAGAGCGGATATTACTATCTAAAGCGAATGGATGGCTCACGCATCAATACTCCTATCAATGGTAAATGGCTTAAAACTTATTATGCTTAAGTAACCTAATGTACGTCGGATGGATGATAAATAATACAACAATTATCTTATATTATATTCTGAGTCACGTTAAATTATCGCGTACGACCCGATAGGACGCGTCAATAGTCTAAGAAAGGTCTAGGCTCCGTGCATGGCTTAGATGAAATGCACCAATTGTCCAAGAAAGGACTAGGCTCCGTGCATGGCTTAGATGAAGTGCACTAATAGTCCAAGAAAAGGCTAGGCTCCGTGCATGGCTTAGATGAAGTGCACCAATAGTCCAAGAAAGGTCTAGGCTCTGTGCATTGCTCGGATGAAGTGCACTTATAGTCCAAGAAAGGGCTAGGCTTTGTGCATGGCTCAGATGAAGTGCACCAATAGTCCAAGAAAGCGCTAGGCTCCGTGCATGGCTCAGATGAAATGCACCAATAGTCCAAGAAAGGGCTAGGCTCCGTGCATGGGTTAGATGAAGTGCACCAATAGTCCAAGAAAGGACTAGGCTCCGTGCACGACTTAGATGAAGTGCACTAATAGTCCAAGAAAGGACTAGGCTCAGTGGATGGCTTAGATGAAGTGCACTAATAGTCCAAGAAAGGGCTTGACTCAGTGCATGGCTTAGATGAAGTGCACCAAATCAAGAAAGGGCTAAGATCCGTGCATGGCTTAAATGAAGTGCACCAATAGTCCAAGAAAAGACTAGGCTCCGTGCATGGCCTACATGAAGTGCACCAATAATCCAAAAGGAATTAAGCCCTGTGCATGGCTTGACAAAATGCACCAATAGTCCTGGACAGGACTAAGGTTCTATACTTAGCTTGACAAAGCACGTCAGTAGCTCCGGAGGATGATACCTCCCGTGCATGAACAGTAAAGAACGCCATAAGTGTAAGTCCTGACTAATCCAAATGATAAGATATTTCATAGAAGTAATATTCTTAAAGTAAATTACACGTGTATATGATACGCGGAAAATAACACAAATAGCATGCTCATAAGCGCCTGACACTACATACAGATAAAACAATATATTTTGTGCATGGAAGAATCCACTAAGTCAAAGAAATGAAGATAGAACTGAGTTCGCGCGCTTCAGTCGACCACGAGCAACAGCCAAGTCGCCTTCTTTGCATTCCATCCGGTCACGAGCGTTATCAAACGCCTCAAAAGCCTCATCCGAAGCCATCACACTTTCTGTTGAAGGATCGATCCGACTAGTACTCAAGCGATCCACATAGAGATCCATAGCACGGAAATACTGCATCTGGCTAACCCCAAATAATTCCTCACATTCATGAACGAGTCGGGCATTACCAACAACACTAGCTTGCAACAGTTCCATTTTTTTGTTTCTTTAGAGACAAATATAAGGCAATGACTGATTCTTCCATTAGGGATAAAAAAAATGAATGAATAAGAGGAGAACTTTTGCTTGGAATACTTGGGCTATATACAAAAAAAAAAAAAAAACGGGGAGAACTTTTAAGTCGATTCAGTTATGAGCATACGACAAATGCGTGATTTCTTGCTCTACATAGCGCAGCATCACAAGCGCTTCTTCACACTGAACAGTATCCACAGTTAAAGTTGTCCGCAAATATCCTAGCACCTGATCTACCGCATGGAAAATCCTCTCAGACGCATTGTTCTGGCGAGCCATGTTGGAAGTCTCATCCTGCTCCTCGAATGCCTTACATGAAGTTTCTTGCACAACCAACCTATGAGTTCGCAAAATTCCTAATTCACCCTCCAGGACTAGTAATCGTACCAATTCCACCTTTGTGTTTGAAGGATGCACCAAGGCGCGTATCATGCACAAACACAAGGCATAACCATGCATACGACGACTCGGCAGATGAGACGCGTATATATAATATCCGCGATTACCTGATCAATATCCATGATCATAAGATTTATCTCTTGCAATAGTCCATCAGCTTCATGGCGAGCGGAGACAGCATCGTCCAATGCACTTTGAATCCTGAAAGAAACTGGCCCGGACAATTGAGTCTTCCGAGCTGTTAAAAACATCTTATATTGTTTGTCGAACTGAGCGCGAGCTTTTGTACGACTCGCCAGCCTTCTCTCTCTAATCAAATCTATCTCGTCTCTTACGAGCCGAAAGCGATCTAGTTCGGATCCTCTCCTATACGAGGATACTAATGATGGCACAGAAGCCACAGACATCACATAACCATGCAAGTGTTCAGCCATGTAGCAAATAATAGCATAGAAAATGAACAAAGTACAAAATGGAGACTTTATACTAACACAAATAGTTTATTTATAAGAACTACAACTACCCAAAAAAAATAAAAAAATCATGGTAGCATATTAAGCTCCAAGCGAACCTCGGCAAGGGCCATATCAATGGATCTAACACTGTGACCCGCCTCAACACATCGAAAATGGGTAATCATACGTTGCTCCCGGCAATAACCACGATATTCCAAAAGGGATAAATCGGGAAGACCACCTTCGCTATGACCAGATGATCCGCAACAGACAATTGCTCATGCCAACTTGAGTTCTCGATCTCGAAAGTACCTCGAGCAAGGCATATCACCCGGAAAATACGATTTAGACGTTCCATTTCAAGAACTAATCACACACAATTAGCCATAAATCCAAAACAAATGAAAGAAAAGGAGAAACAAACCTCAAAGAGTTGTATGGTGATTAATCAAAACAAACGTTCATATATATAATCAAGACAATACAATATCCGAGGAGCCAAAAAAAAATCTTCAAGATGAGGATGACCAAGCTATAAGCGAGCGGCAGTAAGAAATGTCTTCATCCAAGTCTTGCATCACTAATTGTGCTTCCCCATACTGGGTAGTGGAATCGGTATAAGTATTACGCACCTCCTTAAATACTTGATGAACCTTACGCATAACTTCACCACAAGCACACGCTTTTTGAGCCATATGTAGTGTCTCTTTATGCTCGTCATAAGCTTTGTGGGCCTTGTCCAGAGCGATCAGGCGATGAGTCTTTAGCATCCCGATTTCATCCTTCAAAATCAATAGACGCGCCAACTCCGCTTTCATGTCGGCAGGACGAATAAGAGCAGACACGGCACACAAAGTCAAAACACACCCATGGAGATTCGGACCCGACTGTTGAGTGATGAAAGCGCGACAATCAGCTATTGCATGTTCAATATCAGTCGTCATAATCAACGCTTCTTGAAATAGGCGCTCAGCTTTGTCCCGGGCAGCTATAGCATCACCCAGTACACGTTGTACGGATAGAGTTACGCGTCTGGGGGCCTGTGACTCCTTAGCCATCGAATAAGTCGCATACTGCTCATTAAATCGCGCGCGCAGCCACTCTATTAGACATTCTAATCTCTCTAAGTACCTCCACTTCATATTTCACTGGCAACAAGCGAGTCAGCTCATGATCCTTTTCATGAAGGACAACCAGTATTGGCACTGGGGCTAAAGCCAAGGTATATCCGTGAAGGCGATGAGCCATCAGCTGCACAAAAAGATATATAGCTAACAACCAGAGGGTGAAGGAAATACAGAAAGAAACTTGAGAGATGTCGAAAGCAACTCCATTCATCCCTACTTATAGGAAGGCCTAGTGATACCATATTAAATACCACCCAACCATAATAATAAATGAAGTTAAACCATACAATAAAATATGTCTTGCAAAAGAAAAGCAAATCATAAAATCCTCAGTCTCACCAAAACAAAACAAAACAAAACAAATAAATTGTTCAAGAAATCATCATCAGAAAATATCCATAGAAACCATCTCGGCCCTCTTCCTAGTTAGGCGCCCATTGACCTCCTCGGCAGCATCCCGAGCGGTCTTCAAATCCTTGGTAGCTCGACCACGTCCACCATGAGTTGATCATAAGCTTCCTTCTTAGCATTTGCGACATCGAGTAGCTTCCTGCGTTCCCGCTCCAACTCCTCGATCTCACGAGGCAACGTAGTCGGCGCTCTATGGCTAGACTTCGCCTGGTACAACAGATTCTTGAGCCACTGAATGGGGAATCGAAGAACTATATAAGTCTGAATGGTAGCGTCCCACTTCCTCAAGATATCCGGACCAATTGGAGTTTCATCCGCCGGGGAAAGACCCTCCGCTATGATGAGCAGATCCTCATTAGCTACGATCAAAGAATTGATGGGCATTTCCTCATGAACACACATGTGGCCAAACTTCTCCACTATGCGCTGATAGGAGGCTTCTTTGAACGAAGGGACCCAAAATCCGTGTACCAGCCGCATAGTGGTTGTCCACACCAGCCTCCGCCGCGGAAATGGTACGGGGATATTTGAACCGAGGATCCTCGGGAACAGCCATAAACTCAGTATTCGCATCCACACTTTGAGAAATCTTAGGGGTCGGTTTGGAAGATTTCTGCCGCTTGTCATTGCCACTGCCGGACTCGCTGCCTTTGACCTGCTGGTTCGAGTCACTTACCATGAGCGTCGTCCTGTTTTCCCATGTTCTAAAAGAGAGGGAAAGAAGGAGAGATAGAGAGGGAAATCATAAGAAAAACATCCTGATATAAGGAAACAAAATCCAAATAGAATATATATATATATATATATATATATATACCAGAGCGGGAGAAAGAGGAGGATTAGCTGGAGAATGAACAAATTGACGAGAGGAAGAGAATAAAATAATCTTGACAAGAAGTATAGGAAGTGAAGATGTTTATATAGATCACTAAATGCATTTAATAATCATAACAAGAATATTGCTACTGGTACATGTCGGTATATGAAACTTAACAATTATGAATATAGTATACTCACGAGATTTGGAAGGGGAAGAGCTCTGATTTTGGGCGCCACCTTGAAGACTACTACCTTCCAGGGAATAGTCACGCACAGAATGATCCGACTCAGACTCATCCCCTGCATCTAACATACCAAAAGGAGTGTGAAGAGGATGATTGGGATCTTTAATTGTTTGTACGATTAGGGGATGAGTAGAGTGAAGAATCATAAGAGGAGAGAGTATCTCAGGACCACTTTGGCTGACTGATCGACCAAGCTGTCGTTCCACACGCTCGATGAAGGTACTCTTGGATGACGACCCCACTTTGGGAGCCTTCATGGAAAACGGAGGAGAGATATTAGCAGTGCGGATGACAGGCAGTCGCAGAATAGGCAGCACACCGGCGTCCCGCTTCATCTTCTTAGCCAACCGATCGTCCCTCCATTCGTTAAAAGGAAAGTTGATGTGCTCTTCAAAAACGAGACCCCTGGGTTTGCATCCGATGGGCGGAGAATTCTAAAAAAGTATGGAAAACTAGCATAAAGAGACTAAGCGTGGAACCAGATTAAAATGATAACCAAAGGAGAAAGAAGATACCTTAGCAGGAGGAGGTGCAGCCGATGGGACATGCAAAGGCGTCAATGATGGAACGCGCCTTCGTTTCTTGGAACCGGACGGAGGTAAAGCGCTACCCTTTCCATCTTCTTGTGAGGACGGGGTTCCCGAAGGAGGGTCCCAGCTGGTAACTATCGGACGAAGAGGACGACCCTTGTTGCTGGAAGATAGCCTATACTTCTTAGCAACCTCAGCGTTTAGCTTTACGCGACCTGATGCATGCATCTCTTTGAGGTCTTCCTCGGTTAAAGCTGGAGGGGCAAATGGCTCTTTGATGAGTAGGTTCAGCACGTTCCGATTAACATTATTACGATATCCAAGCCACTCGTTGGTAACACTCACAGGTCGACGTAGCTGAGGTTGGCAGAAATCAAAGAAACATGCACGGTCGCTCATCCGGAGACCGCTTTTAAAGACAAAGAGATCAAATATTTTCCGGACCTTCTTATCCTCCTCTATTGAAGAAGGAGGAGGGTCATAAGGAACTCCTTGGTCAAACCCCAGTTTCCGCGCCACATGGACGGTATTGTAAGCCTCAGAAGAGAACTTCACACCATGAAAGCCGGGAAGACGCCCAGGTAAAATAGAAACAATCATGTCAAACTCCTCAGACGAAGTTATCTCCGCTGAGGATATCCTCCTCCGGGATTGGCTAGCAAAAGAATAGTGAAGAGAGCCAGTGCGACCGTCCTGGTAAGTGATAGGGTTGAAATCCTCACCCTTGTCCATGTAATCCTTGAGCTTTTCCTTTGGAATATAACCCTTCTTGTGGTAAAGAGCCATCCGAGGATGAGACTCGGCTTTTATCACTAGGAACTTGGAACCATCCTCTTGAACAACTTCTTCTTGCCGACAAAGTGCAAGGGGATTCAGCTAAGGGGGCCTATACTTTGGGAAACGTTCCCAAGCCCACGCCTGGATGAAGTTAGCAGGAAGAAAAGTTCCAACCTCATGGGATCCGTCCACGCGACGGATTCACCTACCAGCAAATTCAAATGGTGGTACAAACCACCCAAGAACATGGGAGAAAGCGGGAACGATACGCCGAGGGACATCAGCACGGCCATAGGGATCAGTTCATTCTTGATGGTGTCCCGGGACTGTATTCGAAAACTTCATGACACAGCCAGAAGAGAAGAAAGGCAGCTAGCTTCGCTCTATCTTTCTCCCCCTCTCGAGGAGGAACACCTTTGTCAGAACCAGACTGCAGAGGAGCCCAGTATTTGATCCAACACGAGAAGGAAGCTCGACGTTGCCTTGATTTTGGATTCTGATCGATCTTCACTTCTTTTACATCATCAGCTTCTTCCGTAGAAGAAGGCTCTGGTCGAGCAACTTTTATTGCGGACGCCGTGAATTTCGAAGAAGATGAAAATTTGCGGGAGAACCTTGAGAAGCTGATGCGGGGGCTTTACCCTTCCCTTTATCCATTGGGACTCCAACCTCGTCCAGAACTTCAGCCTTAAGCTCCTCGGGGAGCTGATAGGTTATCGAATTCTCCTTGGCTTTAAGCAAACGGTCACGAAGGACTCTGTCATCCTTGTTTAAAGATTTGTGGAGACAACAACTGTCGTAAACTACGTCACCGTGGACGAGTAGACCCGTGAGCGCCACCACGTCCTCAAGGATAGGAGTCGCTTCTCCCCGGGAAAATATGAATGTATGAGGGTCGATCCCCCAACGTGCACATAAGCGATTTATGCTATCATGGTCCCGCCGGACGTATCTAAACTTGGAGGCCTCTAGAGATGCTCATATACCTAGAAAGCGGATGACCCTTGCATTCTCCGGATTTGAGCGAATGTAGTCAATCCAGGGATCCCAAGCGGCATGAGGTTCAGCGGACGAACGTAAATGGATCGTAGGAAAGACATAATCCCCTTTATGTACCGCCAAGCGGGGCGATTTCATAAAGGAAGGCGCTGGGGGCGATTCTTCCTGAGGGCGGATAAGCCATTCTTCCGACCCGGATGGAGGAAATGGATGAGGATTAAGCATGCGAGCAACCCAAATATCATCGGTTGGGAAAAGAGTAGTACCACCATCCGCAACATGCGGTCGGATGTCATCCTTGAGACGGGGATTGCTCCCGAACTCGTCAATTGTATAAGATTCAAGCCGGGGAGGCGAGTCACGGATAGGAGATTCGTTAGACATGGTAAGCAGCAGGGATACAAAGAGAGAGGAAAGAGGACAGTGAAAAGATGGGATTTTGGGGTGAGGTCTCTTCTATTTATAGGAGGGTAAAAGAAGGAGCAGTTACTAAGTAGACCAGTAACTGTCTTATCCTAAAGGTCGTGAGCATTAACCGCCCATAACCCCCAATGTAACCGCAGCACGCCAAGAGTCGTGAATCAAAAGTACCCATAACCTCCTATCTCAACTAAAGCATCAACAGGTGACTGTTGACGCGGTCCTTGACCGGTCAAACAGTCAGGGGACTAATGTTGATACATGAAAATGACCAATCCTAGAATGGGCAACCCCTTAATCCATTAAGGGTTCCCTTTTAGGATAAAGAGACTTGGGGACTAGGCCAAACCCATTAAGATAGGGAAGCCATAGTTTACCCAAGAGTATACATGGATAGTTGGGCCTTGGCCTAGAGGGAGAGGCTCTTTAGGGTTTGGTATTAACTTAAGGAAAGGGAAATGGCAAGTTTAGTAATATGGTAATCTTATGGGCACTTATCCATAAGAGAGATATTATAAAAGGGAAAGAAGGTACATCTCTTAAGGCATCATTAATTCCCTACTACTTCCTTAAACCTATCCACTCCTTGGGAGTACTTTATGTGATTAGGGCTAGTTCCTCCTTCCCACATTTTACCCATCAACATGTGGCCAACCTACTTTCGGATAATCGATTTGAGGCGCTAGTTACTGGCTTGAGTAAGTCGATTGGCCAGGGCTGCAGGCAGGCCGCCAGCGAGCATGCTGGCACTTCATTGGACGGCTAAAATCGGATCTAGGCCCGTCGACTTGGCTAACCAAGTTTTACGGCCGAGATCGTTTTGCGACAGTAATATGCTGCCATTAACATCAATTTGGGTTTTGAACGTTGCGCGACCAATCTTATTTGGGATAATCGATTTGATGTGTTGTCTGCAGGTTGGGAGGGATCGATCGGCCAGGGATGAAGGCGATCCGCCCGTGAGCATATTGGCACCTCATTGGTCACCCGAAACAAAATCCAATCCATCCAACTAGGCTGGCTAAGTTGGACGGCCATGATGAATTTGAGACTATCACGACCGGTCTTAGCTCATTAAACCCCTTTCTCAATGGCGCGACTAGCCTTCTTCTGGCTAGCGATCGGGGATTCCACCTGCGGGCTAGATGAGTTTCGATTGGCTGGGAAGGAAGGGGGCCCACCGGTAGACGTTGTGAAGCTCGTTTGGCCACTCCAGGAGGTGGCTTAGTGTAATTAATCATCCGGCGAAATCGGGTGGCTGTGATCGTTTTGAGACTGGCATGGGTAGCCTATATTCGATTCCTTAAGGAATTAGGTGTGTCGACCAACCAACTTCCAACTTTAATTAAATGTGTGTGCGGCGCTTTTGGAGAGATTTGATTGGTCGATGGGGAAGGGTGCCAGCAAGCAGTATGTGGGGAGTGGATGGTCGGCCATGGTTAGCGCCTGCTAGGGCAAACCTGCCGGCCAAGTGGCGTGGCCGCGCCTCCTCTTTCTGCTGCTTTTATTTGTCGTAGTTTCTCTTTGTTTCTTGTTTTCCACTTTCGGTAGGATTTTGGTCCTACTGATCCATGGCGGATCAATTTCCTAGCTTACCTGGGTTTAGCTTCGACCAATAGGGTTCGAGATATTGTGCAGGCCGTAAAAGACCTATTTTTTTGTAAATTAATAAAATTAGGTTAGAAAGATTGAATTTTGTGGGCTGACACAAAATCAATCAATTTCTGGATTTTGTGCTTTCATACAAAATCACTAATTATGTTTCAGAGAGCAGCACAACTTTGTGTGCTTCTGATTGAGTTATTCTGTGCACATCTTAATCCTGACACTTCGGGAAATTCATGATACTCAGCTGTGAGCGAACATTAATTGTCATGTCATGTCAACATCAAGAGTTCGGATGGGGAACATGGCATAGAACAAATACTCGACATGCCATGCATTAGTGGGTATTGCAGGTGGAAGATAAAATTTATAGAATATTTGGGATTGTTGCTGCACGCACCATTCTAGATAAGTTTTATATATAACAATATACTGACTAGCTCAATACATATATAAGTAAAGAGGCATGGGCACTCATTACTTTTAAATGGCTCTGTTTCTTTGCAGAACGACGGCACATTAAATACAGGGTCTTACAGTTTTTTCCCTTAACTAAAAACCACCATCAACACTCTATTTATAGACTTTCAAGACTATATGTAGTTTTGGATTGAAGCTAAGATAACTTGAGATTCAAGCAAACATTTTCTCAGTTTAGATGAAATTCTAATTAGGAATTCATGTAAGCATGTGTGAGTTGTATCTTGAAATTACACAAAAGAATACACACTATGGTTCAAGGTACTGGAACCCTGTACAACGATAGTTCATGGAAAATATGTCTTGTGAACTTATAAGCATAATTCACAAACACATAGTGACTTAGTGAACAAAGTTGTTTTAGAAGTGTTTATAAGAGTTGTCGTAATTCAAAACATATTTGTGGAAATAGTTTATGAGCATTTGCTTAGTTAGGTAGATATGTGTAGGGGTACAATACCTATAGACCAGTCTGTGAACTCAATATTGGGGTACGCGCACTGGGTATGCATACCTATAGTCGTTCACGAATGCATGACCTTGGGGTATGTGTATTGGGTATGCGTACTTCCCCACTTTTCACGAACTCAGAACCTTAGGGTACGCGTAATGGGTATGCGTACCCACATTGTTCCGGAGATCAGATGTCTAGGTTACGCGTACAGGGTATGCATATCTACCCTGTATCCAGAATCTCAGTAGTTATGAAAACTCTCTTTAAACAATTTGAAACATTCCTGATAGCCGTAGGTATGAAATATCATTGCTTGGACATTTTCCAAATGATCAACTTGAAACAAAAAATAGTTCATGAATAATAAATTTGTCTTAACTAAGATCGTTAAGGACCTAAGAAGATCCATTGCTTGAATCATATTTCGAGAGATTTATCAAGACAAGCTTGACTCGAAATTTCTTCTTTGCTATATTAAATCTACGAAAATCATATGACATAGTTTCATAAAGATAGAATGGTAAATGCCGTGAGTAAATAGGATGGTTCACTTTTCACATACCTCTTTGTCAATGAAGTTCTCTCCAAATGTCTTCGTTTGATCTTCAATCTTCTAGGGTTATTCAGTGATATTTGATATTCAACTACCATACTTTAATCCTAGTCCAAGACTTGGATTTAGTAGACTAGAAATCAAGAAATAATTTTGTGCATCTAACATTGATAACAAGCTTGAGATAGCAAAACTTGTGACTTCAACCGAGCAGTGCTCTAACAGAGACGGTTATCGGAGAAATGAAAGGTTTCTTCCCGTCGTGCCATCGACACGAGTGGAAATAAAGGGACAAAATGTAGTGGTAAAATATTGTAGGGATCTGTGGCTACATCTGAAGAGATGGGGTATTAAAATAGGATAAGAGCGAAGCGCCAGATCCTCTCCTAAGGTCCAACGCGATAGTCTAGATATCTACCACATCCATCCAGAAGTACGACACGCGCAAAGTAGTGGAAGGTATCAATGGTCGAGTTTGAATTAAAGGGACCAAGCATTAAATGCTACTGACATGGTACACGCGAGGTAATCAGACGATCCGAATAGTATGGGACCCTATGGAAGAAGACTTGCAAGACACCCAAAGCTCGGATCAAGGTAACCACCACGCCGAAATATACGAAGGGGATATCGGAGATAGCATAAAGGGAGGTTCCAGTCATGCTTTCCGATAAGAGAACATCAACTTCGATAAATGCGTCTAAAGCCGCAGTTTCGTTGTATGTACACCTCATCTATAAATACCAGGATAAATTTTAAGAAAAGGAAACAAGTTTTGTAAGCGAGGGAGTAAATAGAGACTAAATTAAGAGTTGTTCTTGAGAGAATCATAGCTTAGCCAAGTAACCTGTAATTGTCATAACTAAATAAAAATCACCTTTCATCAATGTAGATGTAGATAATCACACATGTTAGAGTATCAGTTTCTATTTGTGATTTGAGTGTGTGAAATGTGTGTGTGAGCGCCTGTGTGACTTGAGTGTGTGAGGCAACTGTCAGGTGGCAGTTGTGTGTATGTTATGTACCGGCCAATCCTATAACAGCTGAAAAGCTCTTTAAAATATCTCAGTTATTCTTCTGAGATTGCAATGAAGAAAATCAAAAATTTTTAAACCTAATGAAGATTGTCTACCGACTTTTATCTTCTCAATAGGGTATCAGATACCGAATTATCAACCTAATTTCAAATCAAATCTTACAAACTCATCTTCAATGGAAACATCTGATAAACACATTCCATTAACATTCAAACCTCCATCAAAATTATCTGCTACAAATTATTCTCTATGGAAATCTCAGATCGCTCCGCTACTACGCAGTTACCATCTTCTTCGATTTGTGGATGGCTCATTACAGTGTCCTGCAAAGTATGTTCGCAAAACTTCACCATCTGGTGTTGATATTGTAAGTGCTTCTGATTTTGTTGATAATGATCCTGAGAATGAATTTGTTTTCAATCCTGCATATGAATATTGGGTGAATCAAGATTCTGCTTTTTATCATGGTTATTCTCTGCTTGTACCGAAGAAATTCACTCTCAGGTTATAGACTGCATTTATTCTCATGAGATCTGGAATCGGTTAGAAAAAAATTATAACTCTACTACTAAATCTCGTCTCTTACAACTCAAAACTGATTTAATTGGATTGAAGAAAAGCTCGGATTCAATGCTAGTTTACTTCAATAAATCTCGTTCAATCTCTAATCAATTAGCTCAAATCGATCGATCTGTTTCTGATGAAGATTTAGTAATTCAAATCTTACACGGTTTACCTTCTGAGTTCAATGCCTTTAAAACTTCAATTTGTACTCAACAATTGAAGAATGAGAATCTAATCACTTCATCTGAGCTCTTAGGTTTATTATTATCAGAAGAAGCTAAAGTTAATGCAGAATCCTAACTAGATCTCAAAACTGCTTCTGCCAATGTCACTCAACAACACAAGTTTACCTCAGGACCTAATTCTTCCGATCAACAATATGCTAGCTCCAATGTCTACTCACACAATACATCTCCACACAATGATTTTCCACATTATTATAATTCTTCTTATGATGGTAATTACACTAATTAATCTTATGCTGGTAATTCAAATAGGTCCAATTCTCCAACTCGTGGTAACTTTGGAAGAGGTAATAATTCTGGTTTTAAAGGAAACAGAAATGGTGGTAACTTCAGAGGAGGTTTTAGAGGTGGAAGAAATGGAAATAGAGGTGGCAGACAGGACAACTCCAATTTTTATCCTCCAAGATACATCTATTATGTCAAATGTCAACTCTGCAAGAAACCTGGTCACTTAGCTCCAGAATGCAGATACAGATATGCACCAAGTGATCACTCTATGCAAGCTCACTATACTTCCAATGATTATTATGGTGATGATTATGATGACTATTGGTGTCTTGAACCAGAAGCATTTGCTGCCTACAATGATGAATTTGCATCATCTTCTTCTTCTGGTTGGATACCTGATTCAGGAGCTACTCACCACATCACTTCTGACTTGTCAAATCTAAAATTACGTTCTGAATACCAAGGCACTGATCAAGTTAGAGTTGGAAATGAATCAGGTTTGCATATTACTCATACTGGTTCTTCTACTTTACACAATGATTCTGTTCATATTACCATTTCCAATGTTCTTCATGTCCCATTTATAACCAAGATTTGATATCAGTTCTTCTATTTTGAATTTTACTCTGATAAATTTCTTATTAAGGATCTGGTTACCCACAAAGTCCTGCTTCATGGTCCTGTTAGAGATGGTTATATCATATGGAGTTCACTACCACCCAACTCAAGCAAGCTCTCTCCTCTGGGATATCTTTTTCAGCAGAATGGCATAATAAAATTGGTCATCCAGCATATCAAACACTCAAGCATATTCTCTCCTTAGTGCGTGAAGTGATTGACTCTCATTTGACCTCAACACTTTGATCCTCTTGTCAGACAGCTAAAAGTCATGCACTTCCTTATCCTACTGGTACAAGCTCTAATAATGTCTATGGTCCTCTAGATATAGTCTATTCAGATGTATGGGCATCACTACTGTGTTCCATTAATGGTTATAAATATTATGTTTCTTTCGTAGATTCATTCAGTAGGTTCACCTGGTTGTATCCTCTAGCTTATAAATCTGAAGTTCTTGAAACTTTTGTCAAATTTAAAAATCTTGTTGAAAATCAACTTAATAGAAGGATCAAGTTCATCCAATCTGATTGGGGTGGTGAATACAGAAATGTGTCTACTTTTTTGAATTCTTGTGGGATAGGACATAGAGTTTCTTGTCCTCATGCTCATGCTCAAAATGGTACAGCAGAAAGAAAACACATACATATTGTAGAAACTGGTTTGGCTCTATTGCATCATGCTTCATTACCTATATCATTTTGGTCTTATGCTTTTGAAACTGCCAATTACCTAATTAACAGATTGCCCACACCAAATTTGGATCAATTGTCACCTCTGGAGTGTTTGTTTAATGTAAAACCTGATTATCTATTCTTACACACATTTGGTTCTGCTTGCTATCCCTACTTAATAAAGTTCAATCATCACAAGCTAGAACCAAGATCTGTTCAATGCATTTTTCTTGGTTACAGTCTTATGCATAAAGGTTACCGGTGCTTCAATCCACGTACCAACAAGATTATTATATCCATGGATGTCAAGTTTGATGATAATACATTTCCATATGCTACACTGTTTTCTTCTTCTGATAATTCTACAGCAGTGTCTGTCACACCATCTGTCATACCTGTCACTAATGCTTCCACTCCACCAACACATATCTCAAATGAAGTTGATGTTTCATCTTCTACTACTGCACCTATATCAAGTGACTCTTCTCTACAGCCAGCTTCTACTCCAACATCTACTACTGCACCTTCATCTGCACCTTCATCTGTCACAAATTCTCATCCAATGCAGACAAGAGGAAAAATGGGTATTTCTAAACCTAAACCAAGAATATTTGCTTCTGAAGTTCAAAGTGTGTGAGAGGATATAACAGTGCCTACTTTCTATTCTGAGGCTTCTAAGGACCCAAAATGGAGAGCTGCAATGGATGAAGAGATTACAACTTTACTTCAAAATGGTACTTGGAGGTTAGTTCTTGCTTCAGATGGTCAAAATGTTATCGGTTGCAAATGGATTTTTAGAATCAAAAGAAGAGTAGATGGATCTATAGAGAGATATAAAGCCAGACTAGTGTCTAAAGGCTACAATCAAGTAAAAGGTATTGACTATCAAGACACATTCAGTCCTGTGGTTAAACCTACTACTGTCAGAATAATTCTCTCTAATTCTCTCTACAAGAATTGGCAGGTGAGGCAACTGGATGTAAAGAATGCATTTTTACATGGACATCTAACTGAGGAGGTATTTATGGTTCAACCACCTGGCTATAAAGATAAAATTCTTCCCAATCATGTGTGTAAGCTTCAGAGGTCCTTATATGGTTTAAAACAAGCTCCTGGAGCTTGGTTTGAGAGATTGAGTAAGTTCTTATGTTCTCATGGATTTCTACCTTCCAAGACAGATACTTCTCTCTTCTACAGGGTAACCAATCATTCTGCAGTTTACATTCTCATATATGTAGATGATATTTTGGTGACTGGGAGCTCCTCAAAAGATATTGATACTCTCATTACTGCTCTGAATCAAGAATTTGCCATTAAATACTTGGGATTACTTCATTTTTTCTTGGGTATTCAGGCCATCCATAACTCAGCAGGTATCTTACTTTCTCAAGAGCAGTACATTACAAATTTACTTATCAAGACCAAAATGAATGCTGCCAAACCTACATCAACTCCAATATTATCTTCTAAATCTGATGGTGATACTACACTTTTTTGAGGATCCAGTTCTTTATAGAAGTACAGTAGGTGCATTGCAATATGCCGCAGTCACTAGGCCTGACATTGCATTTGCGGTAAATAAAGCCTGTCAACATATGCAGAATCCTACTAATGAACACTGGTCAGCTGTCAAGATAATTTTAAGGTATTTAAAAATGGGACTGTTTCATTTGGGCTGGAGATATGTCTGATAGAAGATCTACTGGAGGTATGGCCCTTTTTCTTGGTCCTAATTTTATTTCTTGGTGCTCTAGAAAGCAGAAAACTGTATCTAGATCCAGCACAGAGGCTGAGTACCGTGCTTTAGATGATGCTACATATGATATTGTGTGGGTTCAATCACTTCTTACTGAATTGCACTTCTCCCTACCAAGAGTACCTATCTTGTGGTGACAACATGGGTGTTACATACTTAATTACAAATCCTATCTTTCACAATAGAATGAAACACATTGAAATTGCATTTCATTATGTGCGTGAACTTGTTACTGCCAAGGCCTTAGATGTTCGATTTCTCTCTACACAGGATCAAACAGCGGATATCTTCACAAAGGCACTGTCGACTACTCGTTTCTCTGTATTGCGGCTCAAGCTCAGTGTCCTTGGTTTCTCCAGACCATGATCTTGCGGGGGTGTTAGAGTATCAGTTTCTATTTGTGATTTGAGTGTGTGAAATGTGTGTGTGAGCGCCAGTGTGACTTGAGCGTGTGAGACAACTGTCAGGTGGCAGTTGTGTGTACGTTATGTACCGACCAATCCTGTAACAGCTGAAAAGCTCTTTAAAATATCTCAGTTATTCTTCTGAGATTGCAATGAAGAAAATCAAAATTCTGTAAACCTAATGAAGATTATCTAGCGACTTTTATCTTCTCAATAACACCGAACCGCATATATTTTTGTGTTTAATATCATATTTCTCTTTACTTGTCTTGCTTTATGTTTTTCACTTTGAATGGTATGGTAACGGACGACATTAATACATTAGATTTTCTACAACTACATTCATAAAGTAGATTTTAGTCGGCACTCGGCACTTATTAAGTCTTTAGCTGATCCTATCAATCCGTATCACAATCATCAATACGATGGATAATGGTTAGGAACACAGTTGGAAAGTTTTTCAATCAAATCTTTCGAGAAGATAAGGAATCTATCCGAGCTTAAATTTCCTAACGCCCATGTTGGATTCTTGGTACAAAAGGATTTACCACTTCTTTCTTTCTTTCTTTCTTTTTTCCTACTTTTTTAAGCAGACTTTGTTTATTGCGAAAAAGAGACAAGTGGTAGTTCACATCACACTTCACAGTGCTCGTGAGAATTTTCTCCTATAAGAAGACGAAGGTTTATCCAAGTTTCAGCCATTTATGATACGCCGATGCGGGACATAATATCTGGCCAACAAAGTTTTGTCAGATCATACGGTATACGGATATATGCCATTCTCACAGCTTGCTTTGTATCCTAAACCTTGGCAGAGGTTTAAAATGCACATAATAGGGATGTCATGTTCATCAATACCTATCACAATCATACCATAGCAACTCATTTTAGAACATATACACCTTAAACTAGTTGTATAAAATTCTTTTAAGATCATCTCAAACAATAACTAAACATGGAAAATTTAGCGATCTTTTTATTTGTTTATTCATCGAGTTCAGTGATTTTGAACGGTGAGTAAATACCCTTGCTCCTTTAAATCCACCTCCGGAGGGTTAAGTTTGCAGGATATAACGTTCAGGGAACTGTATAAGAAACCATTTTTTGCTCCTACCTTAAGCTACAACTAGGAGCGATATGACTTGTCCACTTGCAAACTTCCGGTGTTTCTTTAATATATTTTGTTTGTCCAAAATATAAAAACATCAAGAAAATCTCAGCAATCAGTAACCAGAGAGATTATTAACCTAGCACTTTTAGGGGCCACTCAAAAGGAATTAGGGGCCATTTTTTTATTCCCATCCATTGAAGGTGGTTAAGAGGTGTCTTAAAAATAGTAAAGTGTCTATATTATCCTTTACCTTTATACTAAATCTAAGCATATGTCCCTCATATCATTTCTCTTTTTCTTCTCTTTTCTACCTATTGAAAAAAAGATTCATCATTTTAGTTTTGATTGAAAACAAAGATCGTCGATCAAACAAATGTTTTGATTGATTGTTTAAAATTAAAACTCAAAATTCATTAACCTTAAAGTTGAAACTTAGAACATCAAAAAAAAAAAGGAGTTAAACAAACAAAACGAATAGATGATAGTAGTTGTGATTCAAAATTAGGATTTGATTACTTGAAATCAAAATTTCGATCCGAAAATTTTCTTGCATTTACACATAGCAGAAACATAATCGGTAGATAATAATCTACTTTAGCTACCGATTATGGTTGATGTTCTTGGATTTGCAGTAGCAGAAACATAATCAGTAGATAATAATCTACTTTACCTACCGATTATGGTTGATGTTCTTCATTTCTTAAGAACACCAACCATAATCGGTAGGTAAATTTATCATATCTACCGATTATTCTTGATTCAAAAAATTTAATTTCTCTGTACTAAAAGTTACGCACAACCGGTAGATAATGAACACCATTAACTACCGATTGTGAAAGTAGATAATTTCGAAATTTTATTAAGTTTTGAAAATTTGAATTTTGGGCCATGATCAAAATTGGTAGATAATAAGCATCACTAATTAACACAATTTACTAACGATTATGGCAATACCAAAATTCGAAAATTGAGTATATTCGGAGGTCAAAGTAATACATTTTACTACCAATTATGATAGTATCAAAGTTTGAAAATTTTAGAATTTTGGCGAAATCTCATTTTGGGGCCAATATACATTCGGAAGTTAAATTTACTACCGATTATGGTAGTACCAAAATTCGAAAATTGAGTATATTCGGAGGTTAAAGTAATACACTTTACTACCGATTATGATAGTACCAAAGTTCGAAAATTTTAGAATTTTGGCGAAATCTCATTTTGGGGCCAATATACATTCCGAAGTTAAATTTACTACCGATTATGGTACTACTAAAATTCGGAAATTGAGTATATTCGGAGGTTAAAGTAATACACTTTACTACCGATTATGATAGTACCAAAGTTTGAAAATTTTAGAATTTTGGCGAAATCTCATTTTGGGGCCAATATATATTCAGAAGTTAAATTTACTACCGATTATGGTAGTACTGAAATTCGAAAATTAAGTATATTTGGAGGTCAAAGTAATACACTTTACTACCGATTATGATAGTACCAAAGTTTGAAAATTTTATAATTTTGGAGAAATCTCATTTTTGGGCCAATATACATTCGGAAGTTAAATTTACTACCGATTACGGTAGTACTAAAATTCGAAAATTGAGTATATTCGGAGGTCAAAGTAATACACTTTACTACCGATTATGATAGTACCAAAGTTTGAAAATCTTCGAATTTTGGCAAAATCTCATTTTGGGGCCAATATACATTCGGAAGTTAAACTTACTACCGATTATAGTAGTACTAAAATTCGAAAATTGAGTATATTCGGAGATTAAAATAACACACTTTACTATCGATTGTAATTAAACTACCGATTATAGTATTAGCTACCGATTGTGGAAGGGCAATTTTGCCATTACAAAATACGCGAGATAAAGACTAGCTTTCATTTAGGTTTGGGTGACCCTATTTTATCTTATTGTTTGTCCCTAATTCCTTTTGGGTGGCCCTAAAAATGCGAGGATTATTAAATATCAACTCCACTTTGGATCACGTTCGAGTTTCGATCCACCTTCAAATATTTCTCTACAAGATTCAAGTTCAAGAATTTCTCTACAAGATTCAAGAATTGCAGAACCACATAAATAAACTAGCTAGAGATCGCGATAATGTCACCACGTTAATTCACGAATAAACTGCTAATGAGAGGTGTCAGTTTATTGAGGAGGGTACCAAAACCTATATAAGACAAACTAAAAAATCCTCTATCTTATATGAATTTTGGTACCCTCCAATTAATCCCACACCCCATTAGCAATGTTGGGTTAATTGAAACCTAGGCCTCTTCTTGACAGATACCCTATGTTTTGCTTTACAAATTCAGGGACACTATCCAGGTTCTTCTACGACGTTTCATAGAAAACTGTTTCTAGGAATGGCGTACAGCCAATTTCAGTTATATGTACATGCATTCACACTGCACTTGCATAAGGGAAAAAACCATCATTTTAAGTTTTACACCTCATTTGGCAATTGTGGGTATTGTGTCAACTATGCTGTACGCCCAGATAAGGACTCAAAATGTAAGGACTCCTACAAAATAAAAGATCGCAACAAAGAGGAAACATTTACAAGTGTTCCGACTTTGGTAGCCTGCAAAACAAATCAGCTGGGGTCATGTTATACCAGCGTCGATTTCGCCCCACTAATGTCCTGATACTGGCAAGTCACGCATTCATTGACATCTAGCAAAATTAGTCTAGCAAAATTAACATAGGAAAATTGGGAAACATCCTACTAAAGAGTTTACAATTAATCTCAAATTTTCAGCAATTACCTAGTTTCCTAAAAGAAAAGTAAACCTGAATGATGTTTCTGTTTCTCGTAATCAAATAAAACATGAGAATCTAAGGATATTCAAGTTTCAATGTACCAACAGATCTTGGACGAAACAATTTATACTGAATCAGGCTTCTTCAGTCCCACTGATTCCATTCAAATATGTAAGTTCAAAATTCTGGACTGCAAGCCTGGAATAGATCAACACAAATATTCTCCACAAATCTGTATAAACCAATGAATCACTCCAACATATATGATGAGCCCGGACCTATACCGCCCTAGGTTAGTATAAAAAAATACATAACAAGTGTACCAGATACAGAGGTGGAGATCTCATTATCTTTCACCTTCAAGAAGCTGCAACAAAACACTGGAAGGTTCCTCATTTTGGCCCTAGTAAATAAACAGTGTTTCTCAATATCTCCTAATTTACAAAACACTGGATAACATCGGTGTAATTGCACTAGTCACGGAAACTTGAACACCCAAGCACAGAAAGACGCCTCTTCAAGTATACTTACGGAATCCTCAACGCCTAGAAGATTATAATTGACACACCCATCGCAAAGCACCCCACCGCCACCCAGGGACTCAAACGTTCGCCTGTTTCACCAACCACAATAAGATCCGCGAAATTAGTCACTCGGGAACACTTGTGACTTGTATTAGGAAATTATGATACAAGTGACGATGCAAATATTAGGAAATTATGATACAAGTGTTAGACGCAATCAAAAATATAATGTGCTAAAGATGCCTTTCAATTGGTAAAAAGATCCAGCGAGCATTGCATACTCTTCATCTTTGTCCGACAAACCTAGTTGTTGACTGCAGCTTGATAGACAATCGATCAAAGATGAAACAAAATACTCCTAACCAACTTGCACCTATTCTATTTTACATTCAACCATTTGTCTGTCAAAATGCACTCAACAGCTAGGTCTTCTATGCACAAAGACAACTCTAGGTCGGGTGAGAGTTGTATCAAAGTCGAAAAAGTGCAACAAGGCTCTGGAATCATCAACTAATACATTGAGCGAGCTTTAGCTTTAAGGGTGAGGTGCCATGTTTCCCTCGTAAATTATACTGGAAAGTGATTATCTTCCATTCATAAATATTCCCATTCAGACATTAGTTGATCAACAAAGGAATCACAGAACTTGCTTTCCTACTTATTTTTAAAACCCCATGTTATAATTCATGTACCGAGCTAACTCCTGGGTTATATGTGTGGCAGTTTCACACTGCCTAATAGCTTTCAGATGAAGCATCTCCAATTTTACTTCAGAAGTGATCATTGTGTTTCCTAAAATCAGAGCTGGGAAGTTCCAAGTAACTAATTCAGGAATTTGTAACCCTTTTCATGAAACTATCACGCAGATAATTTATCTACCAAGAGATTCCATGCTCATTAAATAACCCACTAAATCTGATCAAGACTTTACAACCAAGTAGAGAAGAAGTCGAGAACTCTTTTCAATTTTACTAAAGTAATTTGGAGGCTCTAAAACGAACAGGTCATTCCTAGTCATTCCTCAACTTCCACTAAGGTCAAGCTGTACATGAATATAATAAATGTCAGATTTCCAATTCATAGCACATAATGTTCCAAAGCACAACAAGTTGAACCAAGTACCAAGGTTCCAAACTATGTATTATGCAGGGGATGAGGGGGGATAACTGGATAACTACGATTATCATCGAAAACTGCATACGACATATAATCCAAAACCAGGGTTAAATTTTATGTCGCTAAACATAGGAAAACCCAATAGGAAACCCAATGAATGCAAAATACGGTGACAAATGGCCATGATTTCAAGCATAGCCAAATCCATTCCCAGCCATACAAAAATGGAAAACGCGAAAGAGAACTGACAAGAACTCAAATCAACATAAGAAGGATGAACATAGACTAAACCAGCCAGAATTAACAGAAAAAAGGTCTACCTATTCTGGCTGCCTTCCAGAAGAAACCTCGAAACCTACGAAATATGAAACACCATTAGATATGAAGGCAATACAACTTTTAGCAACTTCGTAAAACACAATAAGACATCACAGAAGCTTCCTTCCCCGATGCGGTAGGCTAATATTATACAGAACTCAGTACTCCTTTGAAGCAAATTTTCTGAAAAGAAGAGTCGACAAAACACAGGATGAAACATGCAAGAGTCCGAAATATGAGATCCTTGTCAGAAAAAGGTATATTCTTCCTCATAGGTCACAACTTTAGAGAATGATGGCATGCAAAGTTCTGCCTTAACAGATCAAACTCCTGTTCAAAAGGAAACAAATTTAAACAGCCACCTAATGTTTTAGCCTGAGCCCGAAAAAGCCCTACTACTTATTTAATTTTGAAGCATAACGCCCTACTATTTATGATTGCAAAGTGACAAGGCATCTAACAAAAAGTTAAGAAATAATGCTCCAACTATTCTCGCTCTTGATAGTTGATACATTATAAAACCATAAACAAGATTCGTTTGCTTCAGTAAATCATACATTGCTTTTTATGCTCATGATTTTAGCCTAATAACCCAAGCAACAAAGTAAATCCCAGACATAGATGGAAGTTGCATTAAGTTTAACTGATAGAAGTAGAAGCAGTGACATGATCATCAATAATTAATTAAGAGGTTTATCTTTTCCTATTTTGAACACAATACTGAAAGAACATATCTAACTAGAGAAAATGTATAATCTTGTTTGCAACCCTAAAAAATTAGACTAGACCGCAATTCCTCCCTATTCAAAATTGAAGTTCTAAATATATTGTTCTTATCTAATGTGAATCTTTACCGTAAGTTATTATTACCCATGAATAATTTCCATCCAAAAACTTAACAAACTCCATTAACCCAATCCTAAACTCCTGGAATATGTGTTTACAGACCAATGCCCAGATGTGCTCCTTTTCAACAAATTTGATTTCTATAATGAAAGACTATAAATCTAAGCAAGCATCACAATTAACAGTTATCTCCATAATCACTAACTACATGGAGAAACAAGAAATAAAATACGTGTTTGATCCAACCATATAAATCAAGCAATTGGAAACCACGGGAACTAAATTGTTACAACAAATCCTGGAGGACCAGTACTAGGGTTTTGAATAATAAGGCTGTAGGGAGAGAGAGAGAGAGATCATACCCGG
Source organism: Papaver somniferum (assembly GCF_003573695.1). Classification (NCBI taxonomy): domain Eukaryota; kingdom Viridiplantae; phylum Streptophyta; class Magnoliopsida; order Ranunculales; family Papaveraceae; genus Papaver; species Papaver somniferum. The sequence continues at coordinate 169,020,710 of NC_039364.1, read as the reverse complement.
TTTTCTGTTGGAGAATAGTGGGAAATTGCATCTTAACGTAGGTACAAGTACAGATTACTAGTAACACCACTGACAAAAACGAGTGAAAATTGAAGAGCGCAGACTGCAAAACCAAATAAAGAAGAAAAAAAAACTCATAATTCACAATATCCAAATCTCACTTGAGAAAAAATAATCAAAGATAAGAGATTGCACTTACCATTTCTAGATTCTAATTTAAAACTTGATCGATATGTCAGCCTACAGAAACAAAGATGCAATCAGAGTATTAGTTAAGATATAAAAAGAAGTAATGGATCAAAGATCCTTAGCAACTAAGCAAAGTAAGAACGACATCTAAATTCGAAGAAATCCTAACTGTGTCTTTCCCAGATAGATTCAATTTGAAGAATAAAGTAAGTAAATTACCTGATCCTACTGGTATTCCAAGTGATGGAAAGATCGAAACCTTGGCTCTGTATGAGAGAGAACGATCCCTTCCAGCGAAAAGAAAAGGAAAAAAACGACCCCTTCTACTGTAATTTTAATCCGATCCCATTCGATTCCTTTGAACCGGTTTTCCTTAGAGCCGCGTTTGGCAACACACTAAAAATAATGGGAATTATATAATTGTCTCTTCGTTTGACGGGCTTCACAAATACATTTATGTCAAGCACTATGGTTCCGCATTTTCCTTCCCTATCCCTCATTTGTAGGAAAATTCAAATTGACATCCGCTATGATCTCCCATATCCTACAATTCAAGGGAAATCTTTTTCCTTCCCTACTAAGTGGATCACATCTGATCCGGATAGTAGGGAAGGGAAATGTGACGGATACTCAGTTTTCGTCAAAATTTTTACTTTACGGAAACTCAGTATCCTTAGCATTTTTGACTGAAACTGAGTATCCGTATTTGGTTTTTTAAGTTTTACTTTAAAACTTTCCTTTTTCACTCCTTTTTTTTTTACTAAAACTCTTCTTTTACCTATTATATCTCTTTTTTTTTACTCTAAAATATCTTTTTTTACCTATATAAATATATTCTTAACAAAAAAAAATACGGATACTGAGTTTCCGTCTCGCACTATTCTGAGTTTCCGTCACATGTAGGGAAGGGATGAAAGGGCACCATAATGGAGCTGCATTGTGACTCATATCTCTTCCCTTTATTTGAGGATAGGGAAAGGATGCCCTGCACCATAGTTCTTGGTCGTATGACACAACAAATATACCCCTCTCAATGCAAAACCCATCAGGGGTCCATTGATGATTCTGCAAGATTACATAATTACCCTTTGTATATATTTATTAATCTAAATTGAAAATCTGTTATTAACGGAAACAAAAACAGCGAGAGAGAGAGATACGCCGTTCTTCAGCTGAAAAACGGAAGAAAAAAATTCAAAAAATTTCTCTGAGATTTCTAGCGTTTGAATGAAAATAAAATCTTCTTCTTCTTCTATTGAATCTGTATTCATCAATTTAATCGATTGAATCCTTAAATCTGAGATCTGAGAGCAGTTTCTTCATCAACAACAGAATCAACAGAAATTTCTCGATCTATTTTTCTGCAACAAATTGGTAATGGTGATTCGTGATTGAAGATGAGTAGAAATTTAAATGATATTTGCATGTTCGATTTGTAGTTTCTAAATCTTCATCTTTGATTTTAGTTTATTCGTATTTTCTGTTGCAGAGATCGTGATTTTGGAAGCTTGATTCTGTGTGTTTTGATTCTACTGGATTGATTGGTTTATTTACATATTATTTGAATTCGAGATTGTTATTCATCTCTTAAACATGTATTATTCAATTTTTTAATCTCCGGTTTTTTATTTTGAATTTCTGTTGTTTTACTTAGATCTGCTCATGATTCAATGTTAGGTTTATAATTCATGAGTTTAGCTTCAATGTACTTTGCATGAACCAGTTCTCGTTTTGAATTATTATGGAGAATTTCATAGTGTTGATGAACTATTAGGAGAACTATTTGGAGAATACTGAGTGTTGAAGAATAATTTTGAGAATACCGAGTGTTGATGAATCAGTTTTGGTATAATTAGAAGTTAGAAGTTAGTGTAATCAATTAGAAGTTAGACGTTAGTGTTGATAAACTCAGTTTACATATCTAACGTTGGACATTGAATATAACTTTCACGAGGGGGCGCAGCCCCCGAATGATGTGCGACGTAATTTGAATTTGTAGCTTAGGTTAGGTTTAGGCTTCTTTCTTATGGTTTGCAGTGAATTTTTTAACATGGAGCATGTATGTTCATGTAGTATTTCATGTTGCAGGTTCACATTTGCACTGATTGCATACTAATCCGTTGCGAAGTAACATATATGATATTGTTTATGCTGTTTTTTTGTAGCAATATCTTGGTTGTTGACATAGATTTTTCATTTTGACACTGAAAAATTATATAATATCCAGATTATTTGTATCAATATTGGTTGTTGATGCAGGTTTGTTGTATCAACTTTCATTGTTGATGCAAATAACCTGGATAATTTTCTGATTATGGTTGTTGACAGATGTTTTATTGGATCAACATTGGTTGTTGATGCAGGTTTGTTGTATCAACTTTCATTGTTGATGCAAATAAACTGGATAATTTTCTGATTATGGTTGTTGACAGATGTTTTATTGGATCAACATTGGTTGTTGATGCAGGTTTGTTGGATTAACTTTCATTGTTGATGCAAATAACCTGGATAATTTTCTCATTATGGTTGTTGACAGATGTTTTTATTGGATCAACATTGGTTATTGACAGATTATGGTGTCAACATTGGTTTGTTAATCCCAAATTCTGAACACAACTTTGTTTATTTTTATGTTTTATTAGTTTTGTTTATATGTTATGGTTTGTTGCAGGCCAAAGATGGTTGCTGCAGAGTTCACATTTTGCAATTTGACCGTCTCGCATGTTGTTTCGGAATCAACTACTGTCAGCGAGATGATTAGTGTGGTGAAAAAATACTGGCCTTATGTCCCTGAGGACCTCATACTGTTTGGTTATACTGTGGAAGGGATTTCAAATGTCATTCATCACGATTTGGATTTGAGGTTTTTCTTCTTCTTCTGTTGCTCCTTCTTTAGTGTAGCACAAATAAGGGTAACAGGTATAGGTTTAAGTTTTGTCAGAAACTTAATTAAATCTGATTCAAGGATCAAGATTTAAGAGATAAAAGTTGATAATCAAGTTGATAATAATATGTGTGAATAATCTGTGTCTCTAAACAAGAAGGCTTAACCTTTATATAGGCTAGCATGACCGACTAAAAAGATAATTAAAAGGAATTCTACCTAAACTAGGAAAGTAAAGGACTTGCAAAGCAAGTAAACTAAAATTGACGCAAGGTATCAACAATGATTGTTGATACAGACGCAATGGATCAACAATCATTGTTGATACAAACGCAGATGTCCTACATAAGTCCCCCCTTCTTGAAAGAAACTCGTCCTCGAGTTAGCTAATAAAAAGAACTTTATTCTCTCCATAAATTGCACTAGGATGCGAGATGTCATCACGGAATATGAGTTCTTTTCCTCCATGGAAGTAGAATCTACGTTTACCGGATTACCACGATGAAACACAAAACTCGTAGCTCTAGAAATCATAAACCGAAGTATCGAAGAAATGTGTCTCAAAGCATGATAAAAGTTGTGCTTAAATTTCCCACAATCAAAGAAAAAAGTCACGTCACCAGTGATGATAATGTAAACCATGCAAACAGAGACTACCACGAGTACAGTAAGTATATCTTTCAACCAACCAAGTCTTCTATTTTCGACATAACGTCTAGCATCGATAGTCATATCTAAAAACATAATGTTTCATGAAATACTCATCATCAGTACTCCGGTTTGTGTAGCTTGTTCGAAAGGCTTTAAGCTATTCAGTGTCTCGAGATGGGGAATCTCATCCTTATGCTTCTCAAACAAATAGGAGAAAAAAAGAATGTACTGCGTAGTTACATCAGCAATCGTGAAACACTTATCTTCCTTGTTAAACAGCGCCATGACGGTATTCAATTTCTCACTTGGTGTCATTAACTCTATCTTTGTCACCGAAGGTAGAACCATAATATTCCATTGAAAGAAACAAACACTAACTCTTGACATGAAAAAAAATATAAAGCTGAACTGCAAAAATCTGATTCCAATCTTCAAAAGTATGTTTACTTCAAATTCAAGGACTATTTTTCCTTGGTAGCAAAAAGGCGGACCCATATATTTTGATCCACCGCATGTTTTAAAAGTATAGCTCTTATGTGATGTGCTTTGAAAACTAATGTACCAGTAGTATGAAAACTCCAAACTAACTAATGCACCCATAATTTCAGCCTTACAATTAAATGCACTTAATACTCCATTTGCATCATTACGCTCAACAACAGAACCTGAAGTGTAGTTGTTGAAACAATGGGAATTATTGAAGTTTTCGGGAACTTGGAGACCTTCGACAGTTCCAAAGTCCCCTTTGCTGTCAAAACCATAACCTGTATTTTCTGTCCATAATTCCGGTTCGGTCAGGTATAGTAAAATTTCATATGCAACGAAGGGTGATAGATGTGCAACTGTACATCTTATATCTCTTATTGTCGTACAACGCACAAGAGTTTTCTTCTTGTAAACACCAATGCCTTGATAGGAAGTAAAATTATTTCTTAGCTTCTCTGATAAAACTTCTGTTATGGTTATCCCTCCGGAGTTCGATAAAATTCTACCACGTATTCTCCCGGTGTAATTTTCCAGGGTAATATCATCTTGAGATCGACATTCATATACATTGACAGAAGTATAAGTCGACACAAAAGAATTCTCATATGATAACTCCACAAGTTCTGCCTTGTTGTGGGTTAAATCAAAACCCATCGTTGTATTCACTTGACCAAAAACTTGATTATTATGAATAGTAGAAAAACAAGATAAATTTATATCATAATCTACTAAATCATTAGGCTTATCGAATTTTGAAGACTCACCATGAAGTTCTAGCGGATCATCAAAAAGCTTATTGAACTGATTTTCTTCCTCCTTCTGAGAAATAGTTATGTCTTCTTCTCCAACTGATGTAGCCGAAACAACTACAGTATCATTAGAAGGCAATGAATCCTCTTAAGTTGACAACGACACTTCTTTATGTTCTTCGTTATCATCATAAAACAATGATTCTTCTTCAGTTGATGGTGAAACTTCTTTAACATGATTTCCTCCATCCGTTTGCGAACTTTCTTTTGTATTCTCCTTGCCAACATATGCATCTTCATATTCAAAATCTTTGTATATTTCTTTGAATACTTTCTTGAATAAATCAAGAAGGTTTTTCTTTGTGATTATTTCTTCCATGATCAGAAACGAGAATAAGAAAACTTTTTTTTTATATAAGGGATAGGGTTTTGAGTTTGCGGAAGCGGGTTTAAGGATCTGTTTCTAGATAAAAATCTAAAAACGATGTATCTGATACCAACTAGTGTAGCACAGATAAGGGTAACAGGGATAGGTTTAAGTTTCGTCAGAAACTTAATTAAATCTGATTCAAGGATCAAGATTTAAGAGATAAAAGTTGATAATAATATTGATAATAAGATGTGTGAATAATCTGTGTCTTTAAACAAGAAGGCTTAGCCTTTATATAGGCTAGCATGACCGACTAAAAAGATAATTAAAAGGAATTCTACCTTAACTAGGAAAGTAAAGGACTTGCAAAGCAAGTAAACTAAAAATGACACAAGGTATCAACAATGATTGTTGATACAGATGCAAGGGATCGACAATCATTGTTGATACAGACGCAGATGTCCTACATCATTCTTCGTCATCATCAAGTTGTGTTTCAAACAACGAGATGGCTGTTGTAAAAGACTTAGATGGATGATTCATCTTTGATCAAAAGGGTCCCCAAGAAGTCAGATGCTTGGGAAAACATCTTAACTGGAGTAGGGCAGGTGTTTGAAAGTCTTAAAGATTGTCGTGATACTGTTAAGAAGTATGAATTTCAGAGTGGTTACAAAACTCACATACGTAAGAGTGACAAGAAACGTTACACTGTGGAGTATAATAACAAGAAAAGTCAAAATTGTAGCTGGATGTTTCATGTATCTCTCGTTGCCAATACTAAAGGTGTGTTTCGGTGCAAGACGTTTCACGGAGAGCATTCATATGATTTAGCTACTTCTGATCCAGCAAAAGTCAGGATGACGAAGTCTTTTCTGAAGGATATCTTGATAGATGATTTTCGAGCATCAAAGAAGAAGAAGACTGCACCTGATGTCAAAGATCTGGTCCATCTGGAATATGGTATTGATCTCACGTATAGTCAGGCATACCATGGTATACATTTCACTAAAGAGTGTCTTGGGGGTGATGACATCAAGTCCTATTCAGACTTTGTTTGGTATAAAGAATCAATTGAATGTTATAATCCTGGAAGCATCGTCAAGTTTGAGTATGATGGGTAATGAAGCAGTTCCAGAGGTTTTTTGTTGCTTTCGAAGCTTCCGTTACTGGTTTCAATAATTACTGTCGTCCGATGTTATTTGTTGATTGTACTTTTCTCACTGGGAAGTTTAAGGGCAGTCTTATGGTTGCTTGCGGGAAAACTGGTAATCAAGGTATGATTTTTAATCTTTTTTCTATTTTTTAATTATTAAGTGTTTCAATTTTTGTTGTTGATTACACAGTATAGTCTGATATGTCCATGTATTTTACTTAGTGTATCACATAAATTTTGTTGGTCCCATAATTATTGTTGTTGATCCCATAACTTTTGTTGTTGATCCCATATTTATGTATCAACTTTTGTTGTTGATCCCATAATTCCAGTTATTGATTACATAACTTTTTCTTGTTGATCCCATAGTTTTTGTTGTCGATCCCATAATTTTTGTTGTTCACCCCATAACTTGTTCATGGATTTTAGTTTTATGGGTCACTTTTTAAATTTTTGGTGTTCCTTGCGAGAATTGTGAGAGTAGGGAATGGTTCTTAACCAATTTGAAGGGTATTATCCGTGAAGACCGTCCACTGACCATCATATCAGACCGTGGAGCTGGCCTTTTGAAGCATCCATGTTATCTTCCAAAACGCTCACCATTCCTACTGTTTGTACCACATGAAAGGGAATATTCCGGTTCTAAAGGACAAGAGTAGGAAAACTGCTGTGAAGTTGTTTGAAGAGTGTTAAACTACGTTAACAAAGGAGAAATTTTATGTGCTGCATAGACTATGAGAAATCTGAAGCTGGATTCAGTTATTGATTGGATGGTAAAGATTCCATTCCAGAACCGGGCTGCTCATGCATTTCTAGGAGAAAGGCTTGGTGAGAACACATCGAACATTGCTGAGAGTTTTAACAGTGTGATTAAGCATGATAAACGGCTTCCATCACTTGAGCTTATCGATTGTATTCGTGTTAAAGTATGGAGCAGAACTACAAGAGGTTGATTGAGTCTAGTAAGTGGACTGCAAATCTTACTCCCCGGATGCAGGCTAGGCTCAACAAAAGGGTGACTGACTGCCGTTTTTACAAGTTCCGAAGATCAAGTGATAAAGTTTTTGAGATCATTGCTCCTACTGGAAAGCACACAGTCGACTTGGATGCTAAGACATGCACTTGCAATTGGTGGCAAAAGCATAATTTACTTTGCACCCACTCGATGAAAGCGATGTTGCAGATTGGGGAAGATGAACCTTACAAGTACATCATTCCGTATTATACGACCGAGTACTATAAAGGTTCGTATGCTCGTCCTATCTATCCTATTCCCGGCAGTGAAAGGCCTCCTAAAATTGATGAGGAGGGTTGTGTCTTGCCTCATAATACTGGTCGAGCGTCAGTTGGAAGGCCAACTACTGCAAGGTACAGGGGTTCTCGAGAGAAAGTTCGCAAAAAAAGAAGAAGTGCGGTCAGTGTGGGAGACTTGGATTCCACAACCGTCGTAGATGTCGCAGAGCTCCTTTGGCTCCTCGTGCACCGGTGTTCCTCAACGAGTCTAATTCAAGGATGATCAACTTCTTGTGGAGGATGTTTTTCTAAAGTTTTTGTGAATGCTTTCCTGTTTTTCTGAACTGCTTTTTTATGACATACATTTTGTTTAGTTTATGTTACCTTTGATGTTAGTTCTTTTTATGCTTTCCTATTTTTTTTGTTGGATTTGTTGTGTTTTTAATGACATACATTATGTTATATTTGTTGTGAATGTTATTCTTCTGTTTTTAAATGTTATGTCAGTTTGCAGGTTACAGATTTACTGTTTTTTACAGGAAAAAGTATTATTTAAATAGTATCAACATATCATTGTTGATTCTATTCATGGATCAACTTCCGTTGTTGACCCCTGATTACTGGATCAACTTTCATTGTTGATACCTAATAAAACAAAATGCATGTTTTTATTTGTATGCTCAAGTGAACTCCATTTAGATGTACATACCTGCAAATTCATTTAATAACAAACCACTCATTCATTCATTCATTATTTGTTTTTACCCATTGTTTTTTTGGATCAACTCCCATTGTTGATCTTATTGATGGATCAACTTCTATTGTTGACCCCATTTTATTGGATCAACTTCCATTATTGACACTTAATAGAAAAAAAATTCATAGTTTTATTTGTATATACAAGTTAACTCCATTAGTTGTACACACCTGCAATCTTTCAATACTAAACATTCATTCACTTGATAACAAACCAATCACTCATTCATTCATTATAGATGGATAGAAATCAGAAAAACAAATTAATACTAATAGATCATTCAAATTGTTCAGAACATAAACAAACTTTCATACAATAACTAAGATGTCTTTTTAAACTAATTTCCAATGAGCATACCTACATTTACTTAAACTACACTAAGATGTTACTTGTCAGAGCATTAAAAGTATGTTGCACTAATCCAATTTTTCAGCTGAGTCTTGTAAATTGACTATTTCTTCAACTGAGTCAGTAAGTTGTTGGCCTTCCTTGATTTCTCCAACCGAGTCTGTAAGTGGTTGATTTTCTTCAAGTTGTGCGGGTGAGTCGTATATCTCTAAAATTGGTTTCCATGCACCCAATTCCCCTAACAATCTTGCATCCATCTTTACTTTCTTCCTGTTCAGGTTTTCATGGAATTTTCTAGTGTCCATTAGATCCTCGCAGTGTCCACGCTTCACCAAACACTTCAAGAACAAGCAAGTATGTGTTGCACAATCCAACCCCTCTTGTGCTGGTACATGGTAGTTCCCAAATTGCGAACTTACTGGTTCACCTGTTTCAAAATCTCTTTTGCCCATTTCATTCAGCACTTCAGTCAATAGTTTTATCATCACATTATACTGGTTGCGGTAAATTTTTCTCTCAGCTGCAGAGTTGAATATCATCAGTCTACCTTTTATTAACCCCAAGCACCACCCAATGGTATGGTCTACCTTGACTGTCATTTAGGCACATTGGTATGAGCAGGTATGTGTGTTCTAAATCTCCTATGTGATGCTCTCTTACATTTTTCCAATCCCACATTTCTTTACTTTGTTCATATCTTTGGTTGCTATTGCGCTCCTCAATAGTTGCTGCATTTTGTTTTTCATATTAGAAAACAACAATTATATTATAAAGTTTTGTCAAATAAGATTTCAACTATCATTTGTTGAGCCCACATTATTGGATCAACTTTGGTTGTTGACCCCATTTACTGGGATCAACTTACATTGTTGACACTCAAAAAGGAAATAATTAGTGCACAGTTCTATATATCATAAGTTTATCTATTTTGTAGCCATATCTGTAATGTATTTTTTATCATTTACTATAACAAACTAATAACAATTCATTTATCGCATCATGTTGTATGCAGATTTCTATACCTGTATCATTCCTAGCATACTAAATTGTTTCTTCAGACCTAAATAAGATGCCAATTACCATCTTGAGGCCTAAATAAATTGATGTAACAAGTTATTGAAAATGCATATTAAGAGATAAAGAGTTTTCGTTACTCACATAAGCATTTGTGGAAAGAATCAAGTGTTTCTTTCCGTAGTAGCTCGCTTTGTCTGGATTCTGCATATTTGAGTAGAGCATGTTGATGTAGTAATCAATAATTTCGCAGTTAATGTTGGAGTTATCTATTAAAGCTTGAATATGCCTTCCGATGACGATTTCTTCCACCTCATTGTTGAAATAAAAGCTATAAGTTGCGGTACTGTAATTTCAAAAATAACCAAATTAAAATACTATTATCATGAGATAACATAATAGAAAATTTTAACTGGAAATTGCATTACACTTGGTTTTTTCACATGTTTATGGGATCAAATTTTGTTGTTGACACTAAAAAATAAACAGATACTTTGTATAGTTTCATACCATTCTGTCGCATTTTCAAAGAATGGGCGAAGGAGATTTTATTCTTCCTCAGTGCTGGATTTCCAGAGTTGTAGTGTTTCAAGATTCTTTAGCTTTTTTGGTTCAGGTGGCGTCACGTCAATGCAACCGTCGATGTTGATTACTTCAACAGCTCCACCCTTCTTGGTGTTTCTGCCTTTCTTCCTCTTTTGAACTTGCTTCTTATCCTTTGCCTTCTTCCTTGTCTCTTTACCTTCAGGTGTGAAATCATCTATATCAGTTCGCGCCTTCCTTAACCTTGTGTTACATTTAAATGCTTTTCCAGTTGTTTCGCATTTATTGGTTTGGCTCCGCGTCTACATCGCTTCAGAATCATCTTCTTCACTGTCTGATTGTTCTTCTTCAGTTGACCCTTCATTGTATAGCACTTCCATCCCTTCTTTTACATCATATTTTTCAGGAATTGCAGAAACATCCTCTTCCATTTTAGTTGTCTGAGTAGGAGTATATATACTGACAGTTATTGCTTTGAAGCTTGGTGTAGTTCCGGTAGGGACATAATCTGATTCTGCTGGATGTATATCTTTAATTGGAGGTATTAAATGAACAACCAAATCTCCCTCTATCTCCACTTCCTCCATATTTGGATGTATAACTTGGTTTTCTTCTTCTACCAATGGAACTGAATTCGTAATTTCCGCGATGACAGAACTAATTTGAAGATTTGCTTCTCTTCCTGCATCAAAGACCATCTTCCAGTTCGCCAACCTGTGTTCCATCATAGGATTTAACTGAAACCTCTTTCCCCTCAGACAAGCATTCTCAAAACACTTTCCAAAATCACTTGGACGTGGATCTAGCAACGACAAGGTGAGTTGACTTGCTTCTGTTTCTTCATCCACATCTGTTTGTGGTATGTCACTTGCATTGTTCAAGTCAGCTTGATTGTCCTTCCCAGATGATTCACCGTTTGTATACTAAGTTAACTCAGTTTCTAACAAGGCTTTGCTGCTTCATTGTATTCATTTTGGGTGCTCTCTGATCTTGCTTTCTGGACATTCATTTCCTTTTGCTTCCATTGCTTCACTTGTTTATCTATTTCATCAAGCATCTCCCGTTGTCCAGGTTCCGACTGAATTACATCTTTGTTGTTGTCAATAATCTTTCTCATTAAGATCATGTTGCTCATCAATTTTTTAGTTTGACTCTTTCTTTGATAAGTTATTTCCTCCTTGTCACATGCAAGATACAAGATGTCTTATTCTTGCTTCTCATTCTTCTGCTTCTCTTCTTCCAATTCCCGTGTTGCTGCTGATAGGTCAATCAGATACATTTCATCTGGTGAAACTGGATCAATGAAATCTTCATGAACCTGCAAACCGTTGTACAATACAGTTAGATTGTATTTTTCTGGACAATGAATTATATTTTATTCTATTTTTTTCTCACATCTTACCCTTAATATATCTTTCACGAGGGGGCGCAGCCCCAGAGTGATGTGCGATGTACATCAATTTGTACCTAAATGATTTTTTACTGGGATCAACTTAAATTGTTGATACACAAAAGCTGGGATCAACTTTAGTTGTTTACCCCTTTACTGGTATCAACTTAAATTGTTGATACATAATAGCTGAAATATTTTTCTGTTGGTTGTGTCAACATTGGTTGTTGACTCCATTTACTGGGATCAACTACCATTGTTGACACTAACTAACTGGTGTACATTTCAGTTATTTGTGTAAACCTTGGTTGTTGAATCCATAAAACTGGATCAACTTCCATTGTTAATACACAAACTGAGATCAACTTCCTTTGTTGACCCATTAGAAAGTGGAATATTTTTGAAATATAAATTGAGTAAATGAAAAACATTTACCTGATGCGAAAACCAAGTCATGTTTATTCCCTTGTTAACTTTATTCCCAAAGTATTTTACAAGTTTCCTGCACAATGTGTTGGCTCCATCTCAGGAATCTCAGAGTTAAACCTTCAAATTTCTACCTCTTGGTGATGTAGTTTCTTGTACGTTCGCAGAAATAATACTGCATACAAAGAATCAATGAGGTTAGTTTGACATACAGTATGCATTTTACTATCTTCAAAAACAAACATTTTTGTTGTTACTTTATATGAAATGAACTTCTTTTCTTACCGGTAGTAGAGTTGCGCAGCCAGGAACACTTCCTTTCTTTTCTGCTTTCCAATGTTTTTAAGAAGATACTCTACAATGTGATCTGGCCATGAGACTTTGTCCATGTTTAAAATATGAGGCAGCCATTTCTTTGCTAATCATGTTGCACCAGTATCTGTGAAGAAAAAAATCGTGCATAGCCATATAGAAAAAAGTCTCACAAAATGTCGTGGGTCAGGCTCATCTTTAGTTGCATCTTTTAGTTTACGCCCAATTTCAGTCTTTGTTATTTTCTCACTCAAATCTGCATCTATGTCTAGTTTGAACTTGTTTTTTAACCATGCAGCTGGTTCAACTCGATTCTTTTGTTTCAGCTTCTTCTTCAACTCTTCAATTTCGATAACCCTTCTTATCTTAAATATGATGGCAAAATCTCTTGCTTCTAGAGAGCACTCCCAAGGAGCTTCAGCGTTTCCAAACTTGAACTTCTTAGTTTTCTTATCGAATGCACTAACAAGCAGCTACATTGCAAGGTTGATTTTCTTTAACCACTTGTCAGTCATTATATTGCTGATGTCACTTGTGTAGAATGGGATGAAGAAATCCCAGAATGGAGAGGCCTTTAGTGTTGTCCCGTTCTTCATCATCTTCTTCTCATTTTCGGAATCTCCAACTTCAAACAGTTTGTGTAAACAAGGACCCATTTCAGAATGGTACCAGACATGATTTGAACTTTGTTTCTTGTGCCCTTGACTTACATGCATACATTCAACTCATTCATTTATTTTTTATCATAATATATAGTCAACTTAATTATATAGCAGCATAGAAGTCAACTGAAAGTTTTTTTTACCTTTGAGGACTTTCTCTGGTTTGTCGTCTGCGGCTACTTCTTCTTTTTTCTCTGGTTCTTTTTCTTCTTCATCTGATTCTGATTCTTCTGATTCTGGTTCTGATTCTTCAATTACCAACTTTTTACTTCCTTTATGTACTAATACTTCTTCATTTTTCTTCTTCTTCTGTACCTTTGATTTCTTCTTGTTCTCTCTCTTTCGCTTTTTTCTGTAACTTTCTCAATGTGTTGTGATTCTTCTTCTTCCGAATCTTCTTGCATTTCTTTTGTTGTTTGATCATGTTTCTGCTTTGTTCTTCTTTCCGTATGTTTCTTTTCTTCTTCCAATAATTTCTCGGTTACCCTCTTCCTTTTGGTTGGTACATCTTCCTGAATTTGTTGCGGTTCATCTTATGCTTGATTCTTCCGATTGAACCGTGGTGATTTCCTCGTTTCTCTGCTCATTCTATTTTCAAACAGCAAAAACTATTCAGCATTCGATGATACAACTGTAACAGTTTTATAAATTAGATCAACTCTTGTTGTTTATCCCATTTAACTTGTATAATTTTACTTGGTTTTCATAGTTTGGCATCAACTCCTGTTGTTGATCCCATTTTTTTGGATCAACTTCTGTTGTTGAACCATGTTACTAGTATAATATGTCACTAGTTTTTAGTTTTATGGCATCAACTACTGTTGTTGATCCCAATTTCATGTGATTAACTACTGTTGTTGACATCTATAACATTTAACCTTACATGAAAGTTCATTTACAATCAATAACATTGGCATTAACATCAACAACAATTGTAAAATTGTTGATATGTAACATTAGCATCAACTTTCAACAAATGTTGTAGAAGCAACATGATATTTATTGGAGAACTCACACAACATAGTGAACATTTCAGATAACAGTGTTTTAGGCTCTAAAATCATTTTTTGGGATCAACTCCTATTGTTGACCCCATCAATAGTATCAAATTCTGTTGTTGGCTCAATGTTACTTGTATAATATGTCCCTAGTTTTCAGTTTTTTGTGATCAACTCCTGATGTTGATTCCATTTTTTGAAATTTATTCCTATTCATGAAACTCATTAACACACACATCAATTCCTATTGTTGACCCCATCTATTTTGATCTACCATTAGCATCAACAACAACTTTTATATTTGTTGATCTGTAGAATCATTATCAATATTGAAGAAATAGTTTACAATCAACATGTAACACAACAATAGCATGTAATCATTTGACTTTTATGGGATCAACTCCTATTGTTGACCCTATCTTTTGTATAATATTTAGCATCAACATCAATTGAAGAACACACATTCATAGAACAATAATACTTGTTTTGTATAATTAACATGCAAATAATGAAAAACAAACACACAAAGAGTACAACTTGAAATCACTTCTTACCTATATCAACTGCAACTGCAACATTGAAATCTGCTTAACCTAAAATCAAAATCAAACAAAAACATTTAATAGAAACCTAATTATATCCCAAACCAAATCACAATAACTAGTAGCAGTAATCGACATCAAATCATACATGCAAAACTTTTTTTCAGAAATTAAAAATCAAAACCGTAAGAAATCAACTTCAAAACCGGAAAAAATTAAAATCAGAACTGAAATCTTCAGCAATAACAGTAAGTAGAAGATGAAAATCGTGTTTACCTTTTTAAATTCTGTGTTTGAATCTTCAAACTCTGTAAAACCTAGTTTTCTATCATTTCTTCTCTGATTTTTGATTCTTGAAACTAAAAATTATTCTAGTCAAACCGATTACTGAGATTTATATAGATTGACGGTTTGTTTTCAGTTTTGATCGACGATTTTCTCTTGATTTTTGATTCAATTTTTTTTCTGCAGCAGTTATAGAAACGAGAGAGGAGTGACAAGAGAGAGAAACGACGGAAATGATTATTAACGTATACTGCAGTAAATGTCTTTGTAACGTAATAATAGTGATATTTATTGAGGGGCATAATAGTAATCTATCAATTCGAGTTTTTTAGGGAGGGCATTTTTATTTTGGGGAGGGTATATTTGTTGGGCTTCTATTATAGGGGCATCTAATTAATTAACCCCTAAAAATAACCAAATATGATCTCGTTTTTTTGATGTCTTGAAGAGTTGGAAAGTTCGCATATCTAAGCAAACTGTAAGCGCGTGTTTGGAGTGGGAAACTCCTCCAAAAGACAACAACACGAGAGATCAATATAGGTGTTAGAGCATAGCTCGGTTGAACCCACCAAGCGTTGGCATGTCAAGTTTGGTTGTCATATTTTAATGAATCAAAACTCATTTTAAGAGTCGCTTGATTATGTACTAGAGTCAACTTCGTATAGGTTAGCTTGAAAGTATTAGGATATGAGACATTACAAGTATTGCAAAGACTTGAACAAGTGAACAAGTAAGAAGCTACAACGACAACATCATCCTTCCACTCGAGGTTAGTGATATTTGACTTGAATTGTTTCATTCCCTAAGTATCTTTCAAGTCGTGCATATTGAAAACAAAACTGTGAATCATGAGCTCTCTAGATAGACATAGTATTAAGGAATACAATACGAGGTTTATTGCTTAACCATTAAACTTTGTAGACAAGACATCGACATAATCGTTTGAATGCTATTGTGATTATGTATGGGTATGAGGTGAGGATTCCATCCTAGGAAACAATGTTTTACATATTTTAAGGAAGTAGATTCATGAACTTGTTTTGTAAATTGAAAAGGAAATCGGCAGGAATTATTGGTATTGTTATTCATTGCATATCTTATGAATTACCAATATGTGTGATTAGTATAACCGCTCATGACTTGTTTATGTTCTTGGTAAAACTATTCACAAAGGCCTGACTTTTGTATTGGTATGACTTTTATTAGTGAAACTGATCTTAAGTAATCACCTGAGATGGTATGATCGATTTTGTGATTTTGTGTATGACCAACTATGGGTAAAGGGGAACTGATCCTAGTAAGAGGTGCAACACATCACAAAGGGGAATCGATCCTTGTATGAGGTTGTAGATGGGGAAAAACGATTCGTTAGTTTTTCAGAGAATTCAAGATACGAGCGTGTTGTCGAGTCTCCTCAACCGAGCAAGCTGTTCAACCTCACACAGATGCATTGCAAAAGGAGTGCTTAGATTCTAGAGATCAATCTGTAGGACTCCGACCTGAACCAATTCAATGGCCGTTCCAGAGTCGATTCGGTCGCAAAGAGGGAGATGGGTTGATCTGTAGGAGGGAAGCTGAGAATTGTGCGGGATCAATGATGATGAAGGATTGTGGATGTGTTGAAGGTTTCTGCAATTTTTTCTGTGAACTGATGAGTTCGAATAAGTTCTGGTAGATTGATGAATTCTTGAGAGTAATTGCTCGAAAAATTCTGTGTAGACGAATGTTGTTTGTTTTTCAATCATGGATTCAGAGACTTATTTATATTGTCAGAATAGTAAACACCTTGATCCCTGTAAGTGTGACGGTTTCTTGAGTGAAAGAGTGGGGAAGTAGGAAATCGCGGGGAAACCAGTTCCAGGTCATACGGAGACGTGGTTAACCGTCCACCCACTACTTTGCGAAATCCTTCAACCGTTTGCACGACTTACTCTCATTTCTCGTTGTGGATGAATCCACATGCCGTAGGCCGCCAGACCAAAACCCTAATTGATATCCCCCATGTGACATGATTGATGTCTCACAAATCGTGGAGTCTGCATGACAGACGTGTGTTAATTAGTCAGTTGTTGACTGATTAGACAGTGAGTCTAAGTTTTGTTGAATTGAGCATGAGTGAAGAATGCTCAGTGAATCATGGATTGAACATACGTGTTCTTATGTTGATATTGCTCGTCTGAGCAAATACTGTTAAATTTGAGCAACTAAGCAAGTATTGCTCGATTCGACGAATTATTGAATATTGATAGTTTGATCAATATTCGAGCATCTGAGCAAGTATTGCTCAGTTCAACGAATTGAATATTGATAGTCGATCATTCGAGCAATTGAGCAAGTATTGCTCAATTCGACAAATTACTAATAAATTACTGAATATTGATAGTTGGATCAATATTCGAGTAACTGAGCAAGTATTTCTCAGTTCAACGAATTACTGAATATTGATAGTTGATCAATCTTCGAGCAATTGAGCAAGTATTGTTCAATTCGAAAAATTACTAATAAATTACTGAATATTGATAGTAGGATCAATATTCGAGCAACTGAGCAAGTATTGCTCAATTCGACGAATTACTGATAAATTACAGAATATTAATAATTGGATCAATATTCGAGAACTGAGCAAGTATTGCTCAATTCGACGAATTATTTATTGGTGACGTGACCCAATAAAATATTGGTATACTACCGAATATTATATAATTAATCCAGATGTTGATTGCTGGATCAACATAAACTTATTAGTATTTGAACTTGCTCAGAATGATGATTTGTGGAGCGTTTGTTCGAAACCCTAATTTTTGATCAATTGTTCGTCAATTGATAAATTATTGAAAATAGGTCATGAGTGAAGGAGGGACCGACCACATGGAATGAGGGAGTCCATGTGGCGCCCATGTGCTCGTGTGCACCAAGTCCTTAGTTGGCTAGTTGGTGAAAGAATGATGATTAAATGCCGGTTTCATCATTTATTTAAATAGTGCTCGATTGAGCATTAGGTGATAAAACCTAATTATGGAAAAGTGAGGGACCGACCAAGAGGGTATGAGACCGGCCCTTGGTGATCGTGGGACCAGCTGATGGTCGTTTGAGCAAATTTCAAGTTGGTTGGAAAGAGTTTGAGCCCAATATGAGCAATTGAACAAATTAGGTCAAGAATTGAGCATATGTGTGGGACCGGCTTTATGTGAGCCCTAGGGCCGGACTTGGTCGGTCAAGAAAGCATGACCGGGTCACCATGATGTCCGCGTCTCAATCCTGAGAGTTTTGGTATTTTCTGATGTGCGTTTGAGCAATATTGTGGATTTTCAGAAGAGTTTGGTCTTGACTGAAATTCTTGATTTTTTGCTCGAATGAGCATGTGTGCTCATTTTATCAATGTTTTGTGAATATTAAAATGAGGATATTTTCATATTTGCATTTTTGTGAATAGCCTAGCCGGTCGTGTGACCATGTTGACTTTTGGCTTTTTCGTGGTTTTAGCAATATTTGAGAAAATATGAAGAAACCATGATTTTTCTCAAGTGAGGAACTTTCATGAGTTTATGAAAATAATATTATGGAAATAAGGATTGCAAGGTGTGTCACCGGCCACAACTAGGGCATGGCTGGCCAGCTAGGTGGCCCGGTCACGCATACCTTTCCTTATTTTCTTATTTTTCATGAAACCATGAAAATATGAAGAAACCCTGAGTTTTTCTCAATCCGGGAAAGTTGCTTGAATGAAGGAGTCTTCATAAGTTTATGAATTATAAAAATAACGATTGCAAGGTGTGGGACCGGCCACGGCTAGGGCATGGTCGGACGGCTAGGTGGCCCGGTCCCGCGACACCTTTCCTTACTTTATTATTTTTCGTGAGACCGTGAAAATGTGGAGAAACCGTGAGTTTTGCTCAAACAAGGAAATTTGATGAAATGAGAGAGTTTTCATGAATTCATGAAAACAATAAAAATAGGAAAAATAATGTGAGAGGTGTTGGGGACCGGCCACGGCGGCGTGACCGGCCGACCGGTGGGCCCGGTCTTCCCTAGGCGCCTCTTTTATTTTTAATTATTATTTTCTCTCTCCTGTTTTTGTGTAGGATTCCTCATTTGTCCATATTTTTGAATGCTCGTTTGTGCATTTGAGTGCTCATTTGTGCATCATGGTTGAGTACACTTGCACCATTTTCTCGGGGCTTACTCAGTGATGGTCCAGATGCCCGGTTATTGAGTGTTTATTACTAATTTATGAAATTCAGTGGAGAATGGTTCATGAAACTGAGTAATAAAAGTGAGTAGTTATTTATTATCAATCCATAAGATCAGCTGTAGATTCGATTACGGATACAGAATAATAAAATGAGTATTACCATCATGTAGGATCGTGGATTCGACTACATAATCTAAGTAATAAAGTTGTTTATTACCATTCCATGAGATCAGCCGTGGATTCGATCATGAAATCGGAGTAATGGGATTATCTATTACCATTCCATGAGATCAGCTGTGGATTCGATCATGGAATAGGAATAATGAGATAAAATAGATTAGCTTCTAGGAATTCGGTGGTGAATGTCACGGTAGAATTAATCTATTGCAGAAGGGATATTAGCCATTTAAAGCGTCATACCCATTCTGAAAAGTGCATAGTCAGGAAACAGCGAGCGTTGCCGAAGTCCTGAAGGCGTTATTGCTCTCAATCTTACAAAGAACCGCCTGGATCTATACACGGTCTCTCTACATAGTCAGGGAACAGTGAGTGTCACCGATGTCCGGAAGGAATTGTTGCTCTCAATCTTACGGAGAACCTCCCAATCATTCTTCTATGTAGAGGAAAGTCTCTCTATGTAGTCAGGGAACAACGAGTGTTGCCGACGTCCTGAAGGCGTTTTGCCCTATCAACAAACAATTATGTATGGAGGAACGCCCAATCTTTCTTCTACATAGAGAGGCACAATGAAATGTGTAGCATCGAACGCTCAGCAAGTGGGAGGCCTTTCGAGAATCATATTCATCGTGGCTCTGAGAGGTACTCGATCATAGATCGTGAAACGGTTCACGTATCGTAAAACACGAATCGTCACATGCGTTCCTGAAGCCGGGTCAGAAACATGCAGTATCATGATTTTACGATTTTAACCCTTGCTGAAAATCCATCATCAACATTAAGTCCCTTGCTCAGTGAGGGACAGTCATGTTCCGCAGTAAGCATTAGATGGTGATTTTCCAGTTAAATGAGATAAGCAGTCGGACTTAGTCGTACAAAGGCGTTTTCAGAAGCCCTGATTCACTCCAATGATGTGATGTACGAGAAAGCCATAGGTAAGGACCCTGACGTGTGATAGAGCGTCGTCCCGTGGTCACGGAGAAACGAAGCACTGCTGATTTGGATAGTCGGTCGTTCAATTTTGGTCGGTTTAGCGGGCCCGACCCAAGAAGGAAATCCATGTTTTATTAGGTTTTTGGAAATAAAATAGATATAAAAGGGAAGAGACCCTAAACTTTTTTATTTTCTTTAATTTGTGAGATTTTACAAAATGGAATAAACTCTCGTTTCAAAGGTGCATGATCGTACGAGAAAGAAAGGTTTTTTTTTTAATAGACGTGAGTCTGTTAGTAATAAAAATTTTGTTTATGAGCTTTCATGAAGTGATGTTCTGAACTGGAAATGCAGGGAAGTGAATGCTGAGTTCTGGTGGCAATGGAAATGGGTGATGCTGGTGACAGTAATGTTGTATCTGTAGAACTGGTGGTTTGCAATGGGAGTGATGTATAGGTTATGGAATTGAATTTGCAAGAAAAAGTGCAAATGGATATGGCGTTGTTTCCATCGATTGGTGATGTGCAAATATTGTGGGTTGCGATGCTATGAGACAGTTCTGGAGCTTAAGCTTGTGGTGAATTGGTTATGAGTTCAGTCTTGAACCTGAGGTGCTGCAGTGGTGGTGCAGAACAAGGGACTGAAATGAAGTGAATGGTGGATGTCTAGATGTATGTTTAGGATTACAGGGCAATGGTTGCAGCTGATGGCATTGGAGAGAGTTGCCTGGTGGTAGTGCAGTTGGCTATGGTTTATAGTCATCAAGGACTTGATGAGCTGCAGATAATGTATTAGTGTTGTGTATGTGAAATGCAGGAATGGAGGTGTTGCTCAGATGGAAAAAGAACAAGAAAGGGGTTGTAGCTGTGAGAAAGTGGTATTGTTGCCATGAAGAGGAGAATGAAGTTAAGAAGAAACAGCTGCAGTGTGGAGTCTGAAGCTACACAGTGTGTTGAGCTAAGATTGCAGTTGCAAGTGGATATTGAACTGGTGATGTAGTTTGAGCTCATAAGGAAGTTAGCTGGTAAGCTAGAGCTGAACGCCTTGTCAGTTCCACAAAACTGACATGCTTAGTGAATTCTACATGGGCCTGACTTGTTTGACTGGGCTTTACTTGTGGGCTCAACTTCACAGCCACACTTGGTTAAATTTTGGCAACAGATTGGCAGGAGATTGGGTGCACGGGATTTACTACTTCGACACTTATAAAGGAGAGAAGTCTTCTTATTCTCCGAAGGAAAAAAGGCTAGATCTTATCTTTTCTTCTACTTTCATTTCTAGGATTGAGAAACATGATAGGTTTTATCTTCCTCCTTGTTATGAACTCCATGAATATGAGTACCTAGTTTTTTATCATTGGTTATGGATAAAGTTGATTTCACATAACATGAATCCTTGTTTGATATATTAGTTTTGTCTCAGTATTATCGTTTATGATTCACCATTAATATTCTTACATGATTTGAATGCTTGTTTAGTCGAGTCGCGAATCGATTGAGTTTGCTTTCATCTTTATTGCTAGATTAGAATTCATTATACTCAAAAGTGATAAATTTATGATTGCAAGTAGCATAATTGTGGATATTGCTTGTAGTGATACATCCTAGTAGTCACAAGTGAATCATAACCTTTGTTAAATCGGATTAGTGCTTTTACAAGTTCGATTGCTTTGATTGGCCTGATTTCATAGAACTTAATGCATTTAGGGAATTAAAATTGATTAGTGCTTTTACACGTTAGGTTGTTCTCTTAGATATAATTCATATTCGCATCTTTTAATGTGTTTGTTGATGATAAGAGGAGATTTGCGGGATAAACTTGCGATCAAGGTATCCTAGGGCCTTTGATAATGAGAGATTAAATATCAATTCTAGTTATTAAGACAAGAACATGTTTGTGACTGAAAATGAAATCCTTAACCAATATTCTCATCTTATTTGATTTGCTTGTTTATTTCTTTATTTACTTTTATTTTAGTTTGGTTACATAAAATCCCCCTTGTTTGCCATAAGAAACCGAAACATATTGACAACCCAAGACCTCTCTGTGGGAACGATCCTTTCTTGCCCTTACTATATTTATATTTTGAGTAGTAAGAAAGTGTAATTATTTTTGACGCCTACGATAGCGATCAAATTTTGGCGCCGCTGCCGGGGAGGCAGCGGTTGTCACTTGTTTTTGGTTTCTTATTTTTAGTTTTGTTTTTAGTTTTTATCATTTTCTGGTTTTGACGTAGTTTTTAAAACTCTTGTTTCAGGTACTTATTGTCACATGGAAGGAGCATACTGGAGCAATGGATACGGTTTTCAACCTCCTCAACACTATGACGATTTCCCACCATCTACGGAATACGATCGAAACCAATTTATTGGTTATGATCAATATCCAAGAGCTTATGGTGATTTTCATACATACCAACAACAACCTTGCAGTGGGTATGTAATTCAAGCACCTAGGAGGGACAATTATACTTCCAATTCGCTTTATCCGAGATGTATGAATGCTATAAATGGACTGAACATCGCACAAACCGATTTCTGCAACACTTTTTCTTACGTGACTCTAGATCGTAGTTATGATCATTCACCCATTCAAAGGGAAGAGTCATGGGAAATAGAACCTATTGTGGCCAATGGTGGTAAGCGTGTGAACGTTAGAAAACTTGCACTGAAATTATACAAGTTGGAAGATGATGGAGCCTCGGAAGAGCTTGTCGATGAAATTAGTAGGACCATTCATATGGAGCTTAAACGGCGTCGTGATAAAGGTTGGGAAACTGACGACGATTCTTATTATGGTGAGTCTGAAAATGAAGATGATTGTGTTGAAAAGGATCAACCTTTGGAGATATTTGATGACATTAGTGTAGTTGACTCAATTATTGATCTTTATAATGATCAAACACCTATTCAAAAGGTACATGAGTATGATGAAACTAGTGCTTTACAGAGCTTCCTTGAAACAAGGTTTGAGCCTAATGATGACGAGTGTGTTGAGAATGTGACCGATTTGATCAATATTGTGGAAGACCCAATTGAGCTTGCAAAGAATTGTAATGATGATGTTTATGTCGAGACTTTGGTTAAGGCAGAAACTGACGAAGAATGGTTGCAAGGTTTGATAGAGGACTATGATATAAAAGAGGTGAGTAATTCACTTGAGTTTTTCAAGGATGAAGAGGATTATGTGATACAAGAGATTGTGCAAGGTTTGTCTAACCCTTTGCATATTGTTTCTTCTCCTTTACCTCTTATTGGTTCGAATGTATGTGCTTCGAGAATATTGTTGAATGACTTTGTTTCTCGATTTCCGCCATTAGAAACATTTGATTCTCATACTATGCAAGTTTGCAAAGAAGAAACCATAGAATTTCCTGAATTTTATGTTCTTTATACACTTCCAAGTGTGGACACGAATAAGTGTGGGGGAAACTTCGATTGGGCTATAGCTTCACTTTTGCTTTAATATACTAATGTTTATGTGAAGTTACTATTTTCAAAACAGGTTCTATGGGTGGATCCCCAACTTTTCAGATTGTTGGTGTATGGGGAATTCGTCGTTCAAGTCGGGCTGACGACTTTAAACCAAGCGCTGCATGGGAGGCAACCCATACGATGAGTACTTCTTGTCTTGTCTTATTTTTATTTTTGGTTCTTGTCTTGTATTTATTTTTTCTTGTCGCATATCATTATAAGATTTCCCACCTTGACTTTCTTTGGACGATTCAATTTACATTGAGGATAATGTAAAGTTTAAGTGTGGGGGAGTGGTTAAGCATTTGCATTGTAAATTTTTCATAAATTTTCAACTTTTGTGTGAATTAGTGAATAAAAAAACTCCAACTTGTAGTTAGTTTAGAGTCACATAGTATACATGTCGCTAAGATTACATCGAGATTCTCATAAGAGTGACTGGACTTAGAGATGACAGAGAACATGATCGAGTTTCTTACTTGTATGAGAGTTAAAGTTGGATTTAACCATGCCAGTGGAAAATAAGGTGCAGACTGAATTCGGTATTAGAGTTGTGGTCCCCTATAGTGGATTCCACCCATTGTTACATCATGTGAGGCACCGACCTTCAATTCTTTGTACGTGTATAAATATGTGCTTTTAGAGTGTGTGTCACCGTGCGTAAATTCCGGGTAGAATGGTGAGCTACCCAACCTCCCACCAATAGAAGCACTATTTTGATCTCTTGAGTGTTATTTTATCAATCATGATGGTGACATCGAATTTCTAACTTACATACCACTTGTAATCTTGTTCGCAGTTAGCACCATCCACTTTATCTTTCTCTACACCAACAGGTCCATAGAAACACTATCATCATCAACAAGAGGAGCATCACAAATTCGAAGGAAAGTTGAAGACGTTCAAGGTTTACAAGCAACGGTACAGAAATGAGCATATTTCATATTCAAGTATAACAACAAGACAAAGAGCAGAATATTTACAAGTTGAAGACTATTGTACAAGAATGAAGATTATCAAGATGAGTTTAAGAAGTTTATGATATCGAGACATACAAGTTGTGAAGAATCGAGCGGTAAAGTACTTACACCGTGGCCTTTGTATTTTATTTTATTTTTATTTGTTAATTTGTATTTTATTTTCTCTTGTCTAAAAAAAATGAAAAAAAATAAAAAAAATCATTGCATATTATTTTGGTTTGTTTAGTTCGTTTTTAGTTTTCTATTCATTCAATAAAGCCAATGGAAGAAGAAATATCCGTAATGAAGTTTCAAACAACAAAGAATTAGAGGAAAGAATCACATTTTCAAGATTCTACGAAGTTCAAGAGTTATCATCAAGAGTTGAATACCGAAGACGAAGATGAAGACAAGGATTGAAGACCGAAGACGTTTCTATGGATGCTGTGAGAGTGGTGCTAACTGCACGTCGAACGGATAACGAGGTAAGTAAGCATATTCCCACCTTCGTTAAGTGGTTGATTTCCTTTATTAGAGATCGTCAGAAAAATGGGTTTTCAAAACAATAAAAGATGTGGGTTTTCAAAACAATTCGGAGGGTTTTGCCTTCCTACCATTCAACGTGTCGCAGGATTCTCTCTTCATTCCTACATGGACACATGTGTGACCCATAAAAAGCGGTTTATTATTGAGACCAACTTCATAAAACCCTTTCTTGTGAGGCAGAGTCGAGACTTTTGATCACTCCGAACCCGAATTTCTTTCGAGAAGGGATGGTTATTTCTCTCTCAACTTTTAAGGATGAGATTGTGTTCATTTATGTGTCTAACTTCTTATTACTAGTGTGCAGAATTTCTATATCTTCTTAGCGCGTTGGATGCTATCATTTCGGAGAACTAGTAAGTTGGAAAAGTAGGTTTTGTGGGTATATCTCTAGTAAGCCCTCATGAGACTATAACTCGTCCACTAGGGACACCTAGGGGTTTAAAGGCTTGTAATACGTGCTAAGTGTGACCGTAGCCTCGATGACACGGAGTTGTATGTATGTTTTAGAATTATTTTGTTTGATTTGCTTGAGGACTAGCAAAGTCTAAGTGTGGGAGAATTTGATAGGTGTTGTAAAACACCTAGTTTTATATCTATTGTTTATGCTTTCTTTGCTACTTTTCTTATAAATTATGTATCTTATGATTGATTTTGAGTTTATTAGGTTCAATGGAGTCATTTGGAGCGAAAAGAGGAAAAATCATCTATTTGGAACGAAAAGCAAAAAAATATTAATTCATTGACGGAAAGGCAAAGCTACCAACAAAGAACGAGGTCATTCCGGTTTTTTACAAAGAAGCTGTGAGCTTTTGAAGCGTATCTGAGTAGCGAAATTTGCTAACTGAACTGTCAGTCTCGCAGGACTGACAATTTTGAATTATGCTACTTCAGTGGGTGTCCCTTATCTGTGCAGAGGGTGCCTTGAGTAATTCTTATTACTACACTACCCTTAAATCCAGAGAAACCACAGCTCAATTTATTGTTCATCTGAAATTGGGAAGAGAGAATAACGGTTGCTGTAAGATTTCAGTGAAAGTGAGATCGATGAATTCAGGGAACTGGTTACATATGAGGAAGAGATGGTGGTTGCTTTGAAGGTCTGTTAGAAGGGTTTGATGGACGAAGAAACTGAAGCAGAGATAAGCAGTGAAGTTAGGGTTTCAAAGAATAATACAGAGATGGGTTTGTGTTTAATGTTCTCTGCTGATGTTGATTGAAGCTGGTGGAAGAAATCGATGAAATTTAAAGGTTGGAAATGAGTTTAAGCAAAGAAGCAGATGGTTCTGCTGGTATCAAGAGATGAAGTTGATGGTGGTCTAAAGCAACAACTCAGTGCTGAACCAAATAGAGAGTACAGATGTTGTAAATACAGAATCGAGAAGAACTCAGGGAGAAGAATGAGGTTGAATTGAGAGTTGGGTTCGATTGGTGATGCTTTGATCGAGAAGAAAAGCCAAGAAAGTTACACAGAGTTTGAGCTGATGGGGTTGAAATTCAAGGGTTGTATTCAGATGAGAACTCCATATAGGGAGTTATCAAGACGAATTGGTTGTATGCTGTGCTGGAGCTGCTGCTGGTGACTGCTTTTGAGTACTGGTGGAATTCATAGCTGAAATGGATGTTGTGTTGGCTGGGAGATTGCAGATTGAGTTGCATCTGAGCAGATGAATCGTTGAGAAATGTTGGAGTTGTTTATGGTGGAATTTTGCAGGAATTGGTTGAGGCACTGCAGGTTAGGGGACTGGAGTTGTGTGTGAAGTGTAATTGCTGTTGCAGTCAAGAAGAAGATAGCTGATTGTGTTGCTTGTCATGAGTCTGTAATGGACATGGAGTATGTGCTGTTCTGAACTGGAAATGCAGGGAAGTGAAGGCTGAGTTCTGGTGGCAATGGAAATGGGTGATGATGTATCTGTAGAACTGGTGGTCTGCAATGGGAGTGATGTTACAGGTTATGGAATTGAATTTGCAAGAAAAAGTGCAAATGGATATGGCGTCGTTTCCATCGATTGGTGATGAGCAAATATTGTGGGTTGCGATGCTATGAGACAGTTCTGGAGCTTAAGCTTGTGGTGAATTGGTTATGAGTTCAGTCTTGAACCTGAGGTGCTGCAGTGGTGGTGCAGAACACGGGACTGAAATGAAGTGAATGGTGGATGTCTAGATGTATGTTTAGGATTACAGGGCAATGGTTGCAGCTGATGGCATTGGAAAGATTTGTCTGGTGGTAGTGCAGTTGGCTATGGTTTATAGTCATCAAGGACTTGATGAGCTGCAGATAATGTATTAGTGCTGTGTATGTGAAATGCAGGAATGGAGGTGTTGCTCAGATGGCAAAAGAACAAGAAAGGGGTTGTAGCTATGAGAAAGTGGTATTGTTGCCATGAAGAGGAGAAGGAAGTTATGAAGAAACAACTGCAGTGTGGAGTCTGAAGCTACACAGTGTGTTGAGATGAGATTGCAGTTGCAAGTGGATATGGAACTGGTGATGTAGTTTGAGCTCATAAGGAAGTTAGCTGGTGGTGCTAGAGCTGAACGCCTTGTCAGTTCCACAAAACTGACATGCTTAGTGAATTCTACATGGGCCTGACTTGTTTGACTGGGCTTTACTTGTGGGCTCAACTTCACAGCCACACTTGGTTAACTTTTGGCAACAGATTGGCAGGAGATTGGGTGCACGGGATTTACTACTTGGACACCTATAAAGGAGAGAAGTCTTCTTATTCTCCGAAGGAAAAAAGGCTAGATCTTATCTTTTCTTCTACTTTCATTTCTAGGGTTGAGAAACATGATAGGTTTTATCTTCCTCCTTGTTATGAACTCCATGAATATGAGTACCTAGTTTTTATCATTGGTTATGGATAAAGTTGATTTCACATAACATGAATCCTTGTTTGATATATTAGTTTTGTCTCAGTATTATCGTTTATGATTCACCATTAATATTGTTACATGATTTGAATGCTTGTTTAGTCGAGTCGCGAATCGATTGAGTTTGCTTTCATCTTTATTGCTAGATTAGAATTCATTATACGCAAAAGTGATAAATTTCTGATTGCAAGTAGCATAATTGTGGATATTGCTTGTAGTGATACATCTTAGTAGTCACAAGTGAATCATAACCTTTGTTAAATCGGATTAGTGCTTTTACACGTTCGATTGCTTTGATTGGCCTGATTTCATAGAACTTAATGCATCTAGGGAATTAAACTTGATTAGTGCTTTTACACGTTAGGTTTTTATCTTAGATAGAATTCATATTCACATCTTTTAATGTGTTTGTTGATGATAAGAGGAGATTTGCGGGATAAACTTGCGATCAAGGTATCCTAGGGCCTTTGATAATGAGAGATTAAATATCAATTCTAGTTATTAAGACAAGAACATGTTTGTGACTGAAAATGAAATCCTTAACCAATATTCTCATCTTATTTGATTTGCTTGTTTATTTCTTTATTTACTTTTATTTTAGTTTAGTTACATAAAATCCCCCCTTGTTTGCCATAAGAAACCGAAACATATTGACAACCCAAGACCTCTCTGTGGGAACGACCCTTTCTTGCCCTTACTATATTTATATTTTGAGTAGTAAGAAAGTGTAATTATTTTTGACGCCTACGACAGCGATCATATGGACATCACAACAACTTTGCAGGAATGACTGATTCCCATAACGACACTTCCAAAGATGGTGTTTCCAGAGATGACATCTCTACGGATGCACCTTTAAGAAATGGTACTTCTGGGACCTCTGAGTGATGGTGGGAGATCATTCATACTGAGTTGTACTCCTGGTTATTTCATTAACTTTATCACATGATGACCGTGTAGTGAGATCCTGGATCAATGTAGACTTTACGACGATGGAAGAAAGTCTTCGGGGCGGAGAATCCATAAGTGAGGACTACATGATAATATTAAATGATGTGCAGTCCCCAGCCGTTTCTTTGGTGAGTTGTCGATGTTTCCTCCGTCGTGACTTTTCTTATCCGTACAATTAGGATCACAAACAAATGTTTGTTAATCTCAGAATTTTGCTCCATTTATCATTGACAGCCTTCATCTTGCTCTTGGTCAAACAATTCAGGAATCCAACACCGATGAGGGAGTTGATGTAAGTATCTCTTTTCGTGCAAGCGATCATGGCATCTCCTTGAATGAAGTAATAATAATTGTTGTTGATGTATCCAGAAGAATATTATTATGGATAAACAACATATTGATGAAGCACATTCTTCCTTGAGGAATGGAGAGACGGAGGATCCTCAAAATCCACAACCGAATGGAGGTAGTAATGCCATTAATGGTGATTTCAACATTGTTGAGCCTCCAAATGACTTAGAAACTCCCCAAGTAAGTATTCCTCCTGTAACTTCTTCATATAAGTATGAAATTGTTGACTTGTGAATGAATGAATGAACATCCATGTGAGTATATGAGAAATTTGGCCGAAATACGTCACCAGAAAATTTCAGACTTCAGTCTTTCAGTAAAAACGCTGTAGAATCTTCGTCTGATGTCGGATTTTCGCCATCTACCCATGTATTTTCATGCCCAGGAAATTTCCAAGCTTTATCAATGAAGCTTTTTGAGTTTTGAGCATGTTTAGGGCCTGAAATAGGCGAAACAGTAAACTTCCAGGAGACTTCCAGAACTTTTCAGATTGCATGTAGTCTAATGTTTTGGCCACATCTCTCTGCTCGTTCATCTGATTATTATGAAATTTTGATATGTTGTATATAACATCCATACGAAGAGAATGGTATATGAATCAACCTTATATTCCTCACCAATTGCTCCCAATTCCTCATCTTATACAGGGCAGTGTAAAATCTTCTCAAACGAACTTGTTGCAAAACATGTTTAATGACTTCCACGTTATTTGTTCATGTCTTGGATGCATAGTAAAGAACTTAAATAGTGTTGGTTCACTTACATGTTGAATTTTAGGATTGCTTCTTCAATTCCATGTTTGAAAGCTCTAACTTGTATCCTTGTTATATTATGTGGAAAATGGTGGGATTGAGCATAATGAGACCCACAATGATGATTCGAGCAACCTTGAAACTATTGATGATGAGACCACCACCTTTGCACCTCAAGTCCATGAAACTCTCGTTGTTGAAACCATTGAAGCGACCGGAACTCCAATTGTGGTTGTTTCAGAGATGGAAGAGACCGGGCCAAGAGTGGAAGAAGCTGCTCCAGCTGTTGAGGAAACTGCTGCTATGACTGTTGAAGTTGCTCCAGTGATTGAGAATCGCATAATAGTGCACGAATACCCTAATTCATGGATTGTTTGTTATCCTCCATTTGGTGAGTTACTCCCATATCACACATAAGTTGGTGGATTTAGCGTTCCCATTGGGTATGCTGACATGTATGAGAAGTTGTGGAAGATGTACGGTCATATTGTCATCACCAAGGATCCAAAGCGCAGCTACTTCTTGACAATGCAAGTAGGAAACATCTTTTACCAGTCATGTTGTGGTGGAGAAAATGGCCAAGATTGCAGAGTTGACTGAGAAGATGGAGTTGGAGAAGGCGACCTTGCGAGTCTTGGAGAATGCAGAGAAGCAGAAATCTTACTTTGTCGGTTTCCTTTAGTTTCCCTTTCCATAATCTCTTGAACCTTGAACTTCTGAGAGATGTGAGGCTTTAGCTTTTGGTTTTGATTTTTGATTGGTTTTTTAATACACGTTGATTGAGGGCTTCCTTTTGGATTTGATAGAGATTTTCTTTAAATAAAAGAACTTTGATAAATTGCTGAATTCAAATACTGGATGCAAGTATTGCAAACGTTTTGGAGGAATTGCAAATACAGGTAAAAGAAAATCCTAAAATGTGTTGGTATCTCGAAAAATCGCTCGTGTCTTGAGCGAATGACACACCAAGACGCCGAACATCTCAGAAGTCAAAGGCTTTGAGACAATTCTCCTGTATTACTGGTATGGTCCTTCCATCTGTGTTGATCAGCTTGTAGTATCCTCCAACTACGGATTTAGCAACCACGAAAGGCCTTTCCCAATTGGAACTCCTAGTTGAACGGAGTTTGCACTTAGTGGCTTTGAGAACCAAATCTCCTTCATGAAATTTGTTTGGCTTTATGGTTCTCGCCCTTAAGATCTTTTGCTGATTCGGCATTCCTCTGATGATGGGGTTCCATGGTCGTGCAGTCAAAGTTTCCTGACTTTGTGGCACATATGGACACTCATGCAAGGGAGAGTATACAGGGTATTGCTTGTTGAACTCAACCATTATTCTAGCAATAATTATGTCAGTAGAATGCTGAATTTTGAGAGGTTCTGCATCCAACCACTTGGTGAAGTATTGCCGAGGAGAAATCAACCACTCATAGCATTTGGTGAGTGCTGAGTTATTAGCAACATTGAGTCCCCAGACCATGGTAGCATATTTGATAGTTGATAATATGGACGCATGAGGAGGAATAATACTTGCCTGAGTACGAAACCTTTGGATGAAAGTATGTGCGTATTCTTCAGGTTTTTGCTTTAGTTCCATCAAGGCTTTGACTTTCTCCAGATGCTCGAATGATGGAGTATCCTCTGCTTCTTCAGAATCGGAGCTT
Organism: Papaver somniferum; assembly: GCF_003573695.1. Lineage (NCBI taxonomy): Eukaryota > Viridiplantae > Streptophyta > Magnoliopsida > Ranunculales > Papaveraceae > Papaver > Papaver somniferum. The sequence goes on along the minus strand of NC_039364.1, from coordinate 168,988,852 downwards.
TCTTCAACAGAGAAATGTGCAATTGAAGGTGTTGTAGTTACCTTTTCAGCATGAATCCATGTTCGTCCAAGGATCATATCATATCCTGGGTCTTCCCTGATTATGTGAAATTTGGTTTCTGCCCAGGTTGAACCGGTTTTTATCTTGAGGATGACGAAACCATATGCATCCCTGGAAATTCCTTCATGATCTCTCACTGCAATGGGGGCATGACTGGCTTTTTGTTGAGTAATGCTTGCAGCTCTGAGGGTTTTCAAAGAAATGATATTGACAGTGGTGCCCACATAGACCAACGTTCTCTTGAATTCATTTCCTTTGAGGTGAACTGTAGTGAGAAGTCCCCAGTCGTACATCTCCTTGTCTGTTGCTGGAGGCTCAGAGAGTGTCTCATGGATTAATAGATGCTTCCCTGACACGATGTGATTCAATGCTGCAAATAGATCACTTCTTTGGGCCTTTGACATGTAGAGCAATTCACAGGCATGTTCAATAAAGTATTGGATTGCTTCCTTGACAGGTGGTTCAGAGAGCGTGAAGGTCCTGATAGGAAGAGGATTTCTGTGCACTCCTTCAATCCCCAGTTCCACTGAATCAGATTTCTCTTTGAATATACGTTTCAAAGTTCTGCAATCACTGGTTGGATGGCTGACATATATGTGGAAACGGCAGTAGTGTGGATTTTCCACTTCTTCTTCTGTTGGCTCTCTTCTGACGGGAGGTGGTTTGATCGCACCGTCTTGAATCCAGACTTCCAATAACTCGATCACCTCTTCAATGGGAAAAGGGAAATCTGGCTCTTCTTGGTCATTCTGTTGACGCTGAGCCGGTGGTTGTGCATTACTAGCCTGGCTGTCTTTCCTTAGTGCTTTTGTAGGATGGGACGCTGGAGGAGCATTCTTATATTTGTGCGCCTCAGCTTTCCTTTTGCCTCCTTCAACAACATTCATGGAAGATTGAACATTGTATTGTTTATTGACTAGGCGTCTGATGTTGCTTCGAGTGTCTCGCGGCTCCTCGGTTTTGACAGTTTTTGTTCTTTCCAGTAAGGCTGGAGCAGTAGTTTCTGATCGCTTAGCCGCTTCATGGAGTTCTGAGAAAGTTTGGAACCGGAGATTTTCCAGCAAGGCTCTGTAGACAGGGATCATCCTGTTGATGCACAAGTCCACCAATTGTTGTTCATTAACATTAGGATCATGACAATCTAAGGCTTGAATTCTGAACTTCTTCACATATTTGTTCGGATGTTCGGTGTTTTACTGAGCCATTCTCCCTAAGTCAGAAAGAGTAATCTGCTCTGAAATGAAAAAGTATTTCCTGTAGAAGGCATTAACCATTTCTCCCAAATTAGCGATGCTCCTTGGTAAGATGTTGTTGTACCAAATATATGCTCGGACGGTCAGAGACTTTGAGAACTCCTTCAGTCGGACGACATCATTGTGTTCATGTTCTCCTAATGCATCCAGGAATCGAGAAACATGCTCTCGGGCGTTCCTCGTTTCATCATAAAGTGTGAACGTTGGAGAAGTATAGCCCTTCAGGAGAGAAATCCTCTTGTTTTAGGGTGAAAACCATTTCTGCTGATTTTGGTAATTTCGGGTGTGTGGGTGAGAAACGAGTCTAAACCCTAAACAATGTACTGCACGGGAGTACTTTTGATTCGAGAGATCAATCTGTACAATCCTGGCCCAAACCAAGAAATGGTCGTTCCAGGCTTGCTTCGGCCACAAAGTGAAGGAGAAGGGTTGATCTTAGGGAGGGAAGCGAAGAAAGTGTTGAGACCACAATAAATGATTCTGAAAGTGTGGGCGTTTTTGTGACTTGTATCAGAAAGTAGAACTGGTAATCCGAATGGAAAGCTACCGGGTGATTTCTAGATGTTGTGTATTACCGACCAAAAAACGTGTCTTTTGGTGGAAATAGGTGAGACCTATTTATACAAGTCATAGTGAAACGTACCCTGGTCTCGTAAGAAGTGGAAACAATTGAGTGGTGGAAGAAAAATAGTAACGTGTAACTGCCAGACGTTATGCTTCCATGATGAAGGAAGTGAATTCGTGTAACCTCCGGTCATTACTCTTCCATGATGAGGGAAATGAATTGTTTACACTGTTACTTTTTACCACCACTAATTATCCTACTTCATGTCGCTTTCTTGTAACGGGCGCATTGCACGCCGCATGTTGTAAACCGCCAGACCAATACAGTGATGAGCATCACCCAGTTTGTGACATATTTTGATGTCTCGAGTGTTTCCGTGGAAAACATGTAGCACTTTGTTACGTGTGGCAAGTTAAAATTGAGAGGCTTGTCGCAGGTAAATAGCATGTAATGCTAGGCTCGTCTTGGCTAGTCGCCTAAAACTTGTCGCTAGCTTACCGTTTTGTTGGCGAATTTCGATGGCCGAGATCGCATCTTGTGAATAAGGGTAGACGTTGATTGTGGCTACCTTGTGTTGGTGCCTGAAAATGGCGCAGTGGCATTGCGACATGACTTGTGCATGCCGAGGGCATGATGGTGCAAGTGGCACCTGATGTAGCCATGGTCGCTGGGTTTAGGCGGTTGGTCGCCTAAAAGTTGCCACAAGTCCATCAGTTCGGTGGTGAACTTGGATGGCTGAGATTTCATCTCATAAAGAAGGATGGCCATTAATTATGGCCACATGATAATGGCATGCCGGTAGCGTAGCCATGACATGGTGGTATAGCGGCGTGCTAGTAACCGCGGCATAGTGGTATGCCAATGATGTTGCGGTATGGCCAAAGCTAAAAAATTGGCTCCGCAGCCAAAGTTAGGGTTTGGCGTCGTGGAGGGATTTTTCGTGGACAAGTCTTGGCGCCGTTGGAAGGATTTGGCCTGGACAAGTCTTGGTGCCGTTGGAAGGATTTGGCCTGGACAAAGCGTCGTGGAGTCGGACCCACATGTGGCGTGGAAACATCGACCATGTTGCCACGCCAATCCCATTGCTCTGGGAACGTTGTTGGCTTTGGTAGCAATTTGCTCAAATTAGGGTTTGTCGAAACCCTAATTAGCGCACGTGGCGTGCGGCTGCGGCATGGCGCTACTTTTGTGCAAATGGCGCCATGGCTACGCCAAAGGAACTATGGCAAGGCCATAGTGTGGAAACGACCACAAGGGTAGAAATTGTCGCGGGTGGCTATTTATGGCAGGTTTCCAAGGTAGCATGGCATGTTGCCGAGGTAGCGTGTTGGCATGTTGCCGAAGTAGCATGGTGTTTTGCCCAGGTAGCATGTTGGCGCTGCAAGGTGCGTTTGGCCTTTAACGTATGGTGGAAAATTTTGAGTAACCTGATTGGCCACAAAAGGGGGCCGACCAAACAAAAGGTGCGACCACACTTCTGGTGAGAGTGTGGAGCCTTTAGGGCGACCTGATTGGTCAATGGGAAGTGGGGTCGGCAAGCTAAGGCGAGGCCACACTTCCAGCGTGTTGTGGCGGTTTTAAAGTGACCTGATTGGTCGATGGAAAGGGGGACGTCAGGTATCATGGGGCCGGCCTTGTTCGGAATGCGTGTGGCGCATTTAGGGAGACCTGATTGGTCGATGGGAAATGAGGCCGACAAGCTAGGGCGTGGCCACACTTCCAGCGCGCTGTGGCGGAAATTTGTACAAGCAAGGTCTGGTATATTGCGCGAGGCGCGAAACCCTAACTTCTGCAAGTTTGTCAGGTTGAATGAATTCTATATGTCGACACAGAGCTCTTTTAAGTTCGTTTCCAGAGAGTAACATGCTTTTCTGATTGAATACCTTATGCAAAGATATTATTCTTGATACTTGGAGATTCATGCTACTCTGCTGCGAGTGAACACAAATCGTCATGCCATATCAACATTAAGAGTTCAGCCGGGGAACATAGCATAGAAGGCATCCAGAGGAACTTATATTAAGTGAATATGCGCGAGGCGCCGAAATTTACCGAACATCTGGGATTCACCAGTCTGGATAAATTTCATGTAAATATGTTGAGCGGCTAAACAAATTTTCCAGTGGAGAGGTTAGCACACGTGGCTCTGTTTCCTTGCAGAGTGACGTCACATCAGATGTAAGGTTTTACAATTTTGACCCTAAGCTAAAAACCACCATAAACACCTCTGTATAGCAGAGGAATAGGGAGGTTGATGACGATGGACAGATGGTGCCTTGCCCTTTCCTCGATCCTCCATGAATCGCTCTAGATCTTCACGAGTGATGAAACCGGCAGGCTCCTTTTTTGGTGGGTTTTCCGCAGCTTTGTGGACTTCATCATCGTCAACTATGTGGACTGGAAAAACTTCAGGATCAGTAGTTGAAGATGTTTCCTTGGGTTTTCCTTTCTCCTGAATCTTCTCTGACATCTTGTCAGTGAGATTTTTGAGATAATTGCACAACTCTTTCTGTGTTGCAGCCATGTCAGTCTGATTTTTAGCGAGAACTTCCTAAAAGTTCTGGTAGATTTCTGTGTTGAAGGTTTCTGCAAGTTTTTCTGTGAACTGATGAGTTCGAATAAGTTCTGGTAGATTGATGAATTCTTGAGAATAATTGCTCTAGAAATTCTGTTTAGACGAATGTTGTCTGTTTTTCAATCATGGATTCAGAGACTTATTTATATTGTCAGAATAGTAAACACCTTGATCCCCGTAAGTGTGACGGTTTCTTGAGTGAAAGAGTGGGGAAGTGGGAAATCGTGGGGAAACCAGTTCCAGGTCGTGCAGAAATGTGGTTAACCGTCCACCCACTACTTTGCTAACTCCTTTAACCGTTTGCACGACTTAATCACATTTCTCGTTGTGGATGAACCCACGTGCCGTAGGCCGCCATACCAAAACCCTAATTGATATCCCCCATGTGACATGATTGATGTCTCACGAATCGTGGAGTTTGCATGACAGACGTGTGTTAATTAGTCAGTTGTTGACTGATTAGACAGTGAGTCTAAGTTTTGTTGAATTGAGCATGAGTGACGAATGCTCAGTGATTCATGGATTGAACATACGTGTTCTTGTGTTGATATTGCTCGTCTGAGCAAATACTGTTAAATTCAAGCAACTGAGCAAGTATTGCTCGATTCGACGAATTACTGAATATTGATAGTTGGATCAATATTCGAGCAACTGGGAAAGCATCGCTCAGTTCAACGAATTATTGAATATTGATAGTCGATCATTCGAGCAATTGAGCAAGTATTGCTGAATTCGACAAATTACTAATAAATTACTGAATATTGATAGTTGGATCAATATTCGAGTAACTGAGCAAGTATTGCTCAGTTCAACGAATTACTGAATATTGATAGTTGATTAATATTCGAGCAATTGAGCAAGTATTGCTCAATTCGACAAATTATTAATAAATTACTCAATTGTAGATAGGGAAAAACGATTTGCTGGTTTTTAAGGAATTGAGGAGACGACCGTACGGAGGAGACTCCTCGAACCGAGCGAAATGTTAAACCTCACACAGATGCACCGCTGCAAAGGGGGCGTTTTAGATTCGAGAGATCAATATGTTGTACTCCGGCCTAAATCAAGACAATGACCGTTCCACAGTAAATTCGGTCACAAGAGAGGATGGGTTGATCTGTAGGAGGGAAGCTGAGAAATGTGTAGAATCAATGGTAATCAAAGATTGTGGGTGTGTGAATTCCGAATACGATAAGCTCTGAGTGATTGAGATTGCTCAATTGAGAGTAGTTGCTCAATTGATGAGTTGATGATCTTGTGTTGTCGATGAGACGTGAGATTGATGATACTGATGATGCTTCAATCATGATTCAGAGACTTATTTTTATTGCTGGAATTGTAGACACCATGATTCCATGAAGTGTGACAGTTGATGGAATCAAGGAGTGGGGAAGTGGAGATCGTGTTTGAAACCAGTTGCTCAACATGTGGAGACTCGGTCCATTTTCCACCCACTACCTCGTGAATTCCTTCAACTGATTGCACGACTTGCTCACATTCCATCGTGTGTTTGAACACACGTGTCGTAGACCGCCAGACCAAAACCCTAATTGATATCCCCCAAGTGACACGATTGACGTCTCGTGATTTGTTAGTCAATTGATGACTTCGTGGTTTGACGGGACGATGAGTCCATGTAGTCGTTGAGTTGAACATGATGTTCTGAAACTTGTGAATTGAACATGTCATGAGACAGAGGTATAGTTCTTACGATGAAGTGAGCAAGTATTGCTTATTCGGTGGATTGTTGAACCAATATTCCTTGGTTTGAACAAATGTTTATCATCTGGGCAAGTGTTGCTCATGTGATGAATTGTTGAATATTTGATCGTTTGAGCATGTGTTGCTCGTCTGATGGATTATTGGAAGCGTACCAAAAATATTAATTAGAACACTGCTCATTGAACTGAGCATAATTAATAAAATTAATGACCATGAGGTCGTCATAAAATTATTAAGGTTAGAATATGGAATGACGATCCTTGGATTCAGAAACCCTAATTTGATCAATTGATGATCAATTCATGGTTTGTCAGAATTTCAACCATGGGATGAAGGAGGAAGCAACTACATGGGACCGTGGATCAACCATGTAGTTTCCATATGCTCACGTGAGAAAATACGAAGAACTCCTGAAGAGTTGACGATTTGTTGGTGAAAGAATGATTAAATGTTGGTTTAATCATTTATTCGAAAATGCTCGTCTGAGCCTTAGGTGAGAAAACCTAATTAATTATGACGAGGCAAGGGACCGACCATGGAGTCATGAAACCGGCCCTGGGTTGTCCCGTGACCTCCTGACGATCACTTCATGAAAATCCAAAGTGTTTGGGAGACTTTTTGACCTAATACGAGCAATTGTGCAAATTAGGTCAAAACTGTGAAAATTGATGGGACCGGCTTCTGTGAGCCAAAGAGCCAATCTTGGTCGGTCAAGATAGAGTGCTCATGTCCCCAAGGCGTCCGCGTCTCAGTCCTAAGAATTTTGATATTTTCTGGCGTGCAATTGAGCATCCATTCGAGAAAATATGCCAAAATTAGGGTTTCGACAAAACTGAGGAAAACACCATGAGATGATGAAAAATAATTATAAAATAAGGAATGAGGAGGCGTGGGACCTCCGTGGTCAAGGCATGGTCGGCCGGTCGTGACCACGGTCATGTGGTGCCTTTTTCTTAATTTTATAATATTTTGATGATTTTATGAAAAATTCATGAATTTTGAGAAATTTGATGAATTTTGGGAGTTTCCATGAATTGAAGGAGTTTTCATGAGTTCAAGGAAGCAAACATATTAAAATAATAAAAAACAAGGGCGTGTGGGACCGTGGAAGGCATGGCCCGCCGGCTAGGGCCCGGACCCACGAGTTTTCCTAATTTTTTAATATTTTTAGGTATTTTGATGATTTGAGGGAATTTTTCTTAATTTGAGAGAAATACCATGAAATCAAGGAATTTGATGAATTCAAGGAAAACTAATAATAAAATAATGAAACAAAGGGGCGTGTGGGACCGGCTAGGGCATGGTCAGCCGACCAAGGCCCGGTCCCACAAGTTTTCATAATTTATCTTATTTTATTATTATTTGAAGATTTGTGCAAAAATACCATGAAATCAAGGAGCTTTTTCATGAAATTAGAGAAATAATAATAATAATAATAATAATAATAATAATAATAATAAAATAATAAGGAACCGTGGGGTGTGGGGCCGGTTGGGACCAAGGCATGGCCGATTGGCCAATGGTCACGCCCCACACTCCTTTCCTTAATTTTATATTATTTCTTATGGATTTATGGAAGTACCATGAAACCGAGGAGTTTCCTCGAGACGAAGGAGATTTGATAAAATGAGAGAATTTTCATCAAATCATGAAAAATAATAAATATGCATTAAAAATATAAAACTGGCGTGGGATTGACCACGACACGGTCGGTTGGTCGTGTGTCCGTGCTCCCAGCACCCTGGTCAATATTTTTAATTATTTATTATTTTCTTCTCTATTTTGCATAGGTTCATCGTTTCGTTGTATTTTTGAAATACTCGTTCGTGCGGTGACTGTTAGTGTATCATCGTTGAATACACCTTCACCATTTGAATCGAGGCTTACTTAGAGGTAGCTCAGACACCCGGTTGTTGATTATTTATTACTAATTGTGTAATTCAGTGGAGAATAATTCACAAAACTGAGTAATAAGATGTTTATTATTAATTCGTAGGATCAGCTGAGGATTCGACTACGAATTCAGAATAATAAAGTGAGCATTACCATTCCATGGGATCGTAGATTCGACCGTAGAATCGGAGTAATTAAGTTTTATCTATTGTATTTATGAGACCAGTTGTGGATTCGATCATAGAATCAGAACAATTGTTATTGTCATTTCATGGGACCAGTCGTGGATTCGACCATGGAATATGAGCGATTGTAATTAGGAATAATTAACTTTGTGGATCTATACTAGAAGAGTAAGCTGTCTAGGAGCATTAATTATCCTGATATGAGCTTGCCGGTAAGTCATATCCTTTATATAGTCAGGGTAAACTTGTTGTTTGTTCCTGAAGACGTTATCGCTCTATACTAGAAGAGCAAGATGTCTAGGAGCCGTCCATCTCGTGATGCTATATAGAAATAATCACTGAAAATATTCAGTATTCATGAGATATGCCGTAATCCAGTCGTGAGACCACATATCTACATGTACTCTGAGAGAAAGTACACTCCGTTGAGAATTCGATGAGAGACCCGTGTCTCGATACTCACGTCTGATTGCTGAATCAGAGCTTCGTATAATTATGAGTTTACGAATTTAGCCTTTGTCGAAAATCCACCATCTACATTAAGTCCCCTGCTTACTGAGGAAAGTTGCGTTCCTCAGTCAACATTAAATGGTGATTTTCCGGCCATAAATAATAATACCATTAATTGAACTTAGTCGTAAGTTGAGACGTTACCGGATTTAAAGAGCATGAGCAAACCAAGACTTGATGAAGGCTTCAATGTCATGATTGGAGCGTCTTTTGATGAACATAAATTGGTGTTGAACCGCTGGTTTGGACGACGAGTCCGTGGTCGGTTAGGATTCGCGGGTCGGGGCCAATAAGGAAATCCTTAAAAAATTAGGTTTTGGAAATAAAAATTGATATAAAAAGGATTAATCATTTTTTTTTAATTCCTCCCTCACACGACCAGCACCTTGATCAACTCTTTATCTTCATCACGCCAGCAGCAGGAAGTCGCCGAGTTCCAGCACCGTCGCCGGCCAATTTCTGGCCGAACTTTCCAGGTGCGTATATTTTTTATTTTATTTTTGATGTTTGATGATGTTTATGATCCTCATGAGTTGTTCATGCTTTTATCATGATGAAGTTATATACATGTGGGTATATTAGTGTGAGTTTTATGAAAAAAACCTCGTTTTTGAAAACGTATGTTCGTTGGATCGTTAGTTTTGCAAACTAACTATAATCCCTGATTTAGGAGAGATTTTTTTTAGTATATGAACCTAGGTTCAGTGATAAAACTTAGTTTATGAGTTTTCATGTGTACCAAGGTTTTATCATAAAAGAAGTGAATTTTCATGAAATCGGAATAATCCTTCGTTTTAAAGACAAATAACGATGACACGAAGGAAAATATGTATGATGAATTTGTGTCCAGTGATAAAATTTTTGCTTATGAGATTTCATGTAAATACAAAACTTTATCATATGTATGAGATGTGATCTTTCACAATATTTTTTGAAATAAACCTTCATTTTAAAGACAAATAATGACGATACGAAGGAAAAATAGTTTTTTTTTTCTTTTTTTTATATATGTAGCCGTGACATATATTGTGTAAAATATGATGGTATATTTTATTTGCATGAATTTGTTTTCATTAGATAAAATTCTTGAGAATTTATGTAAGCAATGTTGCATTAATTGTTGTTTTTTCGAAAAATCAGAAACGTGGGTTTTGAGGAACCTTCGAAGATAGACAATATATTTATGATGAAATATTTTATTATTGTAAACTTCATAGATCAGTTGTGTGAATGTTCACATTATGGAAATTGTGTCCGTGATTTCATGAAAAATCAGTTTCGGAAATTAAATAAAGTTTCGTTCGTTTTTGCAGTTTTCGAAGAGACGAACGATTTTGGGGTGCTAACTCTAGCATTACTATCACTATTTTTAGTGGAAGTATAAAAGTTAAGAGTTAAGAGTTACCATTTTTGCTTGTATTTCCTTGATTTATATCTGGACGGCATACTGAAGTAGAATGTAGTGTGACCCTTTTCAGCTACTTAGCAAAGATGTCCAATTCCCAAGCTGACGACGCCTCGAGGGAAGAGATGTGCGTTGATGATGGTATCTCCAGATATGAGACATGCATGGATAAATCTTCTGTTGGGGGAGACGAAGACGAAATCCCTGGGATTAAGAATGTCCCGAACATAGATGATGCATTCTTTGAAAAAGATATCCCAGGAGCTGAGCAACATTTGAAATCCCCAGTGTATCGTCTTTTGATAAATCCCAGAACTGTTACTCAGAAGAAATTGGTGACTCCTAAGACAGTGATTCGATTTTGTCTTGAACGAGGGGTCTTCGCCTCATCAATCATAGAGTTTAAGATTTCTCGACGACCTTTGGAGAAATTCTCCGGCTGGGCGAGGCATATGTTGGGTTTTCCTCATGCGAGGACTATGCTCGACCAGGCGCAGGTGACGAGAGATATTCAAGATTCTGCAGAGTTGTTCATTTATCATGACGCAAGTGGTATTGTGGCTCTGTTTGCTCGCTGGTGCATTCCTACTCACACTTTCATATGTAGATGGGGAGAGTTTACCATTACCTTGGAAGACGTGGCGGCTATGATGCATCTCTCGATCACGGGAAATCTTCCTGCGGATCTTTCAGATGAGGAGACCGCCGTTTCTCATGTCTTGACAGCTGCAATGGAGAAAGTGAATAAGGCTGGTAGTAAAGGATGCTATGCTTCCTGGTTGACACACTGGTGGTCCAAAGACGAGGTTTCTGATAAACCCATCGACGGTATGTTACCCATTGTTGCTTTCTTATGTTTATGGTTGTCCAGAGACGTTTTTGAAGACAGTGGAAACTTGTTGAAGCCTTTTTTGATTCCATTTTCTATTAAGATGGCTCAAGGTGAGCAACTTCTGATAGGTAGTTTATTCTTAGGCTCCTTGTATTACAACCTGGACTCCTTGATTATAGACTCTAGTGTGTCGAACGGCTCTATGAAGATTGAGTGTTATGCCAACACGATGTTTCTTCAAGCTTTGATGTGGGAGCATTTTAAGAATTATGCACCTACTCCACGTAATGTTCTGCAAGGACCGAATACTAATGCGAGCCATACTTTCCCTGAGAAAGATAATGCTAGGTTCATGCGTTGGTCCACCAAGCAGACTCGTTCTAAAATACGTTTTATTGATGTGTTAGATGAAGAATCTGAGTTCAATTTTATCCCGTGGGTGTCAGTCCCTGATTATGTTTCTCAGATGATGACTTTCAATACTGTAGAAGGCACGAGTTTGACGTCTGGTGCGCATCTGAGTGATGGCGAAAGATCTTTCATGTTGAGTTGCACTCCTGGTCATTTGCTATCAGTCACGTTTGGAGAGCTTTCAATGGAGGAGTATAATATTGATAGAGCAGCTCGAAAAATGGGTATGGATCAGTGTGTTCTAACCATACGGAGAAGGAAGCCATCGGTTGAGCAACTCAGGACTCATTTGGATCATACTCACGTGGAAGGGAGTAGCTACTGGTTTCCTGGTTCTGATAGATTCGCCTATGTAACCCCAGGTTATGTAGAATTCTGGGACCAGCAACTTGGGCGTTTGCGTGTCTTTGTAAGATTTCCCAGACCTCCATTCAAGGATCTTCCTTCGGCTGAGATGATTTCCAGTCGACCAAGATTGAAGTATCTTTCTGGTGATAAACGAAAATCGTCTCCAGGATGCTCTCAGGTATGTTTCTTCATATAATCTTCACGAAATTATAAGAACTGTATTCTGATTATATTACTGGATTTCACCACAGGACGGTCGTAATATACGACCTCGAATCGGTGTAGATTTCTCAGAGACTGAGGCGGTTATTCATGGCGGAGAAGGCAGGCATAAAGGTTATAAGTTGTTACCTAATACCGTAAAGTCCCCAGTTGGTGCTTTGGTGAGTTCGCAATATTTCTCACCGTGACTTTCATTGCTATTAGAATTAGAATCATGAAGCCAACGTTGTTAATTTTGTTGCAGAATTTTACTCCATCAAGTCTTGAAGGTCTTCAATTTTCTGCTACTGAACAAGCAATCGCTGATTTGAGTGACGAAGGAACTGTAAGTATTTATTCACATGTTCAAGTGGGGTGCTTCATAGATGAAAATATTGATTGTAAAGGACGTGTACAGGAGGATGTCGTCATGGAGATGGAGAATTCTGGAACTCAATCATCCTTTGGGAATAGGAATGGAGGTAATTCCCAAGATTCGGAGCCGGATGGAAGTGATGTTCCTCTTGTCGTTGATGTGGACAATTCTAACCCCTTGGACACTTTGGAGACTCCTCAAGTAAGTATATATCCTGTACATTCTTCATAGAAGTATAAAAGTGCTGACTTGTAAATGAATGAATGAGAACCCATGTGAATATGTGAAAACTTAGTCGAATTTTGTCGTCAGAAAATTCAGAACCCAGCTTTTTAGTAGAAACGTTGTAGAATCTTCGTCCGGAGTCGGATTTTGATGATCTGCATGTGCAAATTCAAGCCCGGAAAATTTCCAAGCTTTACAAAGAAGCTTTTTAAGTTTTGAGCACGTTCAGAGCCTGAAAAAGGCGAAATAGTAAACTTCCAGGAGACTTCCAGAACTTTTTCAGATTGCGCGTCACTTGATATTTTGGCCACATCTACTCGCTCGTTCATCGGATTGTCATGAAATTTTGACATGTCATAGAGGACATCCATACGAAGAGAATGGAATATGACCCATCCTCATTACTTGTATATTCTCCCAGTTCGTCTCCTAGTACAGGGAAGAGTTCAGTTTCTTCAGACGGACTCATCGTAAAATGTGTTTTCATGACTTCCATGTTATTTGCTCGTGCCTTGAATGTAGTATGATGAACCTTGATGATATTGCCTTGCTGGTATACTGTGTTTCATAATCTCCTTTGGATTCGTGACTCTAACCTCATGTAATCTTCGTATTAGGTGCTAAATACCGAAGTTGAGGATACTGGAGCCAACGATGATAACTCTAACCATTCCGGAGTTATTGATGAAGAGACAACCATCCCTGCATTTCAAGGCATGAGAAGGTCGCTACTGCTGTTATGGAAACCAAGATGGTTGTTTCCTCAGTGATAGAAGAAACCGAGACAGCAGCGGAGAATACCGAAGGAACTGTTGCTTTAGTCGTGGGAGCCACTCCAGTGACCAGAACCTGATCGTATAATAGTATGAATATCCAACTGCAGGGGTCGCTTTCGATCCTCCCTTTAACACTTCACTCCCGTATCATGAACTGGTCGGTGGATTCAGCGTTCCCATTGGATATGCACGCTTGTATGAGACGATATGGAAGAAGTTGGCCCATGATCGTTGACAGGAACCCTGGGCGTGCTTATGCTTTAACCATGCAAGTAGGCGTTATCTTGCGTGTCGTGAGTGATATGCATACGAGACCCAGGAATACCGTGACTCCAGATATACTCTTTGATTGGGAGTTTAACTTGGAGAATTCAGAAAGACTTGGCCTCAACGTGAAATGGCTTCGTAAGCAAATAAACGTTATCAAGGATTCATGTGAGAAGAACATACCCTTTCCAAACGATGTTGTGAAGGAGAAGGAGGACAAGATTGCCAAGCTGACCGAGGAGTTGAACAAGGAGAGGGCGGCTTTGCAAATCTTGAAGGATGCTGATGAGCGAAAGCCTTTTCTTGCTGATCTCTTGAACTTCTGAACTTCTGAGAGATGTGAGGTTTATACTTGGGTTTTTGATATTTAGATGGTTTTGGATTGACTGATGGTTGAGGATTTTCTTGTAGATTTGATAGAGATTTTCTTTTACGAAATATGAACTGAATTTTGATAAATTGCTGAATTCAAATACTGATTGCAAGTATTGCAAATGTTTTGGAGGAATTGAAATACAAATGAAAGAAAATCCTAAATGTTAAATCCCAACCATGAGTGCTTCAAACGCCCAATACCTTAAATGTCCAATAATTTCAGATAAACGCCTTGAGCCAATTTTCGTGAATTACTGGTAGGGTTCTGCCATCTGTGTTGGTCAATTTGTAGTATCCTCCGGCCACGGATTCAGCGACCATGAATGGTCCTTCCCAATTGGAGTTCCTTGTAGAATGAAGACCGCGCTGAACTGCTTTGAGAACCAGGTCCCCTTCATGAAACTTAGGCTTGGTCGATCGTGCCTTGAATATCTTCCGCTGATTCGGAATTCCCTGTTTGATGGAATTCCTCGATTGTGGCCCGTATGGACACTCGCGGAAGAGAGTATCCAGCATAGTGTTGATCATGCTTAGCCAAGTCTTCAGCAATAAACCTCTCGATGGAGTGACCGATTTGAAGAAGTTCTGAACCCAACCATTGAGTGTAATATTGCTGAGGTGAAGTTACCCACTCGTAGCTTTTGATGACTGCTAAATTATTCATGGGGAGAAGTCCTGGACCATAGTAGCGTATTTGAACATTGGTAATATTGGAGCAAGAGGAGGAATAAGACTTGCCTGAGCTCGAAACCTTCTGACAAAGGTGTGCGGATTATCTCCAAGTTCCTGTAAGTCCCATCAGAGTTTTTACTTCTTCCAGATGCTCAAACGGTGGTGCGTCCTTGCTTCGTCTTCCGAGAATCCTTGTCGATGACAGGATGTGTTGAAGGCATCGTTGTCCTTTCAGCATGAATCCAAGTTCTCCCAAGGACCATGTCGTATCCAGGGTCTTCCCGGATTATGAAAAACTTGGCCTCAGTGCAGATCGATCTTTCCGTAACTTTGAGAGTGATGAAGCCGTATGCGTTTCTGGAGATTCCTTCGTGGTCCCTGATTGCTATGGGAGCGTGGGTGGCTTCCCGTCGAGTAATACCAGCAGCTCTGAGAGTTTTCAAAGGGATGATGTTGACGGCGGTACCATCGATGAACGCCCTCTTGAACTCATTTCCTTTAATGTGCACTGTGGTGAGCAGTCCCCAGTCATACATTTCTGTGGTGGCTGAAGGTCCGGTGTAGTCTCTTGGATCAGCGGACGTCTTCCGGACACGATGTGGTTCAGTGCAGCAAACATGTCTTTCCTTTGAGCTTTCGAAAGATACAACAGCTCGCAGACATGTTCGATCAGAGATTGGACCGTTTCCTTGACAGGAGGTTCGGAGATGGTAAAAGTTCTGACTGGAGGGGGTTTTTGTGCACCCCTCAGTCCCCAGGTTGAGCTCTCCTGATTCGACTTTTCTTTGAATATGCGCTTCAAAATTTTGCAATCACTCGTGGGATGGCTGACGTATCTATGGAAGCGACAATACCGAGGATTTTCCATGGCCTCTTCAGTTGGTTCCTTCTTGACATAAGGAATTTGATTGCGCCGTCTTGAATCCAGGCATCGAGTAGTTCATTAACTTCTTCCATTGAACAGGGAAAATCAGGTGCTTCTGGATCTTCCGTATGCTGAGGAGGGATTTTCGAATTCTCCTTCTTGTGTGTCTTTGAAGGGGTGGAGGAAGTCTGCTTGTGTTGTGGTTCTGCTTTTCGCTTACTCCCTTCCGCGACAGCATTTGTTGAAGGTTGCAGGTTATACTGCTTGTTGATCAGACGCCTGCTTCCTCGAGTGTCTTTTGAATCTTCAGTCTTTGTGACTTTGCTCTTTCCAAAAGAGCGGGTGCAGTGGTTGCCGACCTCTTCGCAGCTTCGTGAAGCTCTGAGAAAGTCTGGAATCGAAGGTTTTCTAGCAAGGCCCTGTAGACCGGGAGCATGCCATTGATGCAAGTCCACCAGTTGTTGCTCCGTGACGTTTGGGTCATGACAATCCAGGGCTTGGACTCTGAACCTTTTCACATAATCATTGGGATTTTCACTGACCCTCTGAAACATTCTTCCAAGGTCGGAGAGGGTGACTTGTTCTGACACGAAGAAGTATTTCCTGTAAAATGCGTTAACCATTTCTCCCCAATTGTTGATGGTCCCTGGTGTGATGCTGTTATACCAGGTGTATGCCCTGCCTTTCAGAGATTTTGAGAATTCCTTGAGACGGACGACATGATTATGTTCATGTTCTCCCAAGGCTTCGAGAAAACGAGAGACATGTTCCCGAGCATTGCCAGTTCCATCATACAAGGTGAAAGTTGGAGAAACGTAACCTTTGGGGAGTGGAATCCTCTGCGTAGCGGCAGGATAAGGAGGTTGATGACGATGGTCATGCGATGTCTTCCTTTTCCATGGTTCTCAAAGGTGCTCCAGATCCTCGCGAGTGATGAAATTCGGTGATCCCTTCGCTGATGAGTTGTCTGCAGTAGTTTTGTGGACTTCGTCGTCTTCTACTGTATGGATTGGAATTACTTCAGGACCGTCGTCCGAGGATTTCTCCTTCTCCTTTCCCTTCTCTTGAGTCTTCTCTGACATCTTGTCAGTAAGAGTTTTGAGATAATTACACACCTCCTTCTGTGTAGCAGCCATGTCAGTCTGGTTCTTTGCAAGAGTCTCTTGCGCTTTGATAAGATCAACAATGGTAGGCGGTGGATCTCCTCTGACTTCTTAAGGGTGTCGTCCGGACAGTGGATGACCTTCGGCGTGAGGAGGAGCAGTGTCACCACCATCATTGTTGGAGGTCGGAATTGTCTCCGGGATATTCTGATTGTTGTTGCTGCTAGTGCTAGCACAGTTTGTGATAGAATTCGTAACTGAACCTGACCTGAGATCAACCATCTTGTGAAATTGTGAGATTGCAACCGAGAGAATGATCTCCCACTGTGGTCGCCAATCTGTAGATGGGGAAAAACGATTTGCTGGTTTTTAAGGAATTGATGAGACGACCGTACGGAGGAGACTCCTCGAACCGAGCGAATTGTTAAACCTCACACAGATGCACCGCTGCAAAGGGTGCGCTTTAGATTGGAGAGATCAATATGTAGTCTACTCAGTCTACTACTCACTACTACTCCTGTATAAATCACAAGACCGTTCCACGAGTAATTCTTTCACAAGGATATGGGTTGATCTGTAGGAGGGAAGCTGATAAATGTGTGGATCAATGGTAATCAAAGATTGTGGGTATTATTTTGAATGGATGGCGTCCATGCTCTCATTCCTCCTCTTCGAATGAGCCTGTTAGTGAACTTGTCTGGCCCACCAAAAATACCAGGGATATCACCTCTAGAGCAAAAGTACTTGAAGTTCCAGCACAGCCTCTAATGTTGCAACACGAGTACCAGATCCAGATGCGATGATTTTATTGAGCAGATATCAAAGAAACTTTTGAATCATGTGTTTTTTTTTTTTTAGAAATTGTTTATTTTGATTAATTATTTTTTTATTGAGGATGTTGGTATTATTTTGCTTGGTTTAGTTTTTAAAATATTTGGTTCTTTAAATTCTTTGCTTGATATTTGTTTGTTAATCAATCCTTTGTAATTAACTCGTTGAGTCAACACAATTCATGGTCAGAATACATTCTATATTAGAATTAGATGTGTATATGCCTCCACCAGCACCAAGTAGTTTTTGTGGGTCCTGGAATCATGTAGTTTTCACCGGACTCAATCTTGAGTCAAGTTATTAACGGGCTTTGACAGATGATCTACTGCTTGTTATAACCTTTTGTTAATAAACATAGACTCAGTTATAGTGTTTGTGTTAGGATATTGTTACCATTAGTGAATCAAGATTGTAAGTATGTTTTGAGAAGCATTTCTCTGCACTTTAGATGAAAAGCGTCTAGAATTAGATTAGTACCTTACCTTGTACCAGGATTCTAGTTCTGGATAGAATTCAGATAATGCTTTAGTAAATTCATAGATCATATAATACATTTCAACATACCACAGTTTAACATACCATTGTTCCTTCCATTAGAAATCACAAAGACCTCCAGCATACCAAATGTGACCCACTATATTCAAATCAACACAAAAAGAAACCGTAATTGCATTCCATTAACCAGATTCAGATACAAATACTAGTCAAAACCACCATATTTACAAAAAGAGCCTAATTCCTAGTAGTTCCATTACAATCAACCCATTCACAAGATTCACATCAAAACATGACCCAAAAACCTAGTCTTTAATTCCCTCAAACTTCTGATAGATTAACTATTCATACCAGAAAAAACTAGACTGTTACACCCCCCTGCAAACACATACCTTAATTACAACAAACAAACTAAACTGTTACCCCCCTGCAAAACATCTTAAATAAAACCATTAAACCTAACTTTTAACACCTTAAGACCTTAAAACTGTTAGCAGTTACCATCTGCATAACATTATCAAAAAAAGCCCACCTGTTCCAAAAAAAGAAAAATATCCGAATAGCAACATAACCACAAGAAAACATCTGTCAGCAGATTCAACAATATGAGGAAAATCAGCAATGAGCAAAATGATCAGCAAACACCTACAACATTTCTTTGAATTTTAACGAAGAAGCTCTTAGTCCGATTTCACAAAATCGAAGCTTTCCCATCGAAATCTTGTTGATGTTCCAAGGATGATTATTCAGAATCATCACCGTTGTTCTCGTTGCTCTGATGACTGCTATCGTCGTCGTTGTCGATTCCCATATCATGATCGCTGTAATCATTGCTATACTGACTGCATGTTTCAGTTGCACTTCCATAACCTTCATCACCTGCATCTTCACTTCCTTCATCATCTTCATTATCTTCCTCCAAATCTCCAACCTCAATTGGTTCACCATTCTCATCAACACCATCAATTGTTTCTCCATCAGAATCAACATTCAATCTCTCATTCATGGTTCTTGCAAAAAGCCTAGGGATTGCTTTTTCTGCTAAGAACCTTTCATACCATGCATCCTCAATATTCTTTTCTCTCTTCCTCCTTTGTTTCTCTGTTTCATAATTTCTCTCATGATCATCACTTCTCTCAAAATCATTCTCTTTCTCTTCAGAATCACTTGAGGTTGCACTACGGGTCTTTCTCCAAACAAATCTGCTCCTTCTACCCTCATCTCTCTCCTGTCTTTCTCTGGATTTCCTCACATCTCTTGCAATTCTCTTCCTCTTACATTGTTCATACAGTGGAGCATTTTCCTGACGAACTCTTTCGAACTCGATCAGATGATTTCTCTCGTCAATCTCTTGCTGCACAAAATCCATCAAATCCTCCAACTCTCTAGTAGAGAGAGTTTTGGCAACTTTATTGGCGAACTTAAAAGGTGCAGAAGGCTGATTATCTATGTTAGCATTGTTTCCTCCTAGATCACCCATTATCTCTAATCTATGTTTTCTTTTCTTAATTTCCTTTCCTAATTTAGGATGATTTTGTGTGTTTTGGAAATTCTCTGTTTAATTTCCTTTTATAGAGAAGATGACATTAATAGTCATTTAAGGCATTCGGTGGAACGTCTAGTCCCTTAGCAATTCACGCCTATTCAAAGGCATGCGCAACAAGTCCTAAACCCATCATAATAACTCCTGCACACCAACATTGCTAATGGGAGTGTACCAAATTAGCGGGTGGTGGGTTCAAAAATCATAAGAGAAAACTGGTTTTGCCTTGGGGCTGGTACGCCCCCACTAATTTGGTACACCCCCATTAGCCTAATTACAGACTCTTTCGATGGTCAATATCTAATAAATCTGCCATTAAGGGGTTGATAGACAGTTCAACCAAGCACTAATTATCATATTTGATTTTTCGGTAGATATTGCAGCGCCAGCACCTGTTGAGGGACATGATGTGTCGCTGGTGTACTGCATCTATAATGGCAATGTTCACACCTGAAATGGCTTAACATTGATGAGATTTGTTAGGTGTACAAAAAATGGTCAAACATAGTTAGGTGTACAAAAAATGGTCAAACATAAGGTCAAATACCAAATAAAATCAGCACAATGGTCAAACATAAGGTCAAATACCAAATAAAATCATCACACTTGTGTATATTTGGCATAATTATTTGATTTGATAATTAGTTAACAGATGGGCCATATCTTGAACTGCAACATGGTTTGGTTCAGGCATCATGCCATATCTCAATACCCTGGTCCCTGAGTCCTGACCAAAAACAAAATAGGTCAAGCAAAAACAAATCAGCACTGTGCCACATAATGCCTAAATTTTAAAGAAAAATAAAAAATGTCTAAAGAGTTTCGAACCTCCAACCTCAAACTTAAAATAACTAAAGTGAACCACTGTGCCTCACTAACGTTTTTGAAATTTGATTTCCCTTCAAGATATTTTCTATTTTTGTTGTTGTTGTTGTTACCGCTTAACATCTAAACTGGAGTACTTATTATTGTACTAGCTAATTCCTTTGTTACTAGTGCCTTGGATATATGGTAGTATCTTTTCTTTACTACTTTAGTCAACTACATTGCACTATTTTACTCCCAATTCACATATTCTTAAAAGCAAACTAATAAATTATTACGGAGTAATATAGTACTAGCTAGTGCCTTGGAAGATCATAAATTCTTTTTTGTGTAATTTGTTTTGATTAAAATCTCAATTCATATTCTTAGAAGCAATTCTAGCTTGCTCTTACAATTAAATTTGTATTAAAAGAATCGATCGGTATTTATTTTTTAAAATACTGGCCGATAATATAGGATTTTATCATGTTTATGCCTTTATTCTGGACGAAACATGAAATATCAGTGATACATAAATATGAATATCCGATAATATCGCATTATTGGTCGTATCGGACCGATCAGCCGATAATATTTGCAAGGATGTTTGGAGATCTTAGGTTGTCAGGTGTAACTAGTTTATTTGATTGGTCGGCATTATGAATTCACGAGCGACTATGATTGGCTTCGTTGACAAGACTCGATATCCAAGTTTTTTTTACCAATGTCACTCTTGGACATGGATTATTCAACTAAACCTTTTTTTATTCCGATGTCACGATCATAAAGAGTATAGTTCATCCAAAATTAAGTTTTCGAGAGTATTTCCACCAAGATAAATTGATTTATGGTAATTTTCCATTTTTTCCGATGTTACTCTTGAACGAGCTTGTAAAATCTAAGTTTCATCCAAAATCTAAGTTTCCGGAGATCACCGAGATAAATTGAATTAATTTTCTATTTTTACTGATGTCATGGACGAGCTTATAAACCAATTTATATTTCGATGTCACAATCTTAGCAAGTACAATTTATCGCCCAAATCTAAGTTTACCGGGGAATATCTCCACCAAGATAAATTGATTGATGGTAATTTTCAATTTTTACCGATGTTACTCTTGGACAAGCTTATAAACCCCGGATTTTTATTTCGATGTCAAGATATCTTAGCAATTATATTTCATCCAAATCTAAGTTTCCGGAGATCACCGAGATAAATTGATTTAATTTTCTATTTTTACCGATTTCACTCATGGACGAGCTTGTAAACCAATTTATATTTCGATGTCACGATCTATGGTAATTTTTAATTTTTACCGATGTCACTCTTGGACGAGCTTATAAACCAATTTTTATTTATTTCGATGTCACGACCTTAGCAAGAATTTTTCGTCCAAATCTAAGTTTCCGGGGAGTATTTCCACCGAGACAAATTGCTTAATGTTAATTTTCCATTTTTATCGATATCACTCTTGGATGATCTTGTAAACCAATTTATATTTCTTCCAAGTTAAATTCCTTGATGTTAATTTTCCACCCAATTTTTTTATTTTATATTATACTGTATTTATTTATTTTCCAAAGCTATACTTGTTCACTGGTGTAGATGGTGGATTTTCGACAAAGGCTAAAATCGTAAACTCATAATTATACGAAGCTCTGATTCAGCAATCAGACGTGAGTATCGAGACACGGCTCTCTCATCGAATTCTCAACGGAGAGTACTTTCTCTCAGAGTACATGTAGATATGTAGTCTCACGACTGGACAACGACACATCTCATGAATACTGAACACTTTCAGTGATTATTTCTATATAGTATCACGAGATGGACGGCTCCTAGGCAGCTTGCTCTGCTAGTATAGAGCGATAACGTCTTCAGGAACAAACAACGAGTTTACCCTGACTATATAAAGGATATGACTTACCGACAAGCTCATATAGGGATAATTAATGCTCCTAGACAGCTTGCTCTGCTAGTATAGAGCCACAAAGTTAATTATTCCTAATTACAATTGCTCCTATTCCATGGTCGAATCCACGACTGGTCCCATGGAATGGCAATAAACAATTGTTCTGATTCTATGATCGAATCCACAACTTGATCTGATAGAATAACAATAATTATATTATCTCATTACTCCGATTTCATGATCGAATCCATAACTGGTCTCATAAATGGTAATAGATAAATCTTAATTACTCCGATGCTATGGTCGAATCTACGATCCCATGGAATGGTAATGCTCACTTTATTATTCTGAATTCGTAGTCGAATCCTCAGCTGATCCTATGAATTAATAATAAACATCTTATTACTCAGTTTGTGAATTATTCTCCACTGAATACCACAATTAGTAATAAATAATCAACAACCGGGCGTCTGAGCTACCTCTAAGTAAGCCCCGATTCAAATGGTGAAGGTGTATTCAACGACGATACACTAACAGTCACCGCACGAACGAGTATTTCAAAAATACAACGAAACGATGAACCTATGCAAAATAGAGAAGAAAATAATAAATAATTAAAAATATTGACCAGGGTGCTGGGAGCACGGACACACGACCGACCGACCGTGTCGTGGTCAATCCCACGCCAGTTTTATATTTTTAATGCATTTTTATTATTTTCCATGATTTGATGAAAATTCTCTCATTTTATCAAATCCTCCTTCTCTCGAGGAAACTCCTCGGTTTCATGGTACTTCCATAAATCCATAAAAAATAATATAAAATTAAGGAAAGGAGTGTGGGGTGACCATTGGCCAACCGGCCATGCCTTGGTCCCAACCGGCCCCACACCCCACGGTTCCTTATTATTTTATTATTATTATTATTTCTCTAATTTCATGAAAAAACTCCTTGATTTCATGGTATTTTGCACAAATCATCAAATAATAATAAATAAAATAAATTATGAAAACTTGTGGGACCGGGCCTTGGCCGGCCGGCCATGCCCTAGCCGGTCCCACACGCCCCTTTGTTTTATTATTTTATTATTAGTTTTCCTTGAATTCATCAAATTCCTTGATTTCATGGTATTTCTCTCAAATTAGGAAAAATTCCCTCAAATCATCAAAATACCTAAAAATAAAAAAATTAGGGAAACTCGTGGGACCGGGCCCAGCCGGCCGCCATGCCTCCACGGTCCCACACGCCCTTGTTTTTATTATTTTAATATTTTTTGCTTCCTTGAACTCATGAAAACTCCTTCAATTCATGGAAACTCCCTAAATTCATCAAATTTCTCAAAATTCATGAATTTTTCATAAAATCATCAAAATATTATAAAATTAAGGAAAAGGCACCACGGGACCGTGGTCACGACCGGCCGACCATGCCTTGACCACGGCGGTCCCACGCCTCCTCATTCCTTATTTTATAATTATTTTTCATCATCTCATGGTGTTTTCCTCAGTTTCGTCGAAACCCTAATTTTGGCATATTTTCTCGAATGGATGCTCAATTGCACGCCAGAAAATATCAAAATTCTCAGGACTGAGACGCGGACGCCTTGGGGACACGAGCACGCTATCTTGACCGACCAAGATTGGCTCTTTGGCTCACGGAAGCCGGTCCCATCAATTTTCACAGTTTTGACCTAATTTGCACAATTGCTCGTATTAGGTCCAAAACTCTCCCAAACACTTTGGATTTTCATGAAGTGATCGTCAGGCGGTCACGGGACAACCCAGGGCCGGTTTCATGACTCCATGGTCGGTCCCTCGCCTCGTCATAATTAATTAGGTTTTCTCACCTAAGGCTCAGACGAGCATTTTGAATAAATGATTAAGCCAGCATTTAATCATTCTTCCCCAAATCGTCAACTCTTCAGGAGTTCTTCGTATTTGCTCACGTGAGCATATGGACACTACATGGTTGATCCACGGTCCCATGTAGTCGCTCCCTCCTCCTTCGTCCCATGGTTGAAATTCTGACGAACCATGAATTGATCATCAATTGATCAAATTAGGGTTTCTGAATCCAAGGATCATCATTCCAGATTCCAACCTTAATAATTTTACGACGACCTCATGGTCATTAATTTTATTAATTATGCTCGGTTCAACGACCAGTATTCTAATTAATATTTTTGGTACGCTGCCAATAATCCATCAGACGAGCAACACATGCTCAGACGATCAAATATTCAACAATTCATCACATGAGCAACACTTGCTCAGATGATAAATATTTGTCAAACCAAGGAATATTGGTTCAACAATCAATATTCAACGATCCATCGAATGAGCAATACTTGCTCACTTCATCGTAAGAACTATACCTCTGTCTCATGACATGTTCAATTCATGAGTTTCAGAACATCATGTTCAACTCAACTACATGGACTCATCGTCCCATCAAACCACGAAGTCATCAATTGACTAACAAACCACGAGACGTCAATCGTGTCACTTGGGGGATATCACTTAGGGTTTTGGTCTGGCGGTCTACGGCACGTGTGTTCAAACACACGATGGAATGTGAGCAAGTCGTGCAATCAGTTGAAGGAATTCACGAGGTAGTGGGTGGAAAATCGACCAAGTCTCCACACGTTGAGCAACTGGTTTCAAACACGATCTCCACTTCCCCACTCCTTGATTCCATCAACTGTCACACTTCATGGAATCATGGTGTCTACAATTCCAGCAATATAAATAAGTCTCTGAATCATGATTGAATCATCATCAGTATCATCAATCTCACGTCTCATCGACAACACGAGATCATCAACTCATCAATTGAGCAACTACTCTCAATTGAGCAATTTCAATCACTCAGAGCTTATCGTATTCGAATTCACACACCCACAATCTTTGATTACCATTGATTCCACACATTTCTCAGCTTCCCTCCTACAGATCAACCCATCCTCTCTTGTGACCGAATTTACTCTGGAACGGTCATTGTCTTGATTTAGGCCAGTACTACAGATTGATCTCTCGAATCTAAAGCACCCCCTTTGCAGCGGTGCATCTGTGTGAGGTTTAACATTTCGCTCGGTTCGAGGAGTCTCCTCCGTACGGTCGTCTCCTCAATTCCTTAAAAACCAGCAAATCGTTTTTCCCCATCTACAGATTGGCGACCACAGTGGGAGATCATTCTCTCGGTTGCAATCTCACAATTTCACAAGATGGTTGATCTCAGGTCAGGTTCAGTTACGAATCCTAACACAAACCGTGCTAGCACTAGCAACAACAACAATCAGAATATCCCGGAGACAATTCCGACCTCCAACACTGATGGTGGTGACACTACTCCTCCTCACGCCGAAGGTCATCCACTGTCCGGACGACACCCTGAAGAAGTCAGAGGAGATCCACCCCTACCATTGCTGATCTTATCAAAGCGCAGGAGACTCTTGCAAAGAACCAGACTGACATGGCTGCTACACAGAAAGCTGTGTAATTATCTCAAAACTCTTACTGACAAGATGTCAGAGAAGACTCAAGAGAAGGGAAAGGAGAAGGAGAAATCCTCAGACGACCTGAAGTAATTCCAATCCATACAGTAGAAGACGACGAAGTCCACAAAACTGCTGCAGACAACTCATCAGCGAAGGGATCATCGAATTTCATCACTCGCGAGGATCTGGAGCACCTTTGGAGAACCATGGAAAAGACAAACATCGCATGACCATCGTCATCAACCTCCTTATCCTCCGCCGCTACGCAGAGGATTCCACTCCCCAAAGGTTACGTTTCTCCAACTTCACCTTGTATGATGGAACTGGCAATGCTCGGGAACATGTCTCTCGTTTTCTCGAAGCCTGGGAGAACATGAACATAATCATGTCGTCGTCTCAAGGAATTCTCAAAATCTCTGAAAGGCAGCATACACCTGGTATAACAACATCGCACCAGGGACTATCAACAATTGGGGAGAAATGGTTAACGCATTTACAGGAAATACTTCGTGTCAGAACAAGTCACCCTCTCCGACCTTGGAAGATGTTTCAGAGGGTCAGTGAAAATCCCAATGATTATGTGAAAAGGTTCAGAGTCCAAGCCCTGGATTGTCATGACCCAAACGTCACGGAGCAACAACTGGTGGACTTGTGCATCAATGGCATGCTCCCGGTCTACAGGGCCTTGCTAGAAAACCTTCGATTCCAGACTTTCTCAGAGCTTCACGAAGCTGCGAAGAGGTCGGCAACCACTGCACCCGCTCTTTTGGAAAGAGCAAAGTCTACAAAGACTGAAGATTCAAAAGACACTCGAGGAAGCAGGCGTTGATCAACAAGCAGTATAACCTGCAACCTTCAACAAATGTGTCGCGGAAGGGAGTAAGCGAAAAGCAGAACCACAACACAAGCAGACTTCCTCCACCCCTTCAAAGACACAAGAAGGAGAATTCGAAAATCCCTCCTCAGCATACGGAAGATCCAGAAGCACCTGATTTTCCCTGTTCAATGGAAGAAGTTAATGAACTACTCGATGCCTGGATTCAAGACGGCGCAATCAAATTGCCTTATGTCAAGAAGGAACCAACTGAAGAGGCCATGGAAAATCCTCGGTATTGCCTTCCATAGATACGTCAGCCATCCCACGAGTGATTGCAAAATTTTGAAGCGCATATTCAAAGAAAAGGTCGAATCAGGAGAGCTCAACCTGGGGACTGAGGGGGTGCACAAAAACCCCCTCCCAGTCAGAACTTTTACCATCTCTGAACCTCCTGTCAAGGAAACGGTCCAATCTCTGATCGAACATGTCTGCGAGTGTTTATCTTTCGAAAGCTCAAAGGAAAGACATGTTTGCTGCACTGAACCACATCGTGTCCGGAAGACGTCCGCTGATCCAAGAGACCACCACCACTTCAGCCACCGACACAGAAATGTATGACTGGGGACTGCTCACCACAGTGCACATTAAAGGAAATGAGTTCAAGAGGGCGTTCGTCGATGTTGGTACCGCCGTCAACATCATCCCTTTGAAAACTCTCAGAGCTGGTATTACTCGACGGGAAGCCACCCACGCTCCCATAGCAATCAGGGACCACGAAGGAATCTCCAGAAACATACGGCTTCATCACTCTCAAAGTTACGGAAAGATTATCTGCACTGAGGCCAAGTTTTTCATAATCCGGGAAGACCCTGGATACGACATGGTCCTTGGGAGAACTTGGATTCATGCTGAAAGGACGATGCCTTCAACACATCCTGTCATCGACAAGGATTCCGAGTCGGAAGACGAAGCAGAGGACACCACCGTTTGAGCATCTGGAAGAAGTAAACTCTGATGGGACTTACGCAGAACTTGGAGAAATCCGCACACCTTTGTCAGAAGGTTTCGAGCTCAGGCAAGTCTTATTCCTCCTCTTGCTCCAATATTACCAATGTTCAAATACGCTACTATGGTCCAGGGACTTCTCCCCATGAACAATTTAGCAGTCATCAAAATCTACGAGTGGGTAACTTCACCTCAGCAATATTACACTCAATGGTTGGGTTCAGAACTTCTTCAAATCGGTCACTCCATCGAGAGGTTTATTGCTGAAGACTTGGCTAAGCATGATCAACACTATGCTGGATACTCTCTTCCGCGCGAGTGTTCATATGGGCCACAATCGTGGAATTCCATCAAACAAGGAATTCCGAATCAGCGGAAGATATTCAAGGCACGATCGACCAAGCCTAACAAGTTTCATGAAGGGGACCTGGTTCTCAAAGCAGTTCAGCGCGGTCTTCATTCTACAAGGAACTCCAATTGGTAAGGACCATTCATGGTCCCCGAGGCCGTGGCCGGAGGATACTAAAAATTGACCAACAAAGATGGCAGAACCCTACCAGTAATTCACGAAAATTGGCTCAAGGCGTTCATCTGAAATTATTCGACATTTAAGGTATTGGGCGTTTGAAGCACTCATGGCGTTGGGATTTAACATTTAGGATTTTCTTTCATTTGTATTTCAATTCCTCCAAAACATTTGCAATACTTGCAATCAGTATTTGAATTCAGCAATTTATCAAAATTCAGTTCATATTTCGTAAAAGAAAATATCTATCAAATCTACAAGAAAATACTTAACCATCAGTCAATCCAAAACCATCTAAATATCAAAACCCAAGTATAAACCTCACATCTCTCAGAAGTTCAAGAGATCAGCAAGAAAAGTCTTTCGCTCATCAACATCCTTCAAGATTTGCAAAGCCGCCCTCTCCTTGTTCAACTCCTCGGTCATCTTGGAAATCTTGTCCTCCTTCTCCTTCACAGCATCATTGGGAAAGGTTATGTTCTTCTCACATGAATCCTTGATAAAGTTTATTTGCTTACGAAGCCATTTCACGTTGAGGCAAAGTCTTTCTGAATTCTCCAAGTTAAACTCCCAATCAAAGAGTATATCTGTAGTCACGATATTCCTGGGTCTCGTATGCATATCACTCACGACACGCAAGATAACGCCTACTTGCATGGTTAAAGCATAAGCACGCCCAGGGTTCCTGTCAACGGTCATGTGACCAAACTTCTTCCATATCGTCTCGTACAAGCGTGCATATAAAATGGGAACGCTGAATCCACCGACCAGTTCATGATACGGGAGTGAAGTGTTAAAGGTAAGATCGAAAGCAACCCCTGCATTTGGATATTCATACACTATTATACGGTTCTCAGTCACTGGAGCGGCTTCCACGACCAAAGCAACAGTTCCTTCGGTATTCTCCGCTGCTATCTCGATTTCTTCTATCACTGAGGAAACAACCATCTGGTTTTCCATAACATCAGCAGCGACCTTCTCATGGCCTCGAATTGCAGGGATGACTGTCTCTTCATCAATAGCTACGGAAGGTTTACAGTTGTCATCATTGGCTCCAGTATCCTCAACTTCGGTATTTAGCACCTAATACGAAGATTACATGAGGTTAGAGTCACGAAGCCAAAGGATATTATGAAACACAGCATACCCGCAAGGCAATATCATCAAAGTTCATCATACTACGTTCAAGGCACGAGCAAATAACATGAAAGTCATGAAAACACATTTTACGATGAGTCCGTCTGAAGAAACTGAACTCTTCCATGTACTAAGAGACGAACTGGGAGCAATCTACGAGGAATCTGACGATAGGTCATATGCCATTCTCTTCGTATAGATGTCCTCTATGACATGTCAAAATTTTATGACAATCCGATGTACGAGCGAGTAGATGTGGCCAAAATATCAAGTGATGCGCAATCTGAAAGAGTTCTGGAAGTCTCCTGGAAGTTTACTATTTCGACTTTTTCAAGCTCTGAACGTGCTCAAAACTTAAAAATCTTCTTTGCTAAAGCTTGGAAATTTTCCGGGATTGAATTTGCACATGCAGATCATCAAAATACGACTCCGGACGAGGATTCTACAGCGTTTTTACTAAAAGGTTGGGCTCTGAATTATCTGACGACGAAGTTCGACTAAGTTTTCATATATTCACATGGGTTCTCATTCACTCATTCACAAGTCAGCACTTTTATACTTATATGAAGAATATACCGGATATATACTTACTTGAGGATTCACCGAAGTGTCCAAGGGGCTGGAATTGTCCACATCAACGACAAGAGGAACATCACTTCCATCCGGCTCCGAATCTTGGGAATTACCTCCATTCCCTTTCCCAGAGGATGATTGAGTTCCAGAATCTCCATCTCCATGACGATATCCTCTTGTACACGTCCTTTACAATCAATATTTTCATCCATGAAGCACCACATTTGAACATGTGAAGAAATACTTACAGTTTCTTCGTCACTCAAATCAGCGATTGCTTGTTCAGTAGCAGTAAATTGAAGACCTTCAAAACTCGATGGAGTAAAATTCTGCAACAAAATTAACAACATTGGTTTCATGATTCTAATGTTAATAGCAATGAAAGTCACAGTGAGAAATATTGGGAACTCACCAAAGCATCAACTGGGGACTTTACGGTATTGGGTAACAGCTTATAACCTTTATGACTTCCTTCTCCGCCATGAATAACCTCCTCAGTCTCTGAGAAATCTACACCGATTCGAGGTCGTATATTACGACCGTCCTGTGGTGAAATCCAGTAATGTAATCAGAATACATTTCTTGTAATTTCGTGAAGATTATATGAAGAAACATACCTGAGAGCATCCTGGAGAAGATTTTCGTTTATCACCAGAAAGATACTTCAATCTTGGTCGACTGGAAATCATCTCAGCCGAAGGAAGATCCTTGAATGGAGGTCTGGGAAATCTTACAAAGCCACGCAAACGCCCAAGTTGCTGATCCCAGAATTCTACATAACCTGGGGTTACATAGGCGAATCTATCAGAACCAGGAAACCAGTAGCTACTCCCATCCACGTGAGTATGATCCAAATGAGTCATGAGTTGCTCAACTGATGGCTTCCTTCTCCGTATGGTTGGAACACACTGATCCATACCCATTTGTCGAGATGCTCTATCAATGTTATACTCCTCCACTGAAAGCTCTCCAAACGTGGCTGATAGCAAATGACCAGGGGTGCAACTCAACATGAAAGATCTTTCTCCATCACTCGGATGCGCACCAGACGTCAAACTCGTGCTTTCTCCAGTATTGAAAGTCATCGGCTGAGAAACATAATCAGGGACTGACACCCACGGGCGAAAATTGAACTCAGATTCTTCATCTAACACATTAATAAAGCATATTTTAGAACGAGCTGCTTTGTGGACCAACGCATGATCCTAGCATTATCTTTCTCAGGGAAAGTATAACGCGCATCAGTATTCGGTCCTTGCAGAACATTACGTGGAGTAGGTGCATAATTCTTAAAATGCTCCCACATCAAAGCTTGAAGAAACATCGTGTTGGCATAACACTCAATCTTCATAGAGCCGTTCGACACACTGGAGTCTATAATCAAGGAGTTCAGGTTGTAATACAAGGAGCCTAAGAATAAACTACCTATCGAAATTTGCTCACCTTGAGCCATCTTAATATCAAAGGGAATCACAAAAGGCTTCAACAAGTTTCCACTGTCTTCAAAAACGTCTCTGGACAACCATAAACATAAGAAAGCAGCAATGGGTAAAATATCGTCGATGGGTTTATCAGAAACCTCGTCTTTGGGCCACCAGTGTGTCAACCAGGAAGCATAGCATCCTTTACTACCAGCCTTATTCGCTTTCTCCATTGCAGTTGTCAATACATGAGAAACGCCGGTCTCCTCATCTGAAATATCCCCAGGAAGATTTCCCGTGATCGAGAGATGCATCATAGCCGCCACGTCTTCCAAGGTAATGGTAAACTCTCCCCATCTACATATGAAAGTGTGAGTGGGAATACACCAGCGAGCAAACAGAGCCACAATACCACTCGCGTCATGATAAATGAACAACTCTCCAGAAGCTTGAATAGCTCTCGTCACTTGTGCCTGGTCGAGCATAGTCCTCACATGAGGAAAACCCAACATATGCCTCGCCCAGCCGGCAAATTTCTCCAAAGGTCGTCGATAAAGCTTAAACTCTATGATTGATGAGGTGAAAATCCCTCGTTCAATACAAAATCGAATCACTGTCTTAGGAGTCACCAATTTCTTCTGAGTAACAGTTCTGGGATTTATCAAAAGACGATACACTGGGGATTTCAAATGTTGCTCAGCTCCTGGAATATCTTTTTCAAAGAATGCATCATCTATGTTCGGGACATTCTTAATCCCAGAGATTTCGTCTTCGTCTCTCCCAACGGAAGCTTCATCCATGCATGTCTCATCTCTGGAGATACCATCATCAACGCACATCTCTTCCCTCGAGGCGTTGTCAGCTTGGGAATTGGTCATCTTTGCTGAGTGGCTGAAAAGGTTCACACTACATTCTACTTCAGTATGTCGTCCAGATATAAATAAAGGAAATACAAGCAAAAATGGTAACTCTTAACTCTTACCTTTTATACTTCCACTAACAATAGTGATAGTAATGCTAGAGTTAACACCTCAAAATCGTTCGTCTCTTCGAAGACTGCAAAAACGAACGAAACTTTATTTAATTTCCGAAACTGATTTTTCTTGAAATCACGGACACAATTTTCATAATGTGAACATTCACACGACTGACCTATGAAGTTTGCAACAATAAAATATTTCATCATAAATATATTGTCTATCTTCGAAGGTTCCTCAAAACACACGCTTTGATTTTTCGAAAAAAGTAACAATTAATGCAACTTGCATACATAAACTCTCAAGGATTTTATTTAATGAAAACAAACTCATGAAAATAAAATATATCATCATATTTTGCACAATATTATGTCACGGCTGCATATATATATATATATATATAAACTATTTTTCCTTCGTATCGTTATTATTTGTCTTTAAAACGAAGGTTTATTTCAAGAAATATTGTGAAAGCTCACATCTCATACATATGATAAAATTTTGTATTTACATGAAAGCTCATAAGCAAAATTTTATCACTGGACACAAGTTCATCATACATATTTTCCTTCGTGTCATCGTTATTTGTCTTTAAAACGAAGGATTATTCGGATTTCATGAAAATTCACTTCTCTTATGATAGAACCTTGGTACACATGAAAGCTCATAAACTAAGTTTTATCACTGAACCTAGGTTCATATACTAAAAAAAAATCTCTCCTAAATCAGGGATTATAGTTAGTTTGCAAAACTAACGATCGAACGAACATACGTTTTCAAAAAACGAGGGTTTTCATAAAACTCACACTAATATACACACATGTATATAACTTCATCATGATCAAAACATGAACAACTCATGAAGGTCACAACATCAGCAACGGCAGCGGCAGGTGGTGGTCCGGCGGCGGCAGGAATCCTCTCCTGCTGGCGTGAAGGTGCAGAGATGATGGAGAGCTGGTCATGGAAAAAAAATAATAAAAAAAGGATTAATCCCTTTTATATCAATTTTATTTCCAAAACCTAATTTTCTAAGGATTTCCTTATTAGGCCCGACCCGCGAATCCTAACCGACCACGGACTCGTCGTCCAAACCAGCGGTTCAAAACCAATTTATGCTCATCAAACGACGCTTCAATCATGACATTGAAGCCTTCATCAGGTCGTGGTCTGCTCATGCTCTCTAAATCGGGTAACGTCTCAACTTATGACTAAGTTCAATTACTGGTATTATTATTTATGGCCGGAAAATCACCATTTAATGCTGAGTGAGGAACTCATAATTATACGAAGCTCTGATTCACCAATCAGACGTGAGTATCGAGACACGACTCTCTCATCGAATTCTCAACGGAGAGTACTTTCTCTCAGAGTACATGTAGATATGTAGTCTCACGACTGGACAACGACACATCTCATGAATACTGAACACTTTCAGTGATTATTTCTATATAGTATAACGAGATGGACGGCTCCTAGACAGCTTGCTCTGCTAGTATAGAGCGATAACGTCTTCAGGAACAAACAACGAGTTTACCCTGACTATATAAAGGATATGACTTACCGACAAGCTCATATCGGGATAATTAATGCTCCTAGACAGCTTGCTCTGCTAGTATAGATCCACAAAGTTAATTATTCCTAATTACAATTGCTCCTATTCCATGGTCGAATCCACGACTGGTCCCATGGAATGGCAATAAACAATTGTTCTGATTCTATGATCGAATCCACAACTTGATCTGATAGAATAGCAATAACTATATTATCTCATTACTCCGATTTCATGATCGAATCCACAACTGGTCTCATAAATGGTAATAGATAAATCTTAATTACTCCGATTCTATGGTCGAATCTACGATCTCATGGAATGGTAATGATCACTTTATTATTCTGAATTCGTAGTCGAATCCTCAGCTGATCCTATGAATTAATAATAAACATCTTATTACTCAGTTTTGTGAATTATTCTCCACTGAATTCCATAATTAGTAATAAATAATCAACAACCGGGCGTCTGAGATACCTCTAAGTAAGCCCCGATTCAAATGGTGAAGGTGTATTCAACGACGATACACTAACAGTCACCACACGAACGAGTATTTCAAAAATACAACGAAACGATGATCCTATGCAAAATAGGGAAGAAAATAATAAATAATTAAAAATATTGACCAGGGTGCTGGGAGCACGGACACACGACCGACCGACCGTGTCGTGGTCAATCCCACGCCAGTTTTATATTTTTAATGCATTTTTATTATTTTCCATGATTTGATGAAAATTCTCTCATTTTATCAAATCTCCTTCATCTCGAAGAAACTCCTCGGATTCATGGTACTTCCATAAATCCATAAAAAAATAATATAAAATTAAGGAAAGGAATGTGGGGCGTGACCATTGGCCAACCGGCCATGCCTTGGTCCCAACCGGCCCCACACCCCACGGTTTCTTATTATTTTATTATTATTATTATTATTTCTCTAATTTCATGAAAAAAACTCCTTGATTTCATGGTATTTTTGCATAAATCATCAAATAATAATAATAAAATAAAATAAATTATGAAAACTTGTGGGACCGGGCCTTGGCCGGAGACCATGCCCTAGACGGTCCCACACGCCCCTTTGTTTTATTATTTTATTATTAGTTTTCCTTGATTTCATGGTATTTCTCTCAAATTAGGAAAAATTCCCTCAATTCATCAAAAATACATAAAAAATACACAAAAATTAGGGAAACTCGTGGGATCGGGCCCAAGCCGGCCGGGCATGCCTCCCACGGTCCCACACGCCCTTTTTTTTATTATCTTAATATATTTGTGCTTCCCTGAACTCATGAAATCTCCTTTAATTCATGGAAACTCCCCAAATTCATCAAATTTCTCAAAATTCATGAATTTTTCATAAAATCATCAAAATATTATAAAATTAAGGAAAAGGCACCACGAGACCTTGGTCTCGACCGGCCGACCATGCCTTGACCACGGCGGTCCCACGCCTCCTCATTCCTTATTTTGTAATTATTTTTCATCATTCATGGTGTTTTCCTCAGTTTCGTCGAAACCCTAATTTTGGCATATTTTCTCGAATAGATGCTCAATTGCACGCCAGAAAATATCAAAATTCTCAGGACTGAGACGCGAACACCTTGGGACACGAGCACGCTATCTTGACCGACTAAGATTGGCTCTTTGGCTCACGGAAGCCAGTCCCATCAATTTTCGCAGTTTTGACCTAATTTGCACAATTGCTCGTATTATGTCCAAAACTCTCCCAAACACTTTGGATTTTCATGAAGTGATCGTCAGGCGGTAACCGGACAACCCAGGGCTGGTTTCATGACTCCATGGTCGGTCCCTCGCCTCGTCATAATTAATTAGGTTTTCTCACCTAAGGCTCAGACGAGCATTTTTGAATAAATTGTTAAGCCAGCATTTAATCATTCTTCCACCGACAAATCGTCAACTCTTCAGGAGTTCTTCTTATTTTCTCAGTGAGCATATGGACACTACATGGTTGATCCACGGTCCTATGTAGTCGCTCCCTCCTTCGTCCCATGGTTGAAATTCTGACGAACCATGAATTGATCATCAATTGATCAAATTAGGGTTTCTGAATCCAAGGATCATCATTCCAGATTCTAACCTTAAGAATTTTACGACGACCTCATGGTCATTAATTTTATTAATTATGCTCGGTTCAACAACCAGTATTCTAATTAATATTTTTGGCACGCTTCCAATAATCCATCAGACGAGCAACACATGCTCAGACGATCAAATATTCAACAATTCATCACATGAGCAACACTTGCTCAGATGATAAATATTTTTTCAAACCAAGGAATATTGGTTCAATAATCAATATTCAACGATCCATCGAAATGAGCAATACGTGCTCGCTTCATCGTAAGAACTATACCTCTGTCTCATGACATGTTCAATTCATGAGTTTCATAACATCATGTTCAACTCGGAAACTACATGGACTCATCGTCCCATCAAAACCACGAAGTTATCAATTGACTAACAAACCACGATACGTCAATCGTGTCACTTGGGGGGATATCACTTAGGGTTTTGGTCTGGCGGTCTACGGCACGTGTGTTCAAACACACGATGAAATGTGAGCAAGTCGTGCAATCAGTTGAAGGAATTCACGAGGTAGTGGGTGGAAAATCGACCAAGTCTCCACACGTTGAGCAACTGGTTTCAAACACGATCTCCACTTACCCACTCCTTGATTCCATCAACTGTCACACTTCATGGAATCATGGTGTCTATAATTCCAGCAATATAAATAAGTCTCTGAATCATGATTGAATGGGCATCATCAGTATCATCAATCTCACGTCTCATCGACAACACGAGATCATCAACTCATCAATTGAGAAACTACTCTCAATTTAGCAATTCCAATCACTCAGAGCTTATCGTATTCGGAATTCACATACCCACAATCTTTGATTACCATTGATTCCACACATTTCTCAGCTTCCTTCCTACAGATCAACCCATCCTCTCTTGTGACCGAATTTACTCTGGAACGGTCATTGTATTGATTTAGGCCAGAGTACTACAAATTGATCTCTCGAATCTAAAGCACCCCCTTTGCAGCGGTGCATCTGTGTGAGGTTTAACATTTCGCTCGATTCGAGGAGTCTCCTCCGTGCGGTCGTTTCCTCAATTCCTTAAAAAACAGCAAATCTTTTTTCCTCATCTACAACTGGACAAGTTATCATGCTTGTACGTGGCTAAGCTAGAGGTTGAAACGTAAAGTGAAAACGTGTGTCATGGTATAAAACACGAGCAAGGGAGACTAGGAGAGTACTACTACTCGCCTTTTTCTTTTCCAAGTCTCTCTCTAAACTGAACCTAGGGTTTCAGTAAAAAAAACTGAAAGTTTTAGTATCAAACCAAAGAAAATGACTTCTATAGTAGTAACTTCCTTTCGATTTCTTCTTCTTGATGATAAAGACAACGAGATTGTTGGTTATTTTGGTTGCAAGGTTTTTCCTTGTTTTGGAGATGAAGAGGATGATGATTATGATGATGTTGACGATGAAGAAGAGGAGGACGATGAAGAGGATGATGAGTATGATTCTGAGGATGATGATGAGTATGATTCTGAGGATGATGATGATTTAGATGATCCGGAACACTTCTTTTGGTTTAGGCCAGCGCTTGAGGATGAAGACGAAGACGATGATGTTGATGATGATTGGCCATACAAAGATGTGGTTACGATTGTCGACAGCAGCAGTGAAGAAAAAGGGTATTCTAAATGATCTAGTCCTCTGTTTTCATGGTTCTGCTATGCAAGAATGGTATTGAATCACATCTCGATCCATCATCTTTTGTTTAGTTATGTCTTTTTTTTCTTTTTTTTTTGTGTGTGTGTGTGTGTTATTAGTGTATCTTATGTTTTTTTTTAGATGTTTAATTAGTCTGTTTGTAAAGCTGCTTGTAAGTTTACTTTTTGTGAATGTTTAATATTTAAGGATGCAATATTTTGTTTAGATTCCAAGTGCATATGTTGTTTAATTTCTGTCCATTGTTCATCTGTTGGAGTATCAATCTCTTGATGAAACAGAATGAGCTAGTAATGTGTTTAAGGGGGCTTGGCTTAGAGATTTGGATCTGAAGAGTTAGGGTTAACCATGATTTTGTTGTGGCTTTGCTGTTAAAGTGATAAGATCATGAATATGATAGGGACTATATACTGAGTCTTGTATTAGAGTTGAAAAACATAGCCAAATTTTTCATAAATTGCAGTGCCAAATCTGACAAACTTAACCAAAAAAAAATCAGAATTGAGAGCACAATTGAACAGTAGGCCTTTGACTGCTACATAATTTTGCTTACACAATTAACAAAATTATCATACTAAAAATAATGTAAAAAACTTGAATTTAGTCTATGCCGAGTGCTCAGCCATAAATTTGCTGGTCTTGTATCTTCCCATGTTCTTATTCATTATAATCATTATTCAAATGTTCACCATAGCTTTTCTCAAACGCATCCCAAGAAGCAAAACCCTTAGGAGGAGGATCATCTTCAACATGGATCATTTTCTTAATATGAACTAATTCCCATTCTTCATCGACATACGCTTCTAGTATATCACCAATGCTTTCCACAAAGTCATCCCATGAAGAAAAGCCCTTCGGAGGTGGAGGATCATTATTAACAAGACCATTGGAAGGAACAACACATTTCTCATTAGAACTCATCCTCTCAATTCCTTCGTTCTTTTACTTATGAAAGAGGTATCTAGGATCCAAATCTAGCTAAATATATTATTTTTTCCTATAAATATCTAGTATGCAAATCTAAATATAGTGGGTGGGTTATGTTTACCATGAATATAACAAACGAAAATCAAGGTGATATATGGAAAGTGCGATTTTGTGGATTTTGCGAGACCCAACAGAAAAATATTGCATTAGGATTCTAGGATTAGACTACTGATCGTCAGTTCTAATTAGACGCCTACATTCTTGCTGAAACCCTAAAGAAATCTCTAAATATCCTGACACGTTAAGCATTCATGTCAATGATATAGTACACTTGTTAAAATTAAAAGTGTACCTTCCTTATTTAACAAAATAGTCCTTCTTTATTGAATTTCAGACGCAATTTTTCCTACTACATTATTACTACTACCATAATTGATTTTTTGTAAAATTCATAGACCAGCACTTATTGATCATGCACGGTTTACCAGGGTTTATAGGCATTATGTGACGCTGGTGTATTGCCATATCTTGATTTGTCAAAATACATCATTATTATCCTCTCCTGACCCGTCCCATCTCTTAATTGCATACAGCGTTATCTTTAAGAGTAAAACAAGGCGGTAGACTAATTTGAAGGCCATAACTGTAGCATTATGGTTCACTAGGGTTCGCATGTTTGGCTCATGTATCAAGCCATATAAGTGCCTGACCAAGTGACCAACAATAAGATCTAATTAATAATAAAATAAAATAATAATATTTTACATCGACGAAATTAGGGATGGTCATGGGGCGGGTATGGGGCGGGTAGTGTCAATCCCAGTCACTGCCACGTTCATAAAAAAAAAACCCATCCCCGCCCCGTTACCTATATGAATTGTGGTGGGGCAGGTATGGGGAATACCCATATGGGGTGGGTTTCCCATGGGTTACCCGTAACACTGAGTTAATACATAAATTTGATTATAATCAAAACTTAAATATGATTCAAACAAAAATAATAACGCAAGAACGACGCATTCTGGAATCTTAAATTCAGTAATTTATCTTAAAGTGAGCAAAAGAATCTGTTAATGACTTATTAGTTTTTCTGTTTTTTCCTGTCCCGTTCTATCTTCGTCCACATTAACCATTTCATTATCTGCTTCATTTTCTCTATTTTAACTTTTAGAGAATGTGTTTGATCACAAAAAAAAAAACGAAAGTGATGAGTGTACAAGAACGATCGAGAATATGATAAATGAAAGAAATCTCGACTAAGTGGTGGAAGTATAAAAATTATACACATTGTTGCATAAAAGTCTAAACCCCTAACTTGTAAAAGATACGGGGAGGGGACCTTGAATCCCATCCCCACCCAATCCCTGTAGCTTAGTTTTCGGGTATTACCCATACCCGATCCCATCTCCATTTGTGTGGGTAAAACCCTACCCGAACAGGGCGGGTACCCACGGGGATGGGTTTGGGTGGGGAAAATGGCCATCCCTAGACGAAATAGGCAAACGCGCAACAAGCTGCGCCACGAGCCCTTTTTGAATTGCAACCTAACCTATGGAAAACAAACTCCCTCGAACCAGGAGTCATGACATTACTGTGCATGACTTTCTGGACTCTTCTGAGGAGTCCAACCGCCTCCGGAGCTAAAAAAACCAAAAGTATCAAAATCAAAAGGAATAAAGGTATGCCCATTATCAAGACAC
Organism: Papaver somniferum; assembly: GCF_003573695.1. Lineage (NCBI taxonomy): Eukaryota > Viridiplantae > Streptophyta > Magnoliopsida > Ranunculales > Papaveraceae > Papaver > Papaver somniferum. The sequence continues at coordinate 168,948,752 of NC_039364.1, read as the reverse complement.
GCTTTCTCATGTTTCGCTATCTTACCTGAGGAAGCCCTCAACGCTGCTTGCCCGACTATAAACGTACCATGTCCAATTCCTACTAATGGAGAAACCCAGTAAGATTAACACATGCATGTTTTCCGTTAGCCCACCTAAAAAATAAAACATCTGCTGGTCTGAGCGTCGATTTCCCTTCGAGTGGATCAGTCAAAAAATTGACAACCACTTCTTTCTTTGCAGAAATACCGGCTCTCCATAGTATATCATATAAAATGTCCCTCACATGATCATATCTATGTTTAAAACCAGGGTCTACCTTACAATGAACTGCATGTTCCCCATAATTGGAATAGGAAGTAAGAAATCCTAAACATGCCCGGCTTGCAGACAACCTGTAAACCCTATCCATGTCTTTAACTGCTTTACCAACAATTAAAATCAAAAAATGGTCAAACATAAGGTCCCTGCACAAATCGTGTATATTTATTTATTTAATTTTAATTAGTTAACAGGGGCCATATCTTGAACTGTAGCTAGCATGGGAAACTACCAACACTATGTCAACAACGCCTGAGATATAGTATATTCTTTCTCCCAAACGATCAGCAGTAGAAATCCCTCTCGAATCCTTTCTTTTTCGTCGAAATCGAAATCCAGTTTCATCTTCATCAATTTCACACCCTAAAATCTCCATCAATCTTTACTAAAATTTCGACTTAGATTACAGAGTTTGGATTTGGTTGATTGAATATTCAATCTTCTCTAACCTGTAACCCTAAATTCAAAGTTGGGTGAATTGAACGAACCACCACCACCATCACCAAGTTCGTCCTCTGCTTTCTAATCGAAGACTGGGTGAATTCATTGAATTAATTCCACGATAATTATCTTCATGTAATATTCATTTGGGGTTTCTTTGAGATCCATCTGCAAAAAACTTCATCAACAACAATGAATCAATTGATTCTTCTGTGAAAGATCGATTCAGGCCTAGATTTAAGTTTGATCGATATCTCATAGAAGTATTGCTAGTGATTCATAATTTTGGAAATGCAAATCTTGGTCATCTTCATCTAAGGTATTTATCATTCATTCATTTGGGGGTTTAATGATTTTTCAAATTGGAGGTTACACACTACTGATTTTGAATGGTACAATTTCTGATGGTGATTATGAACATCTCTATCTTTCAGATTTTAGGTGTATTATGTTTGCTGTGAATTGTATCCTGTTTTGAGAATGTTTTGGTGATTATGAACATCTTTATCTTTCAGATTTTATGTTTATTATGTTGATGTGAATTGTATCATGTTTTGAGAATGTCTTGTGATTATGAACATCTCAATTGCATGATTTATGCCTCCACCAAGTAGTTTTATATGTCAGTTGATAGATGATCTTAAACTAAGACATAGTATTTGGTTGTATGATGCCATCATTGGTGAATAAAGCTTGTATTCTGTTTTGAGAAGCAGCATCTCAGGAGTCACTGTGATTTGTATTCACTATCAGATTGTAGAATTAAATTACGTGTGCATAAGGCTCCACCAAGTAGTGCTCATGTCAATTATGTGCAAGTCGAATACGACGCAACCAACGCAAGCCAATTATTGTTAGTCACTGTGATTTGATCTTTATATCTAAAGATCAAACATATATGGATGTTCGTAATGTGTCCCTTTGCCAGATTGTAGATTAAGACTAGGTGTGTATATGCCTCTCTATCAAGTGAATTAGACTGGATAGAAAAACACTAAAGTGACTTGTTGTCAATATGCATTTGTTTTCGATACATCTTAGTCTTGTACATGATCCAGTTCTTTGATTGTAGTTTTAGTTTCTAGAATACACCATGCACCTCCAACATTATCGACGCACAATCATTGGACAATATAAATAAGCCGACTTCATCATATTGCATTTAAAAAAGTTACAACAGTTCTGTTCATTCAGTGTTGAGCAACATTTACATGTTCATAAACTTAAACATACCCATTTACAAGTATTTCACCATCTTACCCACAAAAAATCTAAATATCAAAAAGAAAAAGAAAAAGCAAAATAAACATAACATTCCCCTGCATTTTCAGTCTCCATTGCCAGAACCAAAAAAGAAAACATGATTCAGTGACTTACCATTTGCATTAGACCCCTCTCCATTCGAATTCTTCTCTGTACTTTGATAATAGCTATTTATTAACATTATGTCATCATTTCCATTCGAGCACTTACCCAAAAATCCACCATCTCTCTATAGAAGAATTCAAATGTCGATAAGGCTTACTCATTGTCATACCCATCACTCGGAATCAGAATCATCAGTTTCATCTTCCTCCTCATCAGACGCCTCTTCCTCATCATCAGACCCCTCTTCTTCTTCGCCAGGCCCCTATTGCTCCTCATCAAACCACTCTTCCTCCTCGTCTTCATCTGCATCGTCCGCTTCGGAATCGGTCTTTTGGGCCAGCAATGCATCATTAATCCCAAATCTCTCATCTTGGCGAAAATCCTCAATCATCACTCTTAGAGCAGATTCTGTATCACTTCGATACCCAAAAAAAGCAGCAGGCTCTTCATCTTCGGAAGCATCACTGTCATTTTTTTTCTTCATTACTGCCCTTTCAGCCAACCTCATCTTTTTAGCATGCACTTCCCAGAACTTCTCCTCCTCTTCTTCATCTTTGAAAAGATCAAAACGACGCTTTTTTTGCAAAATCTGTACCGTTTTTTCAACTGGTTTCTCTTCTACTTTGATTATATCCACTGTAGCATGCATCTCTTCCCAGAGTGTAGGGACTTCAATATCATATAACAAGTCATTTACTCTCTTGTTTACCTTCTCCAGAGCATCCTTGTTCATCTGCCCAATCATCTGCATAGTGGCTGATAGCCTTTCACATCTTTCTTTCTCTTATAACTCTTTCAATATAGGGACTTCAATATCATATAACAAGTCATTTACTCTCTTGTTTACCTTCTCCAGATCATCCTTGTTCATCTGTCCAATCATCTGCATAGTGGCTGATAGCCTTTCACATCTTTCTTTATCTTCTAACTCTTTCAATAGTTGCTCTTCAGTCATGGGGGCTTACCCTTTGGTCTGTGTTGATCATCATCACTAGCCATTTTGATTGATTTGATTTGATTGAGAAAAATTCAGAAAACAATAATCTCCCTCTACAAATTTTCTCTCTGAATTTTTTTGCTCTCTGAACCTTTGGTTTCCTTGTTAATCCCTTTGGTTTCCCTGTTTATTCTCTCTCTGGAATAAACTATATTCTTGTAGGGTCACGGCTATTCCCAAGAAAAAGCTTTAATCGAACACGTACCCTCTAATTGGCACCTATTCTAACCCACAATGTCATAATGACGTGATAAACCTAGGTAAAATGGCAGACTCCCAAGTTATTTATAGTATTCCAATGCAACGGATTACCAAAGAAATTTTGATTATAGGTGTTTAGAAGATTTGCATAATAGTTTTGGAGAACCCAATAACTTGCAGAACATGCAAGTCAGAATCTATTCCAGAGAAAGCTAGGGAATTAGTCTTGAGGGTTTTGGGTGTACTTTTTGGCCACACTTTCAACTTGGCGTGTTTATTTAAATGTTGAGTAGTTCAACCAATCTAGTATTTTCAAAACATTAATCAAAAACATCTAAAGATGGGCAGCTTGGTGGATTGGTACGTTATCTAAATCCTTCGAGGTCATGCGTTCGAATATGGGCGAAAGATTTTTATTAATTTTTTCAAAACGAACTTTTTAGCCACGCTATAAAACCGGCGTGTCTATAGAACGCACACTATGGACAAACATATACTAGCGTGTCCAAAGAAGAACTTTTTGGCCACACTTTCAACTTGGCGTGTTTATTTAAATATTGAGTAGTTCAACCAATCTAGTATTTTCAAAACACTAATCAAAAACATCTAAAGATGGGCAGCTTGGTGGATTGGTACGTTATTTAAATCCTTCGAGGTCATGCGTTCGAATATGGGCGAAAGATTTTTATTAATTTTTTCAAAACGAACTTTTTAGCCACGCTATAAAACCGGTGTGTCTTTAGAACGCACACTATGGACACACATATACTAGCGTGTCCAAAGAAGAACTTTTTGGCCACACTTTCAACTTGGCGTGTCTATATATCCTACACTATGGACACGATATACTGGCGTGTCTATAAATCGTACACTATGGACACACATATACCGGCGTGTCCAAAGAAGAACTTTTTGGCCACACTTTGAATTTGGCGTGTCAATCAATCGTACACTATGGACATGCATATACTGGCGTGTCTAATGAACCAACTTTAAAACCACACCTTAAATGGCATGACTAACCTTTTGGACACGCCACAACTCCCTAATGTGGCCATAAACTGGTCTATAAACACGCCTAATACCTAATGTGGCTATAGACTGGTCTATAAACACGCCCAATCAAAAATTTGAAGTTAACGTGACTAAACGATTGAAATTTTGACACGCTAGTAGCCCTGGCGTGGCTGAAAGCACTTATATGAACACGCCCATTGAACATTGTGTGTCTATAGGGTAGAAGTATACCCTATAGACACGCCAAAACCAAAAAGGCGTGACAGGGAAATTTATATTTGGCGTGGCTAAAGGCCATTTCTGTACTAGTGGCATTCTTCTATGTAGAGGAAAGTCTCTCTATGTAGTCAGGGAACATCGAGTGTCGCCGACGTCCTGAAGGCGTTTTGCCCTCTCAACAAATAATTATGTATGGAGGACCGCCCAATCTTTTTTCTACATAGAGAGGCACAATGAAATGTGTAGCATCGAACGCTCAGCAAGTGGGAGGCCTTTCGAGAATCATATTCATCGTGGCTCTGAGAGATACTCGATCAGATATCGTGAAACATCTCACGGATCGTCACATGCGTTCCTGAAGCCGAGTCAGAAACATGTAGTATCATGATTTTATGATTTTAGCCCTTGCTGAAAATCCACCATCAACAGAGGTGCAACAAGTTTGTAGCAGAATGGGAACCGATCCTATGGACATGTGCAACACGTTTTTAGGCAAAGGGGAACCTATCCTATGGACATGTGCAACACATACAAGTTAGATACCATATATATGTGGGGAACCGATCCTAGTACCTAGTAAACCGAATTTTGGAAAGCTAGTGTGACTATGCACAGTACTCACATGGAGGTAGAATCGAAACTTGTTTTGGTAGAACCGTTAAACCCATGATTTGTGATTAAGTGTTCTTGATCAATCACATAGTTCTTTAAAGTCAGATAAACCAATTCTAAACTTGTTTGGAAGTGTGGCAAAGTGGTTTCAAGGTTGTAAGTATGAAAGAGGACTTACAAAGTAAGGATGTCGACACACTTTGAACACGTGCAGTAATGCTTATCTTTTATTGTTCAAAGTTATTCCTTAATAGCTAAAGGAAGAAAAATAAATAAGTTAAGAATCTTTTATTTAAGGTTTTTAATTTTATTTTAGGAAAATGAGAATTAGTAAAGTGCATTTACTAGTTAGAGATTTTCCAAAGAGATTTTCGGTCAATATTTTGGACAGAGCATTTCCAGGAATTATAGAAACCGAATTTGGAATTATATTGCATATCTTGAGAATATTTTCGGTTTTGGAAAGTCCTTGGTGTCCAAACTTCCTTGTCTATAAATACTTGAAGTTTGCATTTCGGGCAAACTAATCCTTTGTGACAACAAACTTCCTCGGTTGTGTTGTTACTGGTGAAGCCGCCTATTCGGAGAGGAGAGTAACCTAATTAGGCGAAATCTCTTACAACCTCTCAGTTTAAATTCTTCTTTGGGATTGAGAATCTCGATTAGTATCGTTGGTGGGAAACTAGATAATTGCGGTTTATCTTTTGTTTTCGATTGATTTGATTGACTAACGGTGGTTGAATTTTGATTGCACCTAGTTTGTTTATTCTTGATAATCTTCTCTTCTGATATAAGATTCACTCAAACTAGATCGAAGTTTCGATAGGGATCTTTAGACTGTTTGTAGTTCTAAAGACGATCTTGTGATAATCCATTGTTAACAGACTCCGTTTTGTGCGTGATTGATCACAAGAGATTCAAGTTGTTGTGCACAGGTGTTTATTGAAGATCTAAGAAGATTTGAAGACAAAGAAGAGTTTAAAGATTTCTGATTTGTGTTTATAATCTTTGGTGTGCACAATACTTGTTTCGGTAAAAGAGGATTCAACTATAATTGGTTTATCCTTGTGGTAGATTAGATTGATTAGTTGTGTAGATCGACATCAATACAATTCTTTGTGATTAAAAGTATTGATTGCAAAATCTTAACAATTACCTTTGGTAGTTGAGAATAAGATAGATCTAAGAACCTGACGAAGGAGCTTATTGAGATAAACAGAAGAGCCTTTGTCAAACTCATATCACTTGGTTAAAGAGAGTTGACACCGAACAGATTTGTTGTTCCTTTACTGTTTGGAATACGAACCAAAGGAATTGTTCCAAGTACGTGACTTATTACGGGTCGGAGGCGTGGGAATACAGATGGAACTAGGTGAACTATAGGTTTAGTTGCTTGGTATCAACTATATGAAGTTGGTTTAATTTTGTATATCGGCTTAATCCTGAGAGTATTCAATTCTGGACAAGGTCCCGGGGTTTTTCTGCATTTTCGGTTTCCTCGTTAACAAAATCTTGTTGTGTTATTTACTTTATTCTCCACTATTATAATTGTTCTTATTATAATTTAAAGTAAATTACAGAAACGTTAATTCATATTTACTTGATAGCAATCCTATTATGTTTGGTTAAGTCCGAACCTCTGATCAAGTAAACATACTTCGTTGTATTGTCTCGATCTCGTATCCATAGACGATCACACGAAGTGTGAACCGATTAGTTGTATTGTCTCGACTCAGTCCATAGAAAATCACTTTCGGAGAAAGGACTTATAGGTGGAAAATTTTTAGCTTGAGGTATATTTGGGTACCATCACCTTTTCAATTGGTATCAGAGCAGGATAACACGAAAAGATCTAGCAATCTGTGTTTGGTGCGATCCAACCTATAAGAAATTGAATCTAATGGTCGATTCAGTTAACGTAATAGTAGGATATGACTACTTTAAAAGATCGTGGTGGAAAACACGTATGAAGTATGTAATACTCTTATTCCTAAACATGTTAGGAATTATGCTTATGTATGTCTTGAGTGACTTACATAATCCTTTGGCTGTGATAGGATTGTATATCATTATATTAAGTAACAATGATACAATGGCCTATGAGACAAGTCGTATATTGAAAATGCATAAGATTCTGCTCAAAAAATTTATGAACATCGGCTATTGTGTTCTGGCAAAATCAAGAATCTTAAATATATTTTGGATGATCCACCAAAGTATATACATGTACATTTTCAGATTAAAGACTGTCAATGTTTCGCTTTCTAGGATGCGTTTTTGGAAAATATGTATTCCTACAAGGAATGAGTTTTCAGTTAATAATTCTACTAACAATGGTTTTCTTCATACACCTCACAACTGTTTTAATAAAGCAAGTGATCTTTTGAAATATTACAGGAATTCTGATTCTAATGGTATTTTTAACAAATATCATACTTTGTTCAAATTTATCTCTGTATACTCTAATAGAAAATTCTTGAGTAAACTTCAAGTAATATTATCAAATTCTGGTAGTAAAAGAGTAAACAGACTTTTGGACAAAAACATGGAATCAATCCAAAATAAAGATCCAGTCCATGAAAAATCGGTTTTCCAAAAGAAAGACCTAGATATAAAATCGGAATTGTTTCCTCACAAGTGTCGGTTTCCGATTTTGACAAGATTTCCTAAAACTAGTTATGTCCGGTTTTTTATTTCGAGTCTTCCTATAAAAAATAACCTCTTGCTATGTGTTCAAACATATTGGGGAAGATTGGTCAAAACCGTAACTAGGGTTTTTCATATTATTGCAAATATGGGAAAAAGGAAATCAAGAACCAAACCAGATGATGATCGGGTCAGGATTGATGATATTGATGAGATCAGATTCCCTAACAGTATTGATAACAAGCATGATTTCGCTAGTTTTGTTGACAACTCTTGTTTCAGGAAATACGAAACTCTCAAGGGAATGGAATTTACCACTGAAAAGAAATTTGATCCAGATGTCCAAGATATGTGAAGTTTGTTCAAGATCGAAAATGGGAAAAACTTTTTGGTTTTGAAAAATATTCACCTGATATGGTAAGAGTCTTTTATGCAAATATCCATAATATTGATCATAAAAAACTTTCCTTTGTTACTCTTGTTGGTCAAGGAATCTACTATGTTGATCGTAAGACAATATCTAATGTTATTAATTATAATGAGGAATGTAATCACTTGATTACTGGAGTTGAAATTGAACACGGTACCATTTCAACACATCTCACTGGAAGATCGACAGAATGGGAAAATGGTAGACTACCAACAAAAGATATATCCTTCCACCTAAGGGTATTCGGTAAACTTGCTTTAGATACCATATTCGCAAGTACAAGAGATAAGTCACTTTGGGATAAGGATTTTGCAGAATTTGTCTATTTCCTGTTGAAAGGAGACTCTCAAATTGATTTCTGCGGAATTATTATTAACCAAATGATCAAAATCTCAGATTCTATTTCCTCGCAAGAAATAAAGAGGCATCTCGGTTTTCCATGTATAATCACAAAAAATTGTGAATTCATCTCGGAAGATGACTTTGATGAAATGAGAAGCATTACGACTGTCTATAATAAGACTATAAGTCAAATGATTAGGGGACAAACCCACAATGATGTAGTTAAAAGAATTTCACCAAATTCTTTCAAGAAGTCTCTTCTAGGTCATCTTGAAAATCTTGGAAAACAACTTGACTGTTTTTAGAAACAGTTGGGCTTTGCTGCTCGAAAAGATTCAGAAACTCTTAAAGGAATTCAAAAAATTGAATCAGAGTTTTGGAACCAAGAATCGGAAATTGAAGAAGAGCGTCAAAGACACTTGGTCACAAGGAAGGTTCTTCCCAATAATTGAGATGCAAGGAAAAATAGACATTAGTTTTTGATCTCTTTCAATAAAGTCTATTTTATGAATAAAACTATCTTGTTATTATGAAAAAATTATTTGATTTATAATTTTCTTGTGATAGTTTTTGATTTACATAGCCTGTGCTTGAATGCTTTATTTTATTGCTATGTATGTTTATGGGATGTTTGATTTAGGTTTTACTACCTTGATATTCGATCTCATAATGTTGTGAACCTTTATGGTTTGGGTTACTTTTAGATTTAGCAGGATTAAGTTCTAGCCCATGTTGGTAGGCTTTATCAAAGGATCATGAGGGGTTCTGATAAAAACAATATGTGAAAAAGTCACAATATGTTGAGTCGGTTTTGGTTTAGCATAAAAGCATATGTGTTTCGGGGTTTTCAACTTTTGCTTGCAATAGTTAAAAGTCGGTTTTCAACCTTTCTCTGGTAAAGGTTGGTTGTTGTTATTCTTTTGTTTTGCATAAGGATGACAACATAATGATATTTCGATATCAATTCTCCCTGGAAGAAGATGCAAACATATTGGAGAAGAGGATGCAAAATTTTAGGTAACAATCTTGTTAGTTAATTGTTTTCCTGTTTAAAAAAAGTCTGATTTTATTGTATAACTTTATTGCTTTTGTTTAACAAAATTTCAGTACAATGAATGTTTTATCCCATTATGTGGGTATGGATATGTGTGCGATTCAATTGGTTCCGGTTAAGAAAAAATATTGTTATCTTGCTTTATTGTGTGGTATCAATCATTTAGGCTTACAAAATTTCGTTGCAACTGCGGTGCTTTAATATTTATGTTGTTTCAATTGCTTCCGGTTGAGGTGAATAATTATGCAAGTTGATTTATTTGGTTTGTATGAATTGTTTATGGCTTAACGAAAGAAAAGGTTTACGAGATGAATTGTTTAGTCCAATTCGATTCTGGATAAGAGAAACTAAGTTAATTATGATCTTAGTTAGACTTATCAAAGTGGAGGTTTCGGTTATTCAAATCTAATCGAATGCCTTAACAAGAAATACTAGTTAACTAACCTAGTACTTGTCTTGTTTAAAAGTTAAAGGTCTAAGTTATATGGATAATTAGAACCTGATGAGAAAAATAGAGTTATCTTTATTTTGGTCTTATAGAACAAAGCGGTTGTATTTGTACAATCGGTTTAGCAAAGGAACTGAGGTGCTTAGTTGATTTTTGGTTTGCTAAAATAAATTGGGAAAATTGCTTCGGGAAATTATTTCCTTGGTAACATATCAAAACAAAATTACTTTGTAGTTTCGATTTTGATATTGGTTATCAAAAATGGTGTGTGGAACCCTCGTGCTTAACTCTATAGGTTGCAAGTCTTTTGAGATTTGTAAGATCCTTTCGGTTTGTCCTTTATTTTTTCGTTTCATTGTCATTTTGTGACAAAAAGGGGGAGAAATATATGGAGTAAACAAGTGATACTGGTGTTGATTTTATATTGATTGGTATCACTAAGGGAAAGGACATTGGTGCTTAAACGTTTATCTAACGAAAGAGGAAAAGCATAGACTAAGGGGGAGTAGCATATCATATTAATTGGTATAACAAAGACGTGCGAATTGAAAATCTACCTATCTCACCTTTAGGGGGAGTATTAGCTTTGTTATTATAATGTCAACAACGACATTTAAGGATTGAATTATACAGGTTATTGTGTTGTTGAATTCGGGAATCAAGTGTATGTGTAATGAATTCTTGTAATTTGTTTATCCATATGATGTAAGAGTTTTGCCACTAAAATTGACAAAGGGGGAGATTGTTATAGCATAGCTCGGTTAAACCCACCAAGCATTGGTATGTCAAGTTTGGTTGTCATATTTTAGTGAATCAAAACTCATTTTTAGAGTCACTTGATTATGTACTAGAGTCAACTTTGTATAGGTTAGCTTTAAAGTATTAGGATATGAGACATTAAAAGTATTGCGAAGACTTGAACAAGTAAAGTAGTAAGAAGCTGCAACGACAACATCATCCTTCCGCTTGAGGTTAGTGATATTTGACTTGAACTGTTTCACTCCCTAACGTATCTTTCAAGTCGTGCATATTGAAAACAAAACTGCGAAGCATGAACACTCTAGATAGACATAGTATTAAGGAATACAATACGAGGTTTATTGCTTAACCATTAAACTTTGTAGATAAGACATCGACGTAATCGTTTGAATGATGTTGTGATTATGTATGGGTATGAGGTGAGGATTTCATCCTAGGAAACAATGTTTTACATGTGTTTTAAGGAAGTAGATTCATGAACTTGTTTTGTGAATTGAAAAGGAAATCGCCAGGCATTATTGGTGTTGTTATTCATTGCATATCTTATGAACTACCAATATGTGCGATTAGTATAATCGCTCATGACTTGTTTATGTTCTTGGTAAAACTATTCACAAAGACCTGACTTTTGTATTGGTATGACTTTTATTAGTGAAAACGATCTTAAGTAATCACCTGAGATGGTATGATCGATTTAGTGATTTTGTGTATGACCAACTCTGGGTAAAGGGGAACCGATCCTAGTAAGAGGTGCAATACATCATAAAGGGGAATAGATCCTTGTATGAGGTGCAACAAGTTTGTAGCAGAAAGGGAACCGATCATGTGACGCCCCTATTCTTAAACCTGCTTAGCTAATAGGATTACAACCTAATTGAAGAATCAATCCCAGATTAACGATTTTAAGAATCATAACTACATAATGTGAACTAAAACCAAACTAAAACCCAACATTCTGATATTTGTAAATGAACTGTCAAATTATATTAATTTATCAGTATGTTGTTTCACAATAAATAAGAATACACATATACAAAGGTACATTAAATGTAACACAGTTCGGTAACGCTTTAAACTAAGAAATCAGATATCTTCACGTGCACCATTTCTTCCGGTAACTAAAACTGAAGCGGGAACGAGTGAGCATCATCCCAAAAGGGTGCTCAATGCAAACATATAACTCTCAAGTAATCACTAACATGCCTCACAGTTCTAAAAGAATATAAGTTGAAAGAAACAAGAAGAAACTAAACATTCAGCAATTTATGCATCATGAAGCAAGTGTCACTCTAACCTCGCCAAACTCATTGGAGAAGATGACGCGAGAGCTACTCTAATCAATAATAATAATATCGTCCACACAGAGTGCCCATACAAACCATGATTCAGAATATCACCATCAAGACCAGAAACTTAGTCAAACTAGCATAATATGCACACGAGCGATTTCCTTTAAATAAAATAGTATATATAATATTCTGACGGATGGCGTACCGCCCTACTATCTTAATAAGCAGAAATGTAGTGCTATTTTCGACGAATGGCGTACCGCCATACTATCAAAATAAACAGGAAATGTAGTACTATTGCCGACGGATGGCATACCGCCCTACTTAACTTAGCTAAGACCCGTGGGGAAACACAGACACTCTTCGCGGGAAAATCACACAACGCATATTACACACATACAATTACATTCAAAAGAAACATCGTTCAATGAGTTACAATATACATTCATATAGATAGTAAAAGCACATCATGCTCGCAAAGGAAAGTAACTCAATGATTACAAGAAGGTTACAAAGTTCCCACCTGATTTGATGACAAGACACACCTACCTGATAAGCACGTAGGTGTTACATTTTATACCCATATTTATATTAGGTAGGACTCGATATTTTGGCTAATATCACTATTTTAGTGCTTTTGTAGAAAGTACAAGTAAATTCGATTATCGAAAGGATAAATGGTTAAATGGAAGCAAATTGGCCCTTGGAACAAAAAGCATTTAATTTTCCAAGGCACCAACTACCAAGGAGGAAGAGTAACACGGCTTCCACTGAATTTTCTATGGTAGCAGCTTAGCACCACATTAATTTGCTCAGGGCCATGGTCTAACACAAACGGACAAGCACCTGGGTTCCACTAGTGGACTATAATAATTGGAACTACTACGATATGTTTGTGCACTGTGGTTTGTATCATCTTCACTTCTTATCGACAGAAAGAGAGTTTGGTGGTGCTGTATCTTTTGTCTCATGGTGGTATCAGGAGATTGTACAGAGAAATATTGAGAATGACAACATCATTTTAAAGCTTACAAAACAGCAACATAGATATGACTGATGCCGAAAAGAAGGTGAGTTAGCTGGCGAAACGGAAATGGGACTGTGGTTCATACACATTGCAGGAATGAAGATGCAAGTCAGGCTTCTAATTAATTACGGATTGCTGGTGTTCAAGAGAGTCTGCTGGCTGTAGAAAGAGCCTGGGTAAAGATGGCTCTTACTGTGAACTATGAGGTTTCATTTTGGTCTGAATTTTAGGGTCAATTGGTTGCTCGAGTTGTGCAATGGATGGAGGATGAATGCTGGTGTTGGCTCGGACCTGAGTGCAAATGGGTTTTGAGATGCAGCGAATTCAAGCTACAAGAAATGCTGATAAAGAAGCCGACGGGTGACGAAGTTGTGCATGTTCTGTAACACAGGGGAATTCGGTAATTGTTTGATGTGGTATTGAAATGGAAGTGCAGGCAATAGTGGTTGTTAGCAACAGAAAATGGAATGGGGAATCCTGGATGGTGTTTACATTGAACGAATGGCGAGAAGATGGACTGCTGCGTAGTTGATGGAGCAAAGAAGTGCAGCTGTTGGCCTATAATCAGTCGAAGGAGAGTTTCATCTCATTATCCGATACAGCAGCTGGTGGCGTTTCTATTTCATGGCAGGCAGGAGCATAAATGGAGTTGATGGTTTGTTTGGCGGAAATCAGTGTAGGCAGTGGTAATCGCGATGAAGATTGATTTCAGGGTCTTGTTTGGCGTTGATGGTGATCAACAGAAGTAGCCCTTGGCTCGACAACATCAACAACAAATATGGAGTTGGAGGAAGGTGTTACCGTCCATGATTGATTTTAATGGTTGTTGTTCTTGAGACAAGAATATGCTGGTGTTTCGAGATTTAATTCGTTGGTGCTGATTGCACTGTGGCTGAGACGGAGAATGGTTATGATGGCTGAAGTCTTGGTGGCAGTGGTGATACTTTTAGCAACTGGAAACCTGTGGTTCACGGGAGTTGGAAGGGACCGAGATTGTGATGTTGTAGCTGGAGGCAGGAAAGAGGTGGCCAAGACATACGATGGGTTAGATATTGGGTCTAGTTTAGGCAGTTGTTTAATGGACTGGGCCCTGAAAATTTGCTAGGTCTTATTATGGTCTCTTCGCAGCAGACTATAAAATGATACAACAAAGTGAACGGACGGGAGTCGGCCTCTGGAGCCGAAACTGGGAGAACTGAACCGAGAGAAGAAAGAAGACGACGGCCAGGAGAGACTACAGATCGGTGAAGGGAGAAGGGTTTGCGTTTGGGTTTGCGTTCTTTCGTTTTCCCTACTCCATTTCGATTGCTACTTGCTAGTGATTCTCTTTGATTTATTTATGGCTTTTGAGAAAGCCATGTGTTGCTTGATTTTTGTATCTAGGGTTTATGGTAGAAACCACTTGGAGTTTTAGGCTATTTTGAGTTGAATAAAAATTGAGCAAAAGACTATTATGAATTGAATAGATTAATTCTTGAATATTGTTTATTGATTTTTTGATGATATGTGTTATTACTTCACCGGTTTTGTATACAATAACCTTTGCACATAATTGTTAGGAACACAAATATGTTCGTCTACTTATTTGATATTTCATACTTGGTTAAAATCCTTTGATGGGGTATGCTTAGAATAGCCGTATCATTTGTGAACCTAAATTTAGTTTCGTATAATTTTCTCGCTAACACAATTTGATGGTGTATGCTTTGGTTTAGTCTTTTTATATGCCATGCTTAGGGTGTCCCAACGATATTTACGAATCTAATACTTATAATAGGTGATGTCGATAGAACAAACAATAGACAAATATTCAGGAGTTATGCTTCATTTCAGTAATTGAATAAAAATAGTGGTGGATATTATAAACCCTGGTTACCTGCTCTCACTCTGCGAGTTCACTTTATTACTTTACTTTGATTTTATTATTTCATTTTCAATTCTAAAAAAATCCAAAAATATTGTTTATGTTAGTTTTATTAGAGATATTGATTACAATATTTCCACCGCTCCCTGTGGGAACAACCCGTTCTTTCCGTTGTCTACTAGTTGGACGCCGCGCGATTGCGGTTATTTATATAGGTATTTCCGGATCCTATCAATTTTTGGCGCCGCTGCCGGGGAGCGATTGTGGAATATTGTCATTAGTATTTTTGATTTTGTAAATAGTTAGGTGTTTTTTTTATTTTAATCTTTTTGTACAGTGTTTTTATTTTTTATTTTTTAGGATTTATTTTTCCTTTTGACTTGTTTTGTGCTTCAGAATTTTATTTCAGGAGCCTTTTTGAGAACGAAGAGTGCTTTGCGCGAGACGTCGTGTATGACGCTTGGTGAATACATGTATGGGTCACGGTATAAGGAAGTTCTTGCCTATAATCGTCTCAGATATGGAACTTGGAATCCAAGTAATTTCGCTATTGGTGGTTATTCAGATGAGTATCAACCCCAATACCATGAGGGTGAACATGAACTTGACACTGGAAGTGATTTTAGGAATTATGATACCGATATAATATCTGAAGCTATTGTATCTTACCCAAATCATGATCATTTAACTGATTATTTGTCTATTCAAAAGGACGAGAGTTGTGTTAGAGACGCCATTTATTCAGATAATGATGATTTAGAAGAACATATTTATACAGAAGATACTATTGTTGAGTCTGATGACTTAGAGACATTAGACGTGCATAATGAGATATTTTCTAATCATTCAAATTATGAGTTTCCTATAAATCACTTAGTTGCAGATAGTGATGAGGCGATTATTCATGGCATTGTTGCTTCATTGAGCTCTTGTTTTTCTGATCCATCTAGTGATTTTCAGAATATTGATGTGAATGTTGAACATATTGATATTGGTCAGATAACTTGTATCGATGATTTGAGCCTTTATCTGTTTGCTTAGCCCACTTTTTTGATTCTGATGACCCCATGATTATTGATATTATCAATGCATTGCGCCCTCCAATGGTTAATCAAGGTAACTCCATAACAGAAATTATTTTTGCGGACTTAGAACCAGATTTAAGAGTTACTGATTTTGATAAACTTGAACCATTATATACAGGTTTAAACCATTGTGTTGAGTTTGATAATCCGATACCTTTTTACATTGTCAATACATTGCTTCCTATGTTTTCTAGTGAAGATAGTGTGTCGATAGAAGTTATTTCAGCTGATTTAGAACCTAATTTAAAGTATGTTTCCCAAACAGAAACTAATGCAGATTCTCTGTTTGTTGTCCATTTGAGTGATTTATTTATCTCGATTAAGGATTGTTTTCTTTCGGGGATGGACTTACACTTCTTTTTGGAGGTTTATAGTGTTCGCAGGTTCATTTTTGCAGCTGACCTGAGTTGTTGGATTGATCCCCAACTTTTCAGACTTTATATATATGCCTTACAGCTTACATTGGTGTATCAACACCTTGTTGAGAATCTTTGCTGACAGAAGTAGGGAAACAAATACCTTTCGCTTCATGGGAGTCAACCCATCAGATTTGTTCCCTTTACTCTATCTTTTATTTTTATTTGCATTTTAGGATTTCCCACCTTAACTTCTACGTTGGATGACTCAATTACATTGAGGACAATGTAATGTTTAAGTGTGGGGGAGTGGCATTTTCGTTAGGAGTTTTGATTAAAAAAAAAAAAAGCTGTTTAGCGGGTCTAAAAAAAACATATTATTAGGATTTTTTTAAGGGTTATGACCAGCTGTGTAGCGGTTTTTTTTCATTTTTCTTACATATTATGATCATCTGTGTAGCGGGTCTAAAAAAAATTAAAAATATATATATATATATATTGAATGACAAGCTGTTTAGCGGATCTATTTTTTGTTTTTTTATCATATTATGACTAGCTGTTGAGCGGGTCTAAAAAAATCATTTTTCATATAATGACCAGCTGTTGAGCGGGTCTTTCTATCTGGCTGTTTAGCAGACATCTCTCGATCTTGCTGTTTAGCGGATCCGTCTCGCTGTTTATCAGACATCTCTAAACCACTGTTTAGTGGTTCTGTCTTGCTGTTTAGCGGACATCACTGTTTATCCAGCTGTTTAGCGGATATATTATTTGTTTTGCTCGGGACTAGCAAAATATAAGTGTGTGGGTGTTGATAAGCACGTAGGTGTTACATTTTATACCCATATTTATATTAGATAGGACTCGATATTTTGGCTAATATCAATATTTTAGTGCTTTTGTAGAAAGTACAAGTAAATTCGATTATCGAAAGGATAAATGGTTAAATTGAAGCAAATTGGCCCTTGGGACAAAAAGCATTTAATTTTCCAAGGCACCAACTACCAAGGAGGAAGAGTAACACGGCTTCCACTGAATTTTCTATGGTAGCATCTTAGCACCACATTAATTTGCTCAGGGCCATGGTCTAACACAAACGGAAAAGCACCTGGGTTCCACTAGTGGACTATAATAATTGGAACTACTACAATATGTTTGTGCACCGTGTTTTGTATCATCTTCACTTCTTATCGACAAAAAGAGAGTTTGTGGTGCTGTATCTTTTGTCTCATGGTGGGATCAGGAGATTGTACAGAGACATATTGAGAATGACAACATCATTTTAAAGCTTACAAAACAGCAACATAGATATGACTGACGCCGAAAAGAAGGTGAGTTAGCTGGCGAAACGGAAATGGGACTGTGGTTCATACACATTGCAGGAATGAAGATGCAAGTCAGGCTTCTAATTAATTACGGATTGCTGGTGTTCAAGAGAGTCTGCTGGTTGTAGAAAGAGCCTGGGTAAAGATGGCTCTAACTATGAACTATGAGGTTTCATTTTGGTCTGAATTTTAGGGTCAACTGGTTGCTCGAGTTGTGCAATGGATTGAGGATGAATGCTGGTGTTGGCTCGGACCTGAGTGCAAATGGGTTTTGAGATGCAGCGAATTCAAGCTACAAGAAATGCTGACAAAGAAGCCGACGGGTGACAAAGTTGTGCATGTTCTGTAACACAGGGGAATTCGGTAATTGTTTGATGCGGCATCGAAATGGAAGTGCAGGCAATAGTGGTTGTTAGCAACAGAAAATGGAATGGGGAATCCTGGATGGTGTTTACATTGAACGAATGGTGAGAAGATGGACTGCTGCGTAGTTGATGAAGCAAAAAAGTGCAGCTGTTGGCCAATAATCAGTCGAAGGAGAGTTTCATCTCATTATCCGATACAACAGCTGGTGGTGTTTCTATTTCATGGCAGGCAGGAGCATAAATGGAGTTGATGGTTTGTTTGGCGGAAATCAGTGCAGGCAGTGGTAATTGCGATGAAGATTGATTTCAGGGTCTTGTTTGGCGTTGATGGTGATCAACCGAAGTAGCCCTTGGCTCGACAACATCAACAACAAATATGGAGTTGGAGGAAGGTGTTACCGTCCATGATTGATTTTAATGGTTGTTGTTCTTGAGACAAGAATATGCTGGTGTTTCGAGATTTAATTCGTTGGTGCTGATTGCACTGTGGCTGAGACGGAGAATGGTTATGGTGGCAGTGGTGATCCTTTTAGCAACTGGCAACCTGTGGTTCACGGGAGTTGGAAGGGACCGAGATTGTGATGTTGTAGCCGGAGGCAGGAAAGAGGTGGCTAAGACATACGATGGGTTAGATATTGGGTCTAGTTTAGGCAGTTGTTTAATGGACTGGGCCCTGACAATTTGCTAGGTCTTATTATGGTCTCTTTGCAGCAGACTATAAAATGAGACAACAAAGTGAACGGACGGGAGTCGGCCTCTGGAGCCGAAACTGGGAGAACTGAACCGAGAGTGGAAACAAGACGACGGCCAGGAGCGACTACAGATCCGTGAAGGGAGAAGGGTATGCGTTTGGGTTTGCGTTCTTTCGTTTTCCCAACTCCATTTCGATTGCTAGTGATTCTCTTTGATTTATTTATGGCTTTTGAGAAAGCCATGTGTTGCTTGATTTTTGTATCTAGGGTTTATGGTAGAAACCACTTGGAGTTTTAGGCTATTTTGAGTTGAATAAAAATTGAGCAAAAGACTATTATGAATTGAATAGATTAATTCTTGAATATTTTTTATTGATTTTTTGATGATATGTGTTGTTGCTTCACCGGTTTTGTATACAATAACCTTTGCGCATAATTGTTAGGAACACAAATATGTTCGTCTACTTATTTGATATTTCATACTTGGGTTAAAATCCTTTGATGGGGTATGCTTAGAATAGCCAGGTATCATTTGTGAACCTAAATTTAGTTTCGTATAATTTTCTCGCTAACGCGATTTGATGGTGTATGCTTTGGTTTAGTCTTTTGATATGCCATGCTTAGGGTGTCCCAGCGATATTTACGACTCTAATACTTATAATAGGTGATGTCGATAGAACAAACAATAGACAAATATTCAGGAGTTATGTTTCATTTCAGTAATTGAATAAAAATAGTGGTGGATATTATAAACCCTGGTTACCCGCTCTCACTCTGCGAATTCACTTTATTACTTTACTTTAATTTTATTATTTCATTTTCAATTCTAGAAAAATCCAAAAATATTGTTTCTGTTAGTTTTATTAGAGATATTGATTACAGTATTTCCACCGCTCCCCGTGGGAACGACCCATACTTTCCGTTGTCTACTAGTTGGACGCCGTGCGATTGCGGTTATTTATATCGGTATCTCCGGATCCTATCACTACCTCAGGATCCTCAATCTGCTGGTTCATCCTTTGAATCGATCGTTGTTAATAAAGACTAACTGTTAATCACACAATCAGTCTACGAGTTTAGACAATAGGCTCATACAAGGTTCATAATATAATATCATACAAGTCTCTAGTTATAGGCTAAGTGAAATAACTAATGGCTCCAATTTCTATTAATAGTTCTATAACCTGGTAATAAGTAATTTTGGGATAGAACAATATCCACATATCCAAATAGGGTCAAATTGGGTATTTTCATTTCCATTTGCTTTGAACTCATTTGAAATGAGTTATCTTTTCGCGCGTTTGTAAGTATGAGTGATAAGCATGAAAGTGCTACATTTTATACCCATATTTATATTAGTTAGGACTCAATATTTTGACTAATGACACTATTTTAGTGCTTTTGCAGAAAGTACAAGTGAATTCGATCATCCAGCGAATAAACATCAAAATGTGAGACTTAATGGTGAACCGAGTCTATGTCAGCACACTAACGTCACCTAAGATTGGTCAAGAGTGGCTTTATTATTGTTAGCATAATAATGGAAGAATATCACCTCCATGACCACGTGCAAATGAAGAAAAAGGAAAGATTAATATATCTTGTCCTTACATAAGTTTTCTTGCTATATTTATATAAAGAATCTGAAGGAATATTTGAAGCCAACTGACGTTATTTTGCAAATACAGTTAAGGTGGGACCCAGCACATGCAAGAAAATATCATTCTTTCTAAATGAAATTCATATACAATGGAAAGTGGAGATTAGGTGATACTTTACAATGTCTCGTCATATTATGACACGCGACACAACATCATTGGGTGAATTTATATTTTCATGACATGTGGCAGACTTCTATTGGGAGGTGATGTGGCGACGAAGAAGAAAAACGTTAATTCATTTGTGAGCTATATTTATGTGTTGTTTCAAAATATACTAGGGGACGCCCGGCCACAGAGCTGGAAGAGAAAGAGGAGAAGGATTTTGGAGTTTTTTTTTCGATTCTACGTTTTTCTTTAGCTAAAGTTTGATTTTAATATGTTTATGGTTTTTGAGAAAGCCATGTCTAGCTATAGTTATGTTAGGGTTTGGGTAGAAACCAATTTAATTGTGTAAACTCTACATTTATATGCTCAATAATGATTTAAATGACTAGTAGTTTTTCTTCATATAGTTTGGTATTTTATTGTTCATGTGATTTTCTTGATTATTTATGCTTTTGAATTGATATTTCGTGCTTCGGTTAAATCCCTAGACGTGGTATGCAAGGATAGATAGGTAATGCTATAGAATCACTACTCATGAAGCGAAGAAAACTAGAGCGGAGAAACAATATTTGAAAATGCATGGAATCGATTTTTAAAGATTAGTAGAGTTTGCATAATTAATTGGTGGAAACCGAAAATCCTAACAACCTTCTATCATTCTGTTTTTCGTTAAAATTATTTATTGTTTCATTTTGTTTCAAATTTCTGAAAACTCATTAAACATTATCTATTTGATTATTTGGTCTTGGTATTAGTTAGAAGTAGTATTTTCACACTCCTCGTGGGAACGGCCTGTACTTGCCATTGTTCTATAGTGAGACACTGTGCACTTGCAGTATTATTATTGTAGGTTTTCGAGCCTACCAAGTTTTTGGCGCCACTGCCGGGGAGTGGTAGCAAAATACTCGCTAGTTGATATCATTGTATATAGCTTATTTTTAATTTTTGTAAATAATTTATTTTTATTGTTCTTTTAGTTCTTTTTACGCAGTTTGTTTGATTATTTTTTTTAGGTATTTTAGTCTGAAGTGCGGGCGAAAAGAAAGTATGCACTCGCAAGATATTTGCAAGAGCCACTTGGGAGATCCATTAGAGGTTTGCTTAGCTCATTTTGGGTATGATTTTGATGACGATAGTGTTATTTGTGAAGTCAATGCCTTGTTATACTCCACACCGCTGTTAGACACTAATAAATGGAAATCCAAACTAGAACCTCTAGTTTTGTTCGAGTCTCGACTAGTTCCATCAGTCGAGAAAGTTTCGACCATGACCTTTAATCCATTAAGTTCATAATTTTTTTGTCTTGATGATATTGATAATGAAACCGTTTTAGATGATAACGGGTCTATGAGTCATGATATTATTGCTCCATTTGAGCCAACATATGTTCGTGTGCCCTATTTTGCTCAACTGGAACCAATATCAGCCATAAAAGTTATTTCCGCTGATTTAGAACCTGATTTAGGGCGTGCACCTCAACTAGAAGTTATTGAAAAATTTATACCTCTTTGTGTGAATGATTTACATATCCTGACAATGCATGGATTGATTACTAAGGATTGTTATTTATGGGGAATGGATTCACATATATCTTTGGATGATTATAGTTTTTGCAGGTGCATATTTTCAGCTGACCGGATTAGTTGGGTTGATCCCCAACTTTTCAGACTCTATATATATGATTGGCAGCTTACTTTGGGGTATCAACCTCATTTTGTTTGAGATTATGTGCTATTGAAAGCAGGGAAACAATACATTTCGCTTCGTGGGAGTCAACCCATCAGATTTGTTCCCTTTTCTCTATCTTTTTTTTTATTTGTTTTTTTTTTTTGCAATTTATAATTTCCCACCTTGATTTCTACGTTGGATGACTCAATTACATTTAGGACAATGTAATATTTAAGTGTGGGGGAGTGGCACTTTGGTTAGGATTTAAAAAAAAAAAATTATGACCAGCTGTGTAGCGGTCTAAAAAAAAAATGATCAGTTGTGTAGCGGGTCTTAAAAAAATATTATTATCGTTATGGTTTTTAGGGTCATGACCAGCTGTGTAGCGGGTCTTTTGTATGGTATTTTCTATGACCAGCTGTGTAGCGGGTCTCTCTCTCTTTATCTTATTATTTGACCAGCTGTGTAGCGGGTCTAAAAAAACAAGAAAAAAATGATATGACCAGCTGTGTAGCGGGTCTCTATATTCATATGACCATGTAGCGGGTCAATTCTTTGTTTTGCTCGAGGACTAGCAAAATATAAGTGTGGGGGTGTTGATAAGCACGAAAGTGCTACATTTTATACCCATATTTATATTAGTTAGGACTCAATATTTTGACTAATGACACTATTTTAGTGCTTTTGCAGAAAGTACAAGTGAATTCGATCATCCAGCGAATAAACATCAAAATGTGAGACTTAATGGTGAAGCGAGTGATGTCAGCACACTAATGTCACCTAAGATTGGTCAAGAGTGACTTTATTATTGTTAGCATAAGAATGGAAGAATATCACCTCCATGACCACGTGCAAATGAAGAAAAAGGAAAGATTAATATATCTTGTCCTTACATAAGTTCTCTGCTATATTTATATAAAGAATCTGAAGGAATATTTGAAGCCAACTGACGTCATTTTGCAAATACAGTTAAGGTGGGACCCAGCACATGCAAGAAAATATCATGCTTTCTAAATGAAATTCATATACTATGGAAAGTGGAGATTCGGTGATACTTTACAATGTCTCGTCATATTATGACACGCGGCACAACATCATTGGGTGAATTTATATTTTCATGACATGTGGCAGACTTCTATTGGGAGGTGATGTGGCGACGAAGAAGAAAAACGTGAATTCATTTGTGAGATATTTATGTGTTGTTTCAAAATATACTAGGGGGCGCCCGGCCACAGAGCTGGAAGAGAAAGAGAGAAGGATTTTGGAGTTTTGTTTTCGATTCTTCGTTTTCTTTAGCTAAAGTTTGATTTTAATATGTTTATGGTTTTTGAGAAAGCCATGCTAGCTAGAGTTATGTTAGGGTTTGGGTAGAAACCAATTTAATTGTGTAAACTCTACATTTATATGCTCAATAATGATTTAAATGACTAGTATTTTTCTTCATATAGCTTGGTATTTTATTGTTCATGTGATTTTCTTGATTATTTATGCTTTTGAATTGATATTTCGTGCTTCGGTTAAATCCCTAGACGTGGTATGCAAGGATAGATAGGTAATGCTTTAGAATCACTACTCATGAAGCAAAGAAAACTAGAGCGGAGAAACAATATTTGAAAATGCATGGAATAGATTTTTAAAGATTAGTAGAGTTTTCATAATTAATTGGTGGAAACCGAAAATCCTAACAACCTTCTATCATTCTGTTTTTCGTTAAAATTATTTATTGTTTCATTTGTTTCAAATTTCTGAAAACTCATTAAACATTATTATTTGATTATTTGGTCTTGGTATTAGTTAGAAGTAGTATTTTCACACTCCTCGTGGGAACGACCTGTACTTGCCATTGTTCTACTAGTGAGAACTGTGCACTTGCAGTATTATTATTGTAGGTTTCCGATACCAAGTTTTTGGCGCCGCTGCCGGGGAGTGGTAGCAAAATACTCGCTAGTTGATATCATTGTATATAGCTTATTTTTAATTTTTGTAAATAATTTATTTTTATTGTTCTTTTAGTTCTTTTTACGCAGTTTGTTTGATTTTTTTTAGGTACTTTAGTCTGAAGTGCGGGCGAAAAGAAAGTATGCACTCGCAAGATATTTGCAAGAGCCACTTGGGAGATCCATTAGAGGTTTGCTTAGCTCATTTTGGGTATGATTTTGATGACGATAGTGTTATTTGTGAAGTCAATGCCTTGTTAGACTCCACACCGCTGTTAGACACTAATAAATGGAAATCCAAACTAGAACCTCTAGTTTTGTTCGAGTCTCGACTAGTTCCATCAGTCGAGAAAGTTTCGACCATGACCTTTAAGCCATTAAGTTCATAATTTTTTTGTCTTGATGATATTGATAATGAAACCGTTTTAGATGATAACGGGTCTATGAGTCATGATATTATTGCTCCATTTGAGCCACATATGTTCGTGTGCCCTATTTTGCTCAACTGGAACCAATATCAGCCATAAAAGTTATTTCCGCTGATTTAGAACCTGATTTAGGGCGTGCACCTCAACTAGAAGCTATTGAAAAATTTATACCTCTTTGTGTGAATGATTTACATATCCTGACAATGCATGGATTGATTACTAAGGATTGTTATTTATGGGGAATGGATTCACATATATCTTTGGATGATTATAGTTTTTGCAGGTGCATATTTTCAGCTGACCGGATTGGTTGGGTTGATCCCCAACTTTTCAGACTCTATATATATGATTGGCAGCTTACTTTGGGGTATCAACCTCATTTTGTTTGAGATTATGTGCTATTGAAAGCAGGGAAACAATACATTTCGCTTCGTGGGAGTCAACCCATCAGATTTGTTCCCTTTTCTCTATCTTTTTTTTTTGTTTTTTTTTGCAATTTATAATTTCCCACCTTGATTTCTACGTTGGATGACTCAATTACATTGAGGACAATGTAATATTTAATGTGGGGGAGTGGCACTTTGGTTAGGATTTAAAAAAAAAATTATGACCAGCTGTGTAGCGGGTCTAAAAAAAAGATGATCAGCTGTGTAGCGGGTCTTAAAAAAAATTTACTATCGTTATGGTTTTTAGGGTCATGGCCAGCTGTGTAACGGGTCTTTTGTATGGTATTTTATATGACCAGCTGTGTAGCGGGTCTCTCTCTCTTTATCTTATTATTTGACCAGTTGTGTAGCGGGTCTAAAAAAAACAAGAAAAAAAATGATATGACCAGCTGTGTAGCGGGTCTCTATATTCATATGACCAACTGTGTAGCGGGTCAATTCTTTGTTTTGCTCGAGGACTAAAAAAATATAAGTGTGGGGGTGTTGATACGCATGAAAGTGCTACATTTTATACCCATATTTATATTAGTTAGGACTCAATATTTTGACTAGTGACATTATTTTAGTGCTTTTGCAGAAAATACAAGTGAATTCGATCATCCAGCGAATAAACATCAAAATGTGAGACTTAATGGTGAAGCGAGTTGATGTCAGCACACTAATGTCACCTAAGATTGGTCAAGAGTGACTTTATTATTGTTAGCATAAGAATGGAAGAATATCACCTCCATGACCACGTGCAAATGAAGAAAAAGGAAAGATTAATATATCTTGTCCTTACATAAGTTCTCTTGCTATATTTATATAAAGAATCTGAAGGAACATTTGAAGCCAACTGACGTCATTTTGCAAATACAGTTAAGGTGGGACCCAGCACATGAAAGAAAATATCATGCTTTCTAAATGAAATTCATATACTATGGAAAGTGGAGATTCTGTGATACTTTACAATGTCTCGTCATATTATGACACGCGGCACAACATCGTTGGGTGAATTTATATTTTCATGACATGTGGCAGACTTCTATTGGGAGGTGATGTGGCGACGAAGAAGAAAAACGTGAATTCATTTGTGAGATATATTTATGTGTTGTTTCAAAATATACTAGGGGGCGCCCGACCACAGAGATGGAAGAGAAAGATGAGAAGGATTTTGGAGTTTTGTTTTCGATTCTTCGTTTTTCTTTAGCTAAAGTTTGATTTTAATATGTTTATGGTTTTTGAGAAACCCATGTCTATCTAGAGTTATGTTAGGGTTTGGGTAGAAACCAATTTAATTGTGTAAACTCTACATTTATATGCTCAATAATGATTTAAATGACTAGTATTTTTTCTTCATATAGCTTGGTATTTTATTGTTCATGTGATTTTCTTGATTATTTATGCTTTTGAATTGATATTTCGTGCTTCGGTTAAATCCCTAGACGTGGTATGCAAGGATAGATAGGTAATGCTTTAGAATCACTACTCATGAAGCAAAGAAAACTAGAGCGGAGAAACAATATTTGAAAATGCATGGAATAGATTTTTAAAGATTAGTAGAGTTTTCATAATTAATTGGTGGAAACCGAAAATCCTAACAACCTTCTATCATTCTGTTTTTCGTTAAAATTATTTATTGTTTCATATTGTTTCAAATTTCTAAAAACTCATTAAACATTATTTATTTGATTATTTGGTCTTGGTATTAGTTAGAAGTAGTATTTTCACACTCCTCGTGGGAACGACCTGACTTGCCATTGTTCTACTAGTGAAACACTGTGCACTTGCAGTATTATTATTGTAGGTTTTCGATCCTACCAAGTTTTTGGCGCCGCTGCCGGGGAGTGGTAGAAAAATACTCGCTAGTTGATATCATTGTATATAGCTTATTTTTAATTTTTGTAAATAATTTATTTTTATTGTTCTTTTAGTTCTTTTTACGCAGTTTGTTTGATTATTTTTTTAGGTACTTTAGTCTGAAGTGCGGGCGAAAAGAAAGTATGCACTCGCAAGATATTTGCAAGAGCCACTTGGGAGATCCATTAGAGGTTTGCTTAGCTCATTTTGGGTATGATTTTGATGACGATAGTGTTATTTGTGAAGTCAATGCCTTGTTATACTCCACACCGCTGTTAGACACTAATAAATGGAAATCCAAACTAGAACCTCTAGTTTTGTTCGAGTCTCGACTAGTTCCATCAGTCGAGAAAGTTTCGATCATGACCTTTAATCCATTAAGTTCATAATTTTTTTGTCTTGATGATATTGATAATGAAACCGTTTTAGATGATAACGGGTCTATGAGTCATGATATTATTGCTCCATTTGAGCCTACATATGTTCGTGTGCCCTATTTTGCTCAACTGGAACCAATGTCAGCTATAAAAGTTACTTCCGCTGATTTAGAACCTGATTTAGGGCGTGCACCTCAACTAGAAGCTATTGAAAAATTTATACCTCTTTGTGTGAATGATTTACATATCCTGACAATGCATGGATTGATTACTAAGGATTGTTATTTATGGGGAATGGATTCACATATATCTTTGGATGATTATAGTTTTTGCAGGTGCATATTTTCAGCTGACCGGATTGGTTGGGTTGATCCCCAACTTTTCAGACTCTATATATATGATTGGCAGCTTACTTTGGGGTATCAACCTCATTTTGTTTGAGATTATGTGCTATTGAAAGCCGGGAAACAATACATTTCGCTTCGTGGGAGTCAACCCATCAGATTTGTTCCCTTTTCTCTATCTTTTTTTTTTGTTTTTCTTTTTCTGCAATTTATAATTTCCCACCTTGATTTCTACGTTGGATGACTCAATTACATTGAGGACAATGTAATATTTAATTGTGGGGGAGTGGCACTTTGGTTAGGATTTTAAAAAATAAATAAATTATGACCAGCTGTGTAGCGGATCTAAAAAAAAGATGATCAGCTGTGTAGCGGGTCTTAAAAAAAATTTACTATCGTTATGGTTTTTAGGGTCATGGCCAGCTGTGTAACGGGTCTTTTGTATGGTATTTTATATGACCAGCTGTGTAGCGGGTCTCTCTCTCTTTATCTTATTATTTGACCAGTTGTGTAGCGGGTCTAAAAAAAACAAGAAAAAAAATGATATGACCAGCTGTGTAGCGGGTCTCTATATTCATATGACCAACTGTGTAGCGGGTCAATTCTTTGTTTTGCTCGAGGACTAAAAAAATATAAGTGTGGGGGTGTTGATACGCATGAAAGTGCTACATTTTATACCCATATTTATATTAGCTAGGACTCAATATTTTGACTAATGACATTATTTTAGTGCTTTTGCAGAAAATACAAGTGAATTCGATCATCCAGCGAATAAACATCAAAATGTGAGACTTAATGGTGAAGCGAGTCGATGTCAGCACACTAATGTCACCTAAGATTGGTCAAGAGTGACTTTATTATTGTTAGCATAAGAATGGAAGAATATCACCTCCATGACCACGTGCAAATGAAGAAAAAGGAAAGATTAATATATCTTGTCCTTACATAAGTTCTCTTGCTATATTTATATGAAGAATCTGAAGGAATATTTGAAGCCAACTGACGTCATTTTGAAAATACAGTTAAGGTGGGACCCAGCACATGCAAGAAAATATCATGCTTTCTAAATGAGATTCATATACTATGGAAAGTGGAAATTCGGTGATACTTTACAATGTCTC
Source organism: Papaver somniferum (assembly GCF_003573695.1). Classification (NCBI taxonomy): domain Eukaryota; kingdom Viridiplantae; phylum Streptophyta; class Magnoliopsida; order Ranunculales; family Papaveraceae; genus Papaver; species Papaver somniferum. The sequence goes on along the minus strand of NC_039364.1, from coordinate 168,919,992 downwards.
GTCATATTATGACACGCGGCACAACATCATTGGGTGAATTTATATTTTCATGACATGTGGCAGACTTTTATTGGGAGGTGATGTGGTGACGAAGAAGAAAAACGTGAATTCATTTGTGAGCTATATTTATGTGTTGTTTCAAAATTTACTAGGGGACGCCCGGCCACAGAGCTGGAAGAGAAAGAGGAGAAGGATTTTGGAGTTTTTTTTTCGATTCTTCGTTTTTCTTTAGCTAATGTTTTATTTTAATATGTTTATGATTTTTGAGAAAGGCATGTCTAGCTAGAGTTATGTTAGGGTTTGGGTAGAAACCAATTTAATTGTGTAAACTCTACATTTATATGCTCAATAATGATTTAAATGACTAGTAGTTTTTCTTCATATAGCCTGGTATTTTATTGCTCATGTGATTTTCTTGATTATTTATGCTTTTGAATTGATATTTCGTGCTTCGGTTAAATCCCTAGACGTGGTATGCAAGGATAGATGGGTAATGCTTTAGAATCACTACTCATGAAGCGAAGAAAACTAGAGCGGAGAAACAATATTTGAAAATGCATGGAATAGATTTTTTAAGATTAGTAGAGTTTTCATAATTAATTGGTGGAAACCGAAAATCCTAACAACCTTCTATCATTCTGTTTTTCGTTAAAATTATTTATTGTTTCATATTGTTTCAAATTTCTGAAAACTCATTAAACATTATTTATTTGATTATTTGGTCTTGGTATTAGTTAGAAGTAGTATTTTCACACTCCTCGTGGGAACGACCTGACTTGCCATTGTTCTACTAGTGAAACACTGTGCACTTGCAGTATTATTATTGTAGGTTTTCGATCCTACCAAGTTTTTGGCGCCGCTGCCGGGGAGTGGTAGAAAAATACTCGCTAGTTGATATCATTGTATATAGCTTATTTTTAATTTTTGTAAATAATTTATTTTTATTGTTCTTTTAGTTCTTTTTACGCAGTTTGTTTGATTATTTTTTTAGGTACTTTAGTCTGAAGTGCGGGCGAAAAGAAAGTATGCACTCGCAAGATATTTGCAAGAGCCACTTGGGAGATCCATTAGAGGTTTGCTTAGCTCATTTTGGGTATGATTTTGATGACGATAGTGTTATTTGTGAAGTCAATGCCTTGTTATACTCCACACCGCTGTTAGACACTAATAAATGGAAATCCAAACTAGAACCTCTAGTTTTGTTCGAGTCTCGACTAGTTCCATCAGTCGAGAAAGTTTCGATCATGACCTTTAATCCATTAAGTTCATAATTTTTTTGTCTTGATGATATTGATAATGAAACCGTTTTAGATGATAACGGGTCTATGAGTCATGATATTATTGCTCCATTTGAGCCTACATATGTTCGTGTGCCCTATTTTGCTCAACTGGAACCAATGTCAGCTATAAAAGTTATTTCCACTGATTTAGAACCTGATTTAGGGCGTGCACCTCAACTAGAAGCTATTGAAAAATTTATACCTCTTTGTGTGAATGATTTACATATCCTGACAATGCATGGATTGATTACTAAGGATTGTTATTTATGGGGAATGGATTCACATATATCTTTGGATGATTATAGTTTTTGCAGGTGCATATTTTCAGCTGACCGGATTGGTTGGGTTGATCCCCAACTTTTCAGACTCTATATATATGATTGGCAACTTACTTTGGGGTATCAACCTCATTTTGTTTGAGATTATGTGCTATTGAAAGCCGGGAAACAATACATTTCGCTTCGTGGGAGTCAACCCATCAGATTTGTTCCCTTTTCTCTATCTTTTTTTTTTGTTTTTCTTTTTCTGCAATTTATAATTTCCCACCTTGATTTCTACGTTGGATGACTCAATTACATTGAGGACAATGTAATATTTAATTGTGGGGGAGTGGCACTTTGGTTAGGATTTTAAAAAATAAGTAAATTATGACCATCTGTGTAGCGGATCTAAAAAAAAGATGATCAGCTGTGTAGCGGGTCTTAAAAAAAAATTACTATCGTTATGGTTTTTAGGGTCATGGCCAGCTGTGTAACGGGTCTTTTGTATGGTATTTTATATGACCAGCTGTGTAGCGGGTCTCTCTCTCTTTATCTTATTATTTGACCAGTTGTGTAGCGGGTCTAAAAAAAACAAGAAAAAAAATGATATGACCAGCTGTGTAGCGGGTCTCTATATTCATATGACCAACTGTGTAGCGGGTCAATTCTTTGTTTTGCTCGAGGACTAAAAAAATATAAGTGTGGGGGTGTTGATACGCATGAAAGTGCTACATTTTATACCCATATTTATATTAGCTAGGACTCAATATTTTGACTAATGACATTATTTTAGTGCTTTTGCAGAAAATACAAGTGAATTCGATCATCCAGCGAATAAACATCAAAATGTGAGACTTAATGGTGAAGCGAGTCGATGTCAGCACACTAATGTCACCTAAGATTGGTCAAGAGTGACTTTATTATTGTTAGCATAAGAATGGAAGAATATCACCTCCATGACCACGTGCAAATGAAGAAAAAGGAAAGATTAATATATCTTGTCCTTACATAAGTTCTCTTGCTATATTTATATGAAGAATCTGAAGGAATATTTGAAGCCAACTGACGTCATTTTGAAAATACAGTTAAGGTGGGACCCAGCACATGCAAGAAAATATCATGCTTTCTAAATGAGATTCATATACTATGGAAAGTGGAAATTCGGTGATACTTTACAATGTCTCGTCATATTATGACACGCGGCACAACATCATTGGGTGAATTTATATTTTCATGACATGTGGCAGACTTTTATTGGGAGGTGATGTGGTGACGAAGAAGAAAAACGTGAATTCATTTGTGAGCTATATTTATGTGTTGTTTCAAAATTTACTAGGGGACGCCCGGCCACAGAGCTGGAAGAGAAAGAGGAGAAGGATTTTGGAGTTTTTTTTTCGATTCTTCGTTTTTCTTTAGCTAATGTTTTATTTTAATATGTTTATGATTTTTGAGAAAGGCATGTCTAGCTAGAGTTATGTTAGGGTTTGGGTAGAAACCAATTTAATTGTGTAAACTCTACATTTATATGCTCAATAATGATTTAAATGACTAGTAGTTTTTCTTCATATAGCCTGGTATTTTATTGCTCATGTGATTTTCTTGATTATTTATGCTTTTGAATTGATATTTCGTGCTTCGGTTAAATCCCTAGACGTGGTATGCAAGGATAGATGGGTAATGCTTTAGAATCACTACTCATGAAGCGAAGAAAACTAGAGCGGAGAAACAATATTTGAAAATGCATGGAATAGATTTTTTAAGATTAGTAGAGTTTTCATAATTAATTGGTGGAAACCGAAAATCCTAACAACCTTCTATCATTCTGTTTTTCGTTAAAATTATTTATTGTTTCATTTTGTTTCAAATTTCTGAAAACTCATTAAACATTATCTATTTGATTATTTGGTCTTTGTATTAGTTAGAAGTAGTATTTTCACACTCCTCGTGGGAATGACCTGTACTTTCCATTGTTCTACTAGTGAGACACTGTGCACTTGCAGTATTATTATTGTAGGTTTTCGAGCCTACCAATGAGCAGTACTTGCACTTAGTCGAGAGATTGTGTTTATTTATAAGGTGAGGAGTTCTGAGGACCAGAAAGGGTGGTTCGGTTTTCGAGGACGAAAATGTTATAAGGTGAGGAGAATGTAACAACCCTCAAGCTCGTCAACGCTATTAGACCAGTCAGGAGACGTTTTAGTCGCTATTTACTCGATTAGTTTAACACGACAGTTGGTTAATAGAATTAATCTAACACTAGTTTAGATACGGAACTAGTATCATTTGATAAATTTCGAAAAGTTACGTGGAATGGACTACTCGAACGTGTCAATCGGATATCAGAAGAAGTAATCATCAGATTTCTATGAAGGGCTTTTAAACCGCTCAGCTGCCCTTATCAATTCAATGGGTGCCTGAGTAATTTTAGTTGGCCTTATCATCACCAAAACGTGTCGAAGAGATTCATTTTCTCTCTTTTCTTTCTTCTTTCTTCTTTCTTTTTCTCTCCTGTTCTTCTTCTCCGTCTCTCTATCGATCTCAGTCTCTGAGATTTAAGTGTTTATTCGTATGAGAATCCTTGTAGACCTTGTTATATTGATGAACTGAGTGAGGAGGTGTTTTGACTGAAGCTGATTTAGTTCTGGAAAATCAGAGAAGTGGTAAGTAAAATTAGGGTTTCTGTTGATTTGATGTTTAGTGTGATTTGATGTTAATTGATTGATTCTTAGAGTGGGTTTGTTGTTAATTGAAGTGTAAATGTTTATATAGAGTTTAATTTTAGTTTCTTAGGAGGAATTGAAGATGAAGATTATGGTTCTTGAGTTGGGAGAATTCAGATGAAGAAGATGAATTGGTGAATTGGGATTGTTGTTGGTGATTTAGAATTAGGGTTCAGTTCTGTGATTAGAAGATGGAGATGAACTGGATATTGGATAGATATGTAAGATGATTATGGTTGTGGTAATGTTGAACTGAATAGGTGATGGAAGAGTTGGAGACAGATGAAGGAATTGAAGTACAGGTTATTAGTTTTGTGTACATAGGTTGATATTGAAATGAACCGGATGAAGATGAAGATGATGTTCTGAGTAGAAGAAATATGACTGTGACTATAGGTTAGGGTAATATTGAATTTCAGGGGGTCATGGTATGATTGGTGGCGGTGGTTTGGTAAAGCACAGGATTTTGGAGATGATGGTGATACTAAATTGATTACTGGTACAGGACATGGAAGAATAGTTGATTTTGCTGAACTGGTGGAGTTGGAAGCTAGAGATGGTGTTGTTGGTTGTGTAATGGAATTACAGGTGTGGTGTTGCTGATATGAGTGAGTGAAATTGTCTGAACATAGAACTGCAGGTGATGATGCTTTAAAGTTTGTCTTGGTGCTGATATAAATATTTGAGGATGGTCTCAACTGAGGTGGTAACGAAGGTAACTGTAATTGGTGGTTTGGTATTGTAATTGCAGTCTAGTGAAGGGAGATGAAATATGAATGAAGTGTATTGGTGGACGAGTGTTGACTGAGTTATGAATGAAGTTAATGGAACTCAGGTTGTCTGCAAACAAGGATGGAATGGATATTTAATGGAGTCTTGCAAACGTTGCGAAAGTGAGCTTTACAAGAATCAAGGGTGTTTGGCCATGATATGGAAATGAAAGAAAAAAACTGCAGAGGGTTGTCGTGCTGCTGCGTTAGAAGTACAGCTGATGATGTTGAGGAGTGTGAGTAAAACTTAGTGATGAGATACAAGTTGTAGTGGAATTGTAGTAGTTGCAGAATGGGTGCTGCTGTTGTAGATTAAGTGGTGTTTCAGTACATGTCCAAGATGAGGTGAAGTGGAAGCAATGGTGGAGTGGTTGTGTAGATACTTAAACTGAACTGAGTTGGGTGATTGAAATATTGCAGATTGAGCTGAAATAGTTAGTTGAATTGGAACTACAAGATTGTAGTGGTATGAGCTACAAGATTATGTATTGGAGTTAGAAATAGAGTTGGTGAATTCAGTGTTTGAACTGATACAATGAAGAGATGATTAAATTGTATGTTTTTACAAATAGAATTAGATATGCATCTTTTGTGTTTGGATCTGTTTGTGTTGTATCATGAAACTTAAGCCTGTTAGTCAGCCTAGTCAGTCTAGCTGACTCAATTTGTTTAGATGACTTAGTATATCTGACTGAGTTGAATCTGTTCGACTCAGAACTGGCTCAGTGTGCCAAAAAACCAGACTTGACTCGTTGACCTTTGACCCTGACTTACTGTGACCGTCATTTTGACCGTTAGAGACCGTTAATTGACTCAGATGGACTGGACCTTAGGTCAATGGGCTTATTTAGTGAACTTGGGCTTAGTTCCATGTTTCTTGTTTTGATACTTTGGATCCTTTATTGTCTGAATTGATCGTTGGTTCCTTCTACAAAGTTGTAGATATTCATTTGACCTATCGAATGGACTTTAGAATCAATCCAGTTGGATTAGTAAACTTTTATATAATCTAAAAGTATAGAATAATAAGATGTAAAACCATAAATGGGCTTAGAACCATTAGATAGTTCATTTAGCCTATAACTAGAGAATAGTATGAGATTATGTTATGAGACTTCTGTGAGCCTTCGGCTAATCTTAGAGTGCTTGTGTGATTATCAGTCACTCTTTATTAACAACGATCGATTCAAAAGACGAGCCAGTGGATTGTACATCTCGAGGCAGGCGAGGCTTGTCATCAAAACAAGTGAGAACCTTACGACCTTCTTGTAATCATTAAGTTTCTTCGCGAGCATGATGTGCTTTGCTATCTGTATGAGTGAATATTGTAATTGCATTGAACGATGTCTGTATTGAATGTAATTGTATGTGTTTGATATGTGTTATGTGGTTTCCCTCGCGAGGAGTGTCTGTGTCTCCCCACAGCTCCTTGCTAAGTTAAGTAGGGCGGTATGCCATCCGTCGGCAATAGTATTAGTAGGTCGGTACGCCATCCGCGGACAATAATATTATATTTTCTGCTTATTAAGATAGTAGGGCGGTATGCCATCCGTCGGCAATAGTATTAGTAGGGCGGTACGCCATCCGTCAGAATATTATATATACTATTTTATTTAAGGGAAATCACTCGTGTGCATATTATGTTGGTTTAACTAACCTTTGCTTTGTGATGCAGGAGTTGCTGAATGTTTTCTTTCACCATTGTTTCTTTTAAATTACTGTTTAGCATTAGAATTGTGAAGCATGTTAGTGATTACTTGAAAGTTATTTGTTTCCATTGGGCACCCTTTGGGACGATGTGCTCACTTGTTGCCACATCAGTTTTCAGTAATCAGAAGATATGGAGCGCACGAAGATATCCGTTTCGTAGCTTAGAGCTTTATCGAATCTAGTGTTGTTGTGTAACTTTTATTATATGTACTATGTCTTTATTCTGTAAACAACACATTATTATATTCATATTACTCGAGAGATTTCCAATTGTATAATATCAGAGTGTATGGGTTTGTTCTGGGACTAGATTTTACAATTGAAATACTTAAGATCATTAGTTTGGTTTTGATGCTTCAATTAGGTTGTACTCTTATCAGCTAAGAAGGAGATTAGGTTGGGGTGTCACAAGTTGGTTAGAGTGACACTTGCTTCATGATGTATAAATTGCTGAATGTTTAGTTTCTTCTTGTTTCTTTCAAATTACATTCTCTTAGAACTGTGAAGCATGTTAGTGATTACTTGAGAGTTATATGTTTGCATTGAGCACCCTTTTGGGATGATGTGCTCACTCGTTCCCGCTTTAGTTTCAGTTACCGGAAGAAATGGTGCACGTGAAGATATCTGATTTCTTAGTTTAAAGCGTTATCGAACTGTGTTACATTTGATGTACCTTTGTATATGTGTATTATTATTTATTGTGAAACAACATACTGATATATTAATATCATTTGACAGTTCATTTACAAATATCAGAGTGTTGGGTTTTAGTTTGGTTTTAGTTCACTTTATGTAGTTATGATTCTTAAAATCGTTAATCTGGGATTGATTCTTCAATTAGGTTGTAATCCTATTAGCTAAGCAGGTTTAAGAATAGGGGCGTCACAAATCCTATGGACATGTGCAACACGTTTTTAGGAAAATGGAAACCAATCCTATGGACATGTGCAACACATACAAGTTAGATACCATATATATGTTGGGAACCGATCCTAGTACCTAATCAACCGAATTTTGGAAAGCTAGTGTGACTATGCACAATACTCACATGGAGGTAAAACTGAAACTTGTTTTGATAGAACCGTTAAACCCATGATTTGTGATTGAGTGTTCTTGATTTTCTTGAAAGTCAGATGAACCAATTATAAACTTGTTTGGAAGCGTGGCAAATCGGTTTCAAGGTTGTAAGTATGAAAGAGGACTTACAAAGTAACGATGTCGACACACTTTGAACACGTGCAGTAATGCTTATCTTTTATTGTTCAAACTTATTCCTTAATAGCTAAAGGAAGAAAATCCCAGGATCGAAAAATAAATAAGTTAAGAATCTTTTTTATATATTTTTTTTAATAATATTATTTTAGTTTTTATAAATAAGTTAAGATCTTTTATTTAAGGTTTTTAATTTTATTTTAGGAAAATGAGAATTAGTAATGTGCATTTACTAGTTAGAGATTTTCCAAAGAGATTTTCGGTTAATATTTTGGACAGAGCATTTCTAGGAATTATGGAAACCGAATTTGGAATTATATTGCATATCTTGAGAATATTTTCGGTTTTGGAAATTCCTTGGTGTCTATAAATACTTGAAGTTTGCATTTCGGGCAAACTAATCCTTCGTGACAACAAACTTCCTCGGTTGTGTTGTTACTGGTGAAGCCGCCTATTCGGAGAGGAGCGTAACCTAATTAGGCGAAATCTCTTACGACCGCTCAATTTAAAGTCTTCTTTGGGATTGAGAAGCTCTATTAGTACCGTTGGTGGGAAACTAGATAATTGCGGTTTATCTTTTGTTTTTGATTGATTTGATTGAGTAACGGTGGTTGAACTTTGATTGCACCTAGTTTGTTTATGCTTGAGAATCTTCTCTTCTGATATAAGATTCACTCAAACTAGATCGAAGTTTCGACAGGGATCTTTAGATTGTTCGTAGTTCTAAAGACGATCTTGAGATAATCCATTGTTAACAGACTTCGTTCTGTGCGTGATTGATCACAAGAGATTCAAGTTGTTGTGCGCAGGTGTTTATTGAAGATATAAGAAGATTTGAAGACAAAGAAGAGTTTGAAGATTTCTGATTTGGGTTTATAATCTTCGGTGTGCACAATACTTGTTTCGTTAAAAGAGGATCCAACTATATCGGTTTATCCTTGTGGTAGATTAGATTGATTAGTTATGCAGATCGGCATCGATACAATTACCTTTGGTAGTTCAGAATAAGATAGATCTAAGAACCTGACGAATGAGCTTATTGAGATAAACAGAAGAGCCTTTGTCGAACTCATATCACTTGGTTGAAGAGAGTTGATACCGAACAGATTTGTTGTTCCTTTAATGTTCGGAATACGAACCAAAGGAATTGTTCCAAGTACGTGACTTATTACAGGTCAGAGGCGTGGGAATACAGACGGAACTAGGTGAACTATAGGTTTAGTTGCTTGGTCTCAACTATACGAAGTTGGTTTGATTTTGTATAGCGCCTTTGTTAGAGCATTGCTCGGTCGAACTCGCATGCGTTTCTATCTCAAGCATTTTTGTCAATGTTAGTGATCAAAACTATAAGTCTTGATTTCTAGTCTACTATAGATAAGGTCTCGGACTAGGATAGAAAGTGTAGTTGAGCTCAAGAACTCCATGACAATCATCATATAAGACGAAGGAAGACTCAAGGAACCGGTGGATCTTTATCGACTAAAAGGTATGTGGAGACTTGAACTTATCTATCACTCAAAAGTCTATTTATCTCCTATCTTGAGACAAAAGTCGTTTTGCTATGTAGACTTAGATTATACACATTTGCTATTTCGAGCCGAGTTTATCTCGCCTATCTATTTCTCGAAATATGTGTTGGTAAGCTTGCGCTTTAGCCAAGTTCATCTTTACCTAGTGACGAAAGTGATGACAAGTTTCAATCACTTTGAAAATTGCTTACTTTGACGAAAAATAGTTTATGAATAACAATTATAGAATATCAACGTCCTCTAAGAATGTTTCAATGATTGAAATGAGAGTTTAGATAATATAACCATTGGAGGATATAAGCATTGTTGTGGAACCACATATATGCATAAGTCCTTATTCCTTGAACCGAAGTTTGCGAACTTTGTTGATCAAGAGAACCGGCGTGGTGGCGTGAGCCAAGTCCGCGAACCGGCGGAAGTTCTCGTCCCGAGAATTTCTGCTGGAGTTTGTGAACTCCGTCCGGGAACTTAAGTCCGCGAACCCAGTCCGCGAAATTGAGTAGGTTATAGCTAAAAACGATGTTTGTGAACTTATTCTTATATAAAATAAGGAATGCAAATTGCAAACCGTGGCTATATAATTGATGAACCGATTCGAGTGAATCAAATCGTTTTTGCTTCGATTGTGTCTTGTGTAGTTACATAAGATTTCCTTACAATTGAACAAATCTCTAACTAGTTCATCTAAGTCACTTGAACTAGTTATGGTGAAGAAGAATATGGTTGATATGAAAGTGATCATATGGCTAACCATTTGGTTGACTATTGTTGAACCAACAAATGTACAAGTTTGGATACGGTTACACAAGCCTAGAAACGTGCATTTCATTTGTGTGTAACAAGCTAGTTTTCAATCTAACGGTTGAAATATAGTAGCTTGAATCTAATCAGGTTTTCATCTAACGGTGAATATTGAATGCTTCGTTACTAAGCTAACATTGATTGCAAACCCTGATTTGAAAGACTATATAAGGGAGAACTCTAGCAACTGGATACCTAATCCCCATACCTTCTGTTGATACTAGTTGTTCTAAGCTAGAGTCGATTCTCCTTTAACCTTTGGTTTCTTATTCTAAACCAGGTTAACGACTTAAAGACTTCATTGGGATTGTGAATCCAGGCCGATACTACTTTCTCGTAGTTGTGTGATCTGATCTTGATGTTTCTATCGTACGAGTACAATTGTAATAATTGGCTTGAGATGTATATCTTCGATAGGCAAGATATAAAAGTAATCACAAACACTTCGTCTCATCTTTTGTTATTCCACAATATCTTTTTTCGCTGCGTCGATTAAGATTATTGTGAGGTGATTGATAATACCAGGTTGTTCTTCGGGAATATAAGTCTGGTTTATCAATTGGTTCTTGTTCACCTTGATTTATCAAAAGACGGAACAAAAATCGTAGGTATATTCGTGGGAGACGGATTTATCTATTATCGTAGACTTTTCTGTGTGATACAGATTTGTTTATTAAAGTCTTCGACTTTGGGTCGTAGCAACTCTTAGTTGTGGGTGAGATCAGCTAAGGAAATCAAGTACGTAGTATCCTGCTGGGATCAGAGACGTTGGAGAATAACTGTACCTTGGATCAGTGTGAGATTATTGGGGTTCAACTACAGTCCAGACCGAAGTTAATTTGGAGTAGGCTAGTGTCTGCAGCGGCTTAATACAGTGTGTGCTCAATCTGGACTAGGTCCCGAGGTTTTTCTGCATTTGCGGTTTCCTCGTTAACAAAATTCTGGTGTCTGTGTTATTTATTTTCCGCATTATATTTTGCTATATAATTGAAATATCACAGGTTGTGCGTTGTTCAATCAATTAGAATATCCGACCTTTTGGTTGTTGATTTAAATTTATTGACACTTGGATATTGGTCTTTGGTACCATCCAAGTTATCTCTCTAGTATTTGATAAAGACTCGCAGATTTCTATTTGGTTGAGTATATATCAAATCGAGAGATTGAGATATAAACTCTTTGATATACTTTTTATCTAGATTGAGTCTGACTGTCTAGTTGATTCTCTAGAAAGTATATTGGAGTTCGTCCATACAGATTGCTAAGCGAAATATTGGGTGTGGTTGTTGTACCCCCGCTTTTTCAGGCTTAATCCTGAGAGTATTCAATTCTGGACAAGGTGTCGGGGTTTTTCTGCATTTGCGGTTTCCTCGTTAACAAAATCTTGCTGTGTCATTTACTTTTATTTTTCGCAATTATAATTGTTGTTATTATAATTTAAAGTAAATTACACAAACGTTAATTCCTATTTACTTGATAGCAATCCTATTGTGTTTGGTTAAGTCTGAACCTCTTATCAAGTAAACATACTTCGTTGTTGTATTGTCTCGATCTCGTATCCATAGACGATCGCACGAAGTGTGAACTGATTAGTTGTATTGTCTCGACTCAGTCCATAGACAATCACGCGTTCTTTTCGATATACTTTGTCTCTGAAACCATCGAAATATAGAGAGAACGCATTGATCATTTGAGGTTTATGTACAGATCAAACATGAAGGAGCGGGTTCAAATCTTGAGAATCGATGTTCACTCTATTGGTTTCCGGGTTAGTATTTGAACTTTGATTACTCTTTATTCATTTATCTCTTATTGTATTTTATTTTCTATTCGACTTATATCGATTTCAATGATTGCTTTTTTTATCGATCAAAAATCTGTCCATTTAACACTATTTTCAATTTTAATTGAAAAAAAAATGTTGATCGTTTTTGTATCTTGATGATGATTCAGCTGTTTTTTTTTAATTATTTCGATTTGATTTTTTATTTTAGGTTTTGGATTATGATTTAATTCTGTTTTGCGTTTGTTTAATTTTGATTAAGATTAATTCAGTGTATAGATATTGGGATCCTTGATTTTGTACACAAATCATTTTTTCACTTTGATGTCCTTATTCGGCAGTATTCTGCATCGACGATGAAACTTTAGGTTTTAGTTGTTCACTATGGTCTGCTCGATTACTCCTTTCAAATTTGAAGGATTTCTGTCTCCATCTCATGTTCTTTTCGATATACTTTGTCTCTGAAACCATCGAAATATAGAGAGAACGCACCGATCAGTTGAGGTTTATGTACAAATCAAACATGAAGGAGGAGGTTCAAATCTTGAGAATCGATGTCCATTCTATTGGTTTCCGGGTTAGTATTTGAACTTTGATTACTCTTTATTTATTTATCTCTTATTCTATTTTGTTTTCTATTCGATTTATATCGATTTCAATGATTGCTTTTTTGATCGATCAAAAATCTGTCCTTTTAGCACTATTTTAAATTTTAATTGGAAAAAATGTTGGTTGTTTTTGTATCTTGATGATTCAGCTGTTATTTTAATTATTTCAATTTGATTTTTTATTTTAGGTTTTTGGTTATGATTTAATTTTGATTTTTGTTTGTTTAATTTTGATTAAGATTAATTCATTGTATAGAGATTGGGATCCTTGTTTTTTTTTCCGGCAGTTGATTGATTTTTTAGATCTAATTGTTTTCTTGTTTTTTTTTGGTGGAACTCAAAGAACAATATTGCATGTAAAATTTTCAATCTGATTTCGTTCCAAACAATATTGATTTTGGTCTTTCAGCTGCATTTTGAGGTGAGAGAAAATAAGAGATAGCCAAGAATTTTGCAGACACCAAAGGTATCAGGAAACAATGAAAACTCCCATGTCATTGAGATACATAAAATTTTCTACCACCTTGTAATTATTTTTCGTCTTTGAATTCAACTTGATGATCAAAATGGGTAACTAAATTCAAATACGGAAAATGGGTCATTTGTCCAAATATTTTTAAATCACGGTTCAAATGGACGAGTAAAAAATAGTTTGGGTGAAATGGCAAAAAAAAAATAGCAAGGATGAAACTGGATTCATCCTAGCTTAATTTTAAAAAATAGCAAGGATGAAACTGGATACATCCTGTGAAAATTAAAAATAAGAAAAAATATTTGAAAATGGGCACGATGAAACTGGTTACATCTTACCTATTTTTACATTTTTGTCCATTTAAACAGTATCAAAATCTAACTGTCCATTTCACCCAGGAATTGTTAATTTTGGTCTTTTTAATCAATTTTGTGATTCTTCAAATACATTATATATCTTAATTTGTACAAGTAGGTGGTAGTGGGGGCGTAGTAATCAAACTATTAAGTAGACTTGCTTCGATTATACAAAGCCAAAACGAAGAAACTGAAATGACTTAATGTTGGAATATTTTCAACGCCGCTAACCAAAGGGGGGTCCTGGGGGCATCGCCCCCCAGGCTGTGGTCGACCTGAAGGCGCAAAACCCTTTATAAATAGCTTCTCCCAGTTTCGTTTAACATATAAGAAAAATCAATCTGTTTTCTCTATTTCAAAAAGCATCATCAGAAATCAGAAATCTCTTTGTGTGTTCTTGATTGAATCAAGGGGTACAAACCTTGAATTCAGTTTTCGTTGCAGGGCTTTCATTGTATCCTGAAGGCAATATTTCGCATACCTGTTGTAATCGCCAATTGTTATTGGGAGGGTAGAAATATTTGTCTAAAAGAAATTTATACAAGCCTTGAAAGTTTTGGAGTGCAACAATTTCTTCTCTGTGTCATTCATCCTTTGTGAAACCCATTTTTTTTCCAACACTTAATGCAAATGACTAGATGTGATCTGAGTATCTAGGTCACTAGCGGTATTCAACGATTTCAAAACTGCATTTAGCTCGCAGCTAATGAGGGAGTGGCCATACACAGAGAATTACAAATGTAATACTTGTAGAAATTGTGATAATAATAGTGATGACGTTATTTTGGCTGCTACGATTACTAGTAGTGATGGTAGTGTTATTGGATCATATCACAACTAATGAGGGAGTGAACTGAAATATTAAGCCCCCAAAATGTTTCGTTGATCTAGCTAGATCGATATACGAGCAAAAGACACGAGCTGGGATGTTGATCGCCTTTCACAACCGATATTATCTTTGAGACCTAGGATAGCCAGTAATAATTAATGTTTAAAGGAGGAGTTTAATATTGGAAGATGGACTGGATGGATTCCTTTTGATTTTCAAAACATGTTAACAGACGTGTGTATATGCTCTCTTTGATGTCTTTTAGTGACCATTTATTTATGAACTGATATTTATTTATTCTATCAATGTGGTACCAAGAATTAAGGATTTTTTTTTTTTTTTGACCTTATCAGAACTATTATCATTGGCCGACGTTGATATTAGTGCACCAGTGTAATTTCCATGAATAAGAAGATTAGTTGTGGTTATGAATGATCGCTTTTATGCATGTTTTGCAGGGGTCTGCATATTGATGCACCAGTGTATTTTTTCATGTGAAAGTAAATTTGTGTGTGCTTATAAATAAATTGCTTCTTACATGTTTTGCAGGGGTGTACATATTGGTGCACCAGTGTAATTTTCATGAAAATGTAGGTCAAAGAGTAGATATGAATGACCAATTTCATGCACGTTTTGTAAGTGTGTACAAAGTGGTGCACATTTGAAAAATGACTGCATAAACTTTTGAAAATTTTGTGCATATGTAGCTTTTTGTACACATCAAATAATGAAGCGAAATTAATTTCTTAAAAAATGAAAATTATATTGTCATATGGGTACTCTTCTTGTGGGGCTCGGAAAGAGTTTTCCGAATATACAAAGTTCGTTAATTTTGGACGAGCGGTATGAAAGATAAATTATTTGTATATTATTTAAAATTGATGACATCATCATAAGTCATCGTGGACTAAACTACAAATATTTGGACTAAATTGTAAATAATAAGGGTTATTAGTATATTTTCCATATTTCAAATAAATAAAGGTCTAATTTGTACCTAGTTGAATGAACGTGGACAAACTAGTATATTTGGATGTGATTTTGGACAAAACCGTGTTTTTCCATTGGTAACTTATATGGAGAAAGCCGACTAGTCCTAAGTATTTCCTAATTATGAGTCTAATCAGAAATTTTTTCCTAATTGGAATTTGTTGAACGGTAACTCTGGCATTAATCATTTTTCTTTTAATGCCAATAATGAAAATAATTATTAACTCAAAATATTAATGTAATGTGACATTAATCGACTCTCAATCGACACTACGTGGTTTATCAAACTTTACATTATATTATAGGTATTTCCTAATTATATTTGACGGTTCTTAACATGTTTATAGCATTAATTAAAATGTCTTCATTTTTCAGAGAAATAGTTGATGATGAGCTACCGTTTTGAGACGAAATCAGATTGAAAACTTTACATACAATATTGTCCTTTGAGTTCCACCTAAAAAAACAAACAGTTAGATCTAAAAACCAATCAACAACTGCCTAAAAAAGCAAGGATCCCAATCTCTATACACTGAATTAATCTTAATCAAAATTAAACAAACACAAATCAGAATTAAATCATAATCAGCTGAACTAATCTTAATCACAATTAAATCATAATCCAAAACCTAAAATAAAAAAAACAAATTGAAATAATTAGAAAAAACAGCTGAATCATCATCAAGATACAAAAACGATCAACTTTTTTTTTTAATTAAAATTGAAAATAGTGTTAAAAGGACAGATTTTGATCGATCAGAAAAGCAATCATTGAAATCGATATAAATCGAATAGAAAACAAAATAGAATAAGAGATAAATTAATAAAGAGTAATCAAAGTTCAAATACTAACCCGAAAACCAATAGAATGAACATCGATTCTCAAGATTTGAACCTCCTCCTTCATGTTTGATCTTTACATAAACCTTAACCGATCGGTGCATTCTTTCTATATTTCGATGGTTTCAGAGACAAACTACACCAAAAAGAACAAGAGATGGAGACAGAAATCCTTCAAATTTGAAAGGACCAATCGAGCAGACCAGGGTGAACAATTAAAACCTAAAGTTTCATCGTCGATGCAGAGTACTGCCGAATAAGGATATCGAAGTGAAAAAATGATTTGTGTACAAAATCGGTACGCGAATTTTACTTGAGGTTCATTTTTGGCATGAAAAAAAAGGAGTTTGGACTAAATCGTTTATATAAATATTAAACCGTTCGAGATTATGTAAATTTGAACCTCCTGGTACAAGGCTTTAGTGGACGCGACTAGATTATCTAAAGCCCAACAAAAATGGGATTAAACGTTAATTCCTACATGTTGATTTTGGTCTTTCAGCTGCATTTTGAGGTGAGGGAAAATAAGAGATAGCCAAGAATTTTGCAAAAACCGAAAGTATCAGAAAAACAATGAAAACTCCCTTATCATTGAGGTACATAAAATTTCCTACCACCTTTTAATTTTTTTTCGTCTTTGAAATTTGAATTCAACTTGATGATCAGAGTGGGTAAATTAAATTCCAATACATTATATATCTTAATTTGTACAAGTAGGTGGTAGTGGGGGCTTAATAATTCAAACTATTAAGTAGACTTGCTTCTATTGTACAAAGCCAAAACACACAAAATGAAATGACTTAATGCAAATGACTAGATGTGATCTGAGTATCTAGGTGACTAGTGGCATTCAACGATTTCAAAACTGTATTTAGCTCGCAGCTAACGAGGGAGCGGCCATACACGGAGAATTACAAATGTAATACTTGTAAAAAATTATGATAATAATAGTGATGCCATTATTTTGGCTGCTACGATTATTAGTAGTGGTGGTCGTGTTATTGGATCATATCACAGCTAATGAGGGAGTGAACTGAAATATGAAGCCCCCAAAATGTCTCGTTGATCTAGCTAGATCGATATACAAGCAAAAGACACGAGCTAGGATGTTGATCGCCTTTCACAACCAGCATTATCTTTGAGACCTACAATAGCTAGTACCAATTAATGTTTAAAGGAGGGGTTAATATTGGAAGATGGGCTGGATGGATTCCTTTTGATTTTTAAAACATGTTAAGAGACGTGTATATAATATATATGCTCTCTTTGGTATCTTTTAGTGACCATTTATTTATGAATTGATATTTCTTTATTCTATCCATGTGGTATCAAGAATTAAGGAATTCTTTCTCGACCTTATCAGAACTATTCTCGTTGACCTCCGTTGATGCTTGGTTATTTTAGCTTGTTGGGTATATGCAGTGAAGATTATGTTTAGCGGATACTGTAAGTAAAAATTTCTACATTTTTTATTTTTGTTTTTCTGTTTTTAATGTGTAATTTCTTCTTTTTGTTTATCTGTTTTTAGTACTTAAGTGTAATTTTTTGGCGTAAGTGTCGTATTATGTTCATGACTTGTCCTTCATAATCTATGACTTGTTTGCTCACCATTCTGCTCATGTCATTTTTTGATTTCCTTAGATTGTTTTTATCCATTTTGACGTACAATCACGTAATATATTCCGAAACTATTTTATGAATCCAATGTAAAAGTATTCTTCCAGAACTTAAATTATTATCAGGCATAAGCTCTAATAGATAGGTATTGGTTATCATCTAAGCTTACCTGCACATCAATTAATCTTCTAAGCTTGCAGGAAGTTTTGTAGATAGGTATACATGTTTTGGGTACACATGTGTACATGGTTGTATACATGTTGTTTGTTAATGTGCATATAGTTTTTCGTATTTTGAATCTTTGGTTCTTTTTGAATGTGAACATATTTAATGCTGGTTTACGTAGTTGTACACCTGTTGATTCTTAATGTGTACATAGTTGTACACCAGTTGATTGACTTTTGATTTGACTTTATAAATTCTTTTATAAATTGTTGATTTGACTTTCGGTTGCTGAAAATATTCACTAGTGTTTACATTGTTTGGATATTTATCTCACTATTTACAATCACAACGGAGGTCCATGCTATAGATGATTTGTTCCATGTTTAGTAGTGGTGTACATATTGGTGCACCAGTGTATTTTTCATGAAAAATAGATCTGTATGTGAGTTATGATCCATGAAAAATAGATCTGCGTGTGAGTTATGAATGATAGATTTTATGCATGTTTGTAGGTGTGTACATATTGATGCACCCGTGTAATTCCCACAAAAATTAGGTTTATGCATGGTCATGAATGGTCGGTTTTATGCATGTTTTGCAGGGGTGTACATATTGGAGTACTCGTGTAATTCTCATTAAAAAAAAGGTTCGTGTACGGTTATGAATGATCGATTTTATGCATATTGGTGCACCCGTGTAATTCCCATTAATAAGAAGATTAGGTGTGGTTATGAATGGTCGATTTTATGCATGTTTTGCAGGGGTGTGCATATTGATGCACTGGTGTATTTTTCCATGTAAAAGTACATTTGTATGTGCTTATGAATCAATGGTTTCATACATGTTTTGCAGGGGTGTACATATTGGTGGACCAGTGTAATGTCCATGAAAAGGTAGGTCTAAGAGCAGATATGAATGATCAATTTCATGCACGTTAAGTATGTACAAAGTGGTGCACATGTGAAAAAATGATTGCATAAACTTTTGAAAATTTCATGCATATGTAGTTTTTTCTACACATCAAATAATGAAGCGAAAATTAAATTTAAAAAAAAAATGAAAATTATATAGTCACATGGGTGCTCTTTTTGTACGTCTCGTAAAGAGCTTTCCGAATATATAAAGTTCGTTAATTTTGGACGTGCGGTATCAAAGATAAATTATTTTTAAATTAATAATAGGTTATTATTGGATAAAGAGTATTACATTAACTAGTTGGAAGCCTGACAAGCTAAGCTCCAACAACATACTACTACATTAATTGAACAGGTTGTTGTGCTAGTAGCCTACCAGCGAGCCTCATGGGTAACCTAGCCAAGGGACCCGAAGCGGATGGGGGGCTGAGATTGTGTCACAAGGGGGGCAAGCTAACTCTACCTTCCATGTTAATTCCTGCAATATTACGCCATTGGGGACTCGAACCTAGGACCTCCTGAAGCGCATGAAACTTTGTGAAACGGGGATGACCAGCTGAGCTAGGTGCCCGTTCTTCATCATAAGTCATTGTGGACTAAACTGCAAATATTTTGACTAAATTATAAACAACATGGGTTATTAGTATATTTTTCATATTTCTAGTTGAATGGTTGTGGATGTGATTTTGGACTAAACTGTATTTTTCCCTCCTTAAAACTACAACTATGTACATGCCATACATTAACCTAGGATTTACTTTATTTTATGCTATTATTACCAGGGTTCGATCCCCAATCTCCCTCATGGGAGGAAGCTTGAGAACCATCAGAAGGTCTTTTGCTATACAAGGGATGGTTTTAGAACATGTTTGAACTAGCAGATCTCCATCAGTCGGATCTGGTAGATGTGACGTCATCTAACCCATACCTTAACTATAGCATTCTTGAGTTTTTTATTTCTTAAAATTTCACTGGTCCTTGTCACTTAGTTTCTTCAAACATTGTCATACCTAAATTGGTTGATCCAAGATAGTTGTACTATTGTCCGGCTTTGATTTTGATTTCGTGACATTCTTCTCGGCGGCTCATGAAAACTAAATTAAATAAATAAATAAAAAATAACTAAATTAAATTTATTATTTATTAAAAAAAAAAAAAGCTGACTAGGATGGATAGACATCCTCTATGTCAACCTCTAGAACAAGAGGTTGAGGAAGAGGATGTCTACCCAAAATAATGCCAAGTCATCTACACATTAGTTATAGAGGTCAGGGTTGGAGAAAGATTTTAGGGGTTTTGGATGTGTATCCTACGTGTATTAAGACTTTTTTCCTCACACACTTTCCATTGGAGAAACTCTAATTTCTTGAAAGCCGTCTTCTTATCAGCATCTCAAATCAGTAAATGGTTGGGTATACGCAACTATAATTAATCAAAAAGAGATCAAATTAATATCTTAAAATCTAATTTAATTGGTCTATTTTATCGCTAAAATCAAATTTCAATACTCATTGATTCAATTGGTAATGATGAACACCTTTTGATAACAGAATCTAGTAAATGTGGTTTGGACGATCGTTCAACAAGAGGTTATGCAATCCAAAATTGTATCGTTGTAACAACAAGTAGGTCTTAGGTCTTTTGTCTTCTATATGAATTGCAAATTTGGAAAATGCATTTCAGTCCCTTTGGAGTTAATCGTTTCAGAGAATTATCAAAACTATTTTGATTGAAATAGGGTTGTTAACTTAGGTTCATGAGTAATCTTGAAACATTTGATTTGAATTAGGTATCGATTTCGGATCATCTTCATATTATATACTTACTAGAACACCGCTGCCATGGTGGGGAGGGCCGACCGAAGAAAAACTTTTTTTTTTTTTTGGATAAAAGAGGAGAAACCTCATTCCATTGAAATTGAATTACCAGTTACTCCATAAGGGGAGTTCATGTATATCATTACATCATTGTTCCAGTTTTGGATGTTTAAGTAGGTCAGGATTGCCCATAAGCTATAACGTTTCCAAGTGTTCTTAACTGCATATTTATTACAAAACATAACAAGTTTGGCTGCCCAAAATATTTCAACTCTCCTTACTAACATAAAGGCATTCACTCTAAAGTTTAAAGAAACGTCATTGTTGTTGTTGATTGTGTATCTCTTTTCTTTAGCTTTTGCGTATTTTCCGATCAGCAGCATGAGAGTCTGTTGAGAGTCACTTCTGAAAGTGATCGTATGTCCGCTCCATTCTGTTTCCCAACGAAAAGCCGCTTCTGCGCCTTCTTCTGCTAGTTGCTCTGTGGTGTCGCACTCAGTGCTGATTCCTCTTGCCTCTCTGATGTTCCCTGAGTAGTCACATAATGTTAAAGCAATAGCAACATTTGAGCCCGAGTTCATCAATGTCAAAGCAATATTTATTTTGAAATCCATGTATCCTGGCTGTGTTTCCATTTCATTATTAGTTGAAGTCAGAGAATCATCATTCTGGGGGTTATAATAAAGAGCTTGCATTACATCATAGCCTTTCTTCGTTGCCATTTTATAGTCATTCAAGAATTTTATTATACTATCCCCTGTGGCTGCACTATCGTGTTTTTCTCTTTTGAAGACAAGGTTACACCGTGCTTTCCAAACATGCCATATAGTTACACTACACATGACTTTCAAATCTATAGTAAAACCACATATGTTGTTATCTTCAAAGCAATCATTTAGCCATTCATGAAAGTCAGTTTCCCCATTTTTTATGAACTGCGTATCGAAATTCAAATGCCTCCGGACTTGGTTTATGTAATTACAGTTTAAAAATAGGTGAGTTAAAGTTTCCTGACTCCTTCCACACAACTTACATTGTGTATCGATATTTGGAAGAATTGCTGCCATTCGCATACTGTTTGGCAGAATGGCATGCGCAGCCTTCCAAATAAAATGTTTAACAACTGGTGAAATATCCATGCTCCATATTTTGAGCCATTGATCATTAGTGTTCCCACTTGAGTTAATGTGGTTGTACAAAGATTTAACTGAGAATTTCATTTTCTCATTTAAGAACCAATGTGGGATGTCTTCTCTATCCTCTTCCGGTATGCTTATCTTCCTTATTTTTTCTATAGTCTGTTCATCAAAACATTTTGATAGTTTCGTTGTATCCCAAGTTTTGTAGGTGATGAGATGTTTTGCTTTTTTTAATCCTTCTATGTCAGTTGTGTGTTTGTTGATTGGTACCTTTGTTCCTGGTATCCAATAGTCACCCCATATGTCTATTGTCTCCACGTTTCCTAATTCCCAAAAACATCCCTTTTTTATTTGATCTAATCCTGTTAAAAAACCTTTCCAGATCCAGCTATCTCTTGTCTTTGGTTTACTGTTAATGTGGAGAATATCACAGTTCGGGTAGTATTTCGATTTGAGGATAGTGGCACAAAGAGAGTCAGGTGATTCTTTGAGCCTCCATCCCATCTTTGCAATCATTGCAGTATTGAAATGCTTAATGTCTTTTGATCCTAACCCACCCTCCTCAAGTGATTTACATATAGATTTTCAGTTTTTAAGAAAAACACCCTTTTTCCCATTCTCATTTAAACCTTTTTCATTCTTTCCCCACCAGTAATTTCTTTGTAGTTTAGTAATGTTTTTACAAATCTTAACTGGGATTTTAAAACAGTTCATTTGGTAAGCATATAATGAAGTCGTTATATTTCTTACCATGACAGTCGGGTTTAGATCTATTCTCCTGCAACTGTGCAGTCTATTTCTCATTTTCTCCGCCAATGGTTCAAAGCATTCAATCTTTGATCTATTGGTAAATAAAGGTAACCCCAAATATTTATCATTTAGCGGTATTGCCTTGACACTTAGGATTTGTTTAACTCTGTGTCTAATGTGAGTTTCAGTTTTGGGGCTGAAGAAAACTCCTGATTTGCCCAGGTTAATGAGCTGACCAGACGCATTACCAAAGTCAGTAAAAAGATTCACTAGATTGTTGCAAGTTTTGTCATTTATCTTGCAAAACAGCAGGCAGTCGTCTGCAAATAATAAGTGGTTTATTGACGGTGCCTGGTGAACAATTTTTATACCTTTTATTAATCTAGAGTTTTATGCATTAGTGATTTTCAGAGATAAAGCCTCCGTAGAAAAACTAAACACCGCTAAATACCGTTGTAGTGGGATTTTAAAAGAAAATTTGTGGTTTCCGAAAACAGGTGCAACCAATTTTCTTTTCCTCCTATAGTAATAAGCTGTAATCCTTCCTTTAATAATAAGGTGTAGTGATCGGTGAACATGACATTTTTATATTTAAGTGTTGGCATTATAATTTTTTACGACACATAACGGATGGACACGTATCAATTGAAACAAAATGTTTGGAACTCCATCTGTTAATTATACTAGATTACTGCTGCAGCAGTGAAGGCCGACGATGAAAGGGAACTGCTTTTAATAAAATGATACTGAAATTGATCGATTTCAACCGATCTGATGGCTATTTTAAAGAAATTTGAACTGTGAATCTGTTTGTTTAATGGTGTTTGACTGAAATCTGTAATCAATTTGATTGATTATCCCAAGTTTGAGCTTAATTTCATGAAATTGTGATTTCCAAAAAGCCAATTTCAGTTTCTCTGCACAAACATTGTGACTGACAAACTCACCATTTTTTCATCACTAAGAGCGTCCACAGTGGTGCGAGTATAACTAAAGACCAAAGACTAAAAAAAAGATCAAATTTGGGTTTAGTCCGTCCTGTGGCATAGCGGGTGACGAGTAAATTTGGTCGCGCGTTGATATAAAATCCGCTTCATCGTCCAGCGTAGATAAAGATTACGCCTGACATGGGGCGTTGATAAAGATAACGCCTGGTATGGGGCGTTGATAAAGATAACGCCTGGTATGGGGCGTGAACTATAGCAACGCCTGGTGTGTGGGACGGAGATTATACGTTCGCCCGGATTCAAAAAAAAAAAAATAAAAAAATGGGGCATTGATAAAGACAACGCCCCAAGCAAAGTTTTCAAAACTAGTTAATGGTGGGATCATGACTATATCAACGCCCCATCCAGGCGGACATTATACCAACGCCCCATCCAGGCGGACATTATATCAACGCCCCATCCAGGCGGACATTATACCAACCCCTGCATCAGGCGTTAACTTTACGAACGCGCGGCTACATGCGGACATTATACCAACGCCCGTCGGGTAGGCGGACATTATATAAACGCCCGACTATATTTGGATTTGGTCTTGATCGCCGACCAAATTTGGTCTGGGTTTTACTCTTTGATCAAATTTTGATCGATGGTCCGACCCACTACGCCAGCCTACTCGACACCAAATTTGGGTTTAGTCGTACACTGCAGTTGCTCTAAGGGACTCCTCTCTTTGGTCGTGGTCCAAATATGTTACTTTATAATTGCTTTGTTTTCTCCGAGAAACTACCTCCTTCACTATTCGAGAAAACATTTTTCTCTTCTAATCTTCTATCTTTACCTGCCTCCTTCTTTCTTTCTAACTCCATGGCTGCACGGCCACCTTCATCCGTCTCCTGCATCAACTTATTTCCCAAATCACAAAGCATAAATTTCTATTTTAATTGTATTGGTACCTTGTTCTTTTTGGAGAAATGAGGAGATAATGAATTTGTTAAAGTGGATCATATTTATCAACATTTTTTAATGCAAGAAATTGATGTACAGTTACTCTTATTATCATCTTAGATGATTGATTAATCATAAATTGAGAAACCATTTTTTTGCATTTGAAGAAATTGGATGAACAGTTGATCTGATTCGATCAATCTGATTATGTTTGAGGAATTAGAACTTTATACTATACTGTTGTTTTCAATCGTACGTAACAGAAATTGAAAAATAAATTGCTTTGATTAGTTTTATTTATTTGTTACAGTTTTATTGAAATGATCAAATATATTGAAATATAAAAAATCTTCTGCCGGTGATGCTTGTGATGGGTGATGGTGGAACTGGTTGGGTAGTTGTGTTCGTTCTGGCAGCAGGCTGTGCTGGCTATGTTAGCGGCAATATGGTCCTGCATCAACTTATTTCCCAAATCACAAAGCATAAATTTCTATTTTAATTGTATTGGTACCTTGTTCTTTTTGGAGAAATGAGGAGATAATGAATTTGTTAAAGTGGATCATATTTATCAACATTTTTTAATGCAAGAAATTGATGTACAGTTACTCTTATTATCATCTTAGATGATTGATTAATCATAAATTGAGAAACCATTTTTTTGCATTTGAAGAAATTGGATGAACAGTTGATCTGATTCGATCAATCTGATTATGTTTGAGGAATTAGAACTTTATACTATACTGTTGTTTTCAATCGTACGTAACAGAAATTGAAAAATAAATTGCTTTGATTAGTTTTATTTATTTGTTACAGTTTTATTGAAATGATCAAATATATTGAAATATAAAAAATCTTCTGCCGGTGATGCTTGTGATGGGTGATGGTGGAACTGGTTGGGTAGTTGTGTTCGTTCTGGCAGCAGGCTGTGCTGGCTATGTTAGCGGCAATATGGTCCTGGTTATGCTGGTGGCGGTGGATGTGATAGTGGTGTTGTTGGTTAAGGTGGTGATGATCGTGAGGAAGAAATGATTAATGCTTGCTCTGTTGAAGGTGATTGATTTCAGTGAGAATTTGTTCACCGGAGGAGTGCCAAATTCGATGATGGCGGCGGTAATGGTGATGCGCGGTGGTAATGGTGGTTTACTGGCGAAAAACCCTCATAATTTCAGGTCCTTATATATTTAGTTAATTTAGTATAAACCCTCATAATTTTATATATATTGTAACGAAATCCTTTATAGATGAACGGCTCCCAAGTCATCTTATCCAACGAGTGATATCGAATCTACACATAGAAATCTGAATGGCTCACATCAATTCCGTGTTTTTAAGTTATATGATCCGTGATATCGAATCTACACATATAAATCTGAACGGCTCACATCAATTCCGTGTTTTTAAGTTATATGATCCAACGGATCATATCGAAATTGCACACAGAATTATTTGCAATCTTTTTATCAAATTGTTAGGTCCATTTGACAAAAAAGTGGCCATAAAAGGGACTCCCTCCATACGTTCCATCGGCCCAATAAGTCTTTGAAGTGTCAACAACCATCGAACAACCAAAACTAGAACCGGAGAAGAATATTGCTAAATTAACTGCGGGTTAAATGACGCCACATCTACCATATCCGACGGATTGAGATCTGCTAGTCCAAACATGCTCTAGCAGTGCTAGAGCAAAATTTTCTCCAACCAAAAGCTGATCTTTGAAACAAGTATTCCATCTAGAAAAGTAAATTGCTAGTCGCTTAAACAAAATATCAGGAAATTTATAGGGAAACATTTCCGATGACTGTACTCTGTAGTCTGTACATATACACAGAACTTTAAGTACTAATGTACTACATCGCACATTTAAATTTTTTGATCCACTATTGGCCACCTTATAATCAAGGCCACACTTCACTAGTGTGATATCAGTTCTATTACTCGATCTTCCTACAAGAACATCACCTTTGTGTACGAATTGTTTGTACTCATAACTGTATGTCGTCTTTTTAAAACCCCAAATCAAAACTTGGGAATTCATCAATGCCCAGTCTTTCTTCTGTAATCTTTTTAAGAACCTCGGGGGCCTCGTTGTAAGCATCATTAGGGCTGTCCAGAGCTGCATCAACTGTGTCAGTTCCCAATTTGTCTGCAGAATGCTACACCAGACAACACACCATAATATAGAAGCAGTTGATCAACAAAACCAAGTAAAATATCACAGAGATATGCGTATATGAGTATCAGATTTTCTTTTGCTGAGCTTGATAGCAGAACTCTTAATGTGGAATTATTTGATTCATATTCTGAAAGGCGGTAACAAGCTCAATTCACCTATTGAGACAGTGCACAAATGAAGCAGTGTATGTGGACCGTATACCTGGACCAATGGATATGGCAGCTGATATGTACAACTGCACATACCACTGCATCATGTAACACAACCAACTGTGGCCAGATTTTTATTTAAATCGTCATCAAAATACTAACTAAAAAAAAAGGGGGGCTCAGAATTGAGAGAGCATATAAGAAGGCAATCAGAAAATCTAGACCACAGCTATATACCATCAGGCGATGTGTCATTGCTCTTTGAGACTTAACATGCGGTTGTGATACCTAAAGTGGGAACATATCAAGAAAAGTGCTGAAATGATATGATAGAACAAAGAAACCATGTCAAACCTGGTTTGGATTCTTCACATCTTCGGCACTTTTGATTTCTTTGTCACGAGATCCTGTAGTTTCAATGTAGATCAGATTCCGTAAAGATACTTAAAACAGGAAAAACAATTAACACTCTAAATCTCGTGTAACAGGCTTAAACTGCAATTCGTGGAACACACAAGAAAAGTCAACAGTGCACTGAATAAAATGGAAAAAATCCTCAAGAAAATAGCAGCAACTAGAACCTTGCCTTCTAAACTTCTAAAGACATGGGATTCCCTAAGTTTACCATCTCCACTTAATCCAGCATAGCCCATAGATGTATTATGTGCTTGTCCTTCTTCAGTTAAATCCATCACAACATCTGACACCTGCTGAGGAGCAATTGGGGAATATGGGCTCAACATACTTTTTTCAGAAAAACCCAAGTCAACCCCTTTTGAGTCTTGAGATTCTGCAGCCAAGCCCTGTGAATTTACTGTTCTTTTATCAGGGTTACACGGATCAAATTCCGGCATGTTAGCAGCACTAGATTCTACGAAATTGCTATGATCGCGATTAACTGCATCAACGGTCAAAGTATGGAGATGCTGAGGAACCATGGATTGGGATATCCCGCTTCTATAGCAGCCCATTAAATTCTTCCTATATCTACTTATATTTCCATGGTTGTCTTCGATGGCGTCAGTGTCACTAGCACATTTTAGTTCGTGCTGGTTAAGCCCAGTTAACTTTTCCCCAGAACCAAAATGAAGTGAGTCTGAAGATTCTGAAGAAAACATCTGCTTTACTGAAGGCTTTGTCGCAGGAGCAAGATTATGCGAGGCCATAGGCTTCTTAAGAGTAAATAATATCTGGCCCACTGCACAAAGAGGAAGCTAGATTATCATCATCATATACTACGCAGTATTTGACATAGATCAGATATAACGTATTATTTAGAAATGAATTTAAAATTTATCCAAGATTCATTGTATTGAAGATTGAGGAAATAGAATTCGCTCAACATAAAGGATCACAAATGTTTAAATCAGATAATTAGCTAGTTTTGCATTAGTTTCCAATGGGATATTTTAGTCAACGCGGCAGCCATAGTAATAATATTTTTGAAGGATATCTTAGTAGTTTCTCAACAAAAGCTGATGATCTTGGGCAATTTGTGTTCTCTTCTTCAACATAAAACTTGATGAACAAGCACGTAGAACTGTAAAACCAAAAGCCTCACTGTTTTTACAAAACACTCTAACAAACTATGCTAGAAAAATTGCAAAAATGTTGACATGCACCCATAATGAAAAATTCAGCTGACCTGCTTAGCTGCATAACTAAGGAGTTTGAATAGAAATGGAATGATATGTAATGATTTCTCCGAGTATACCACAATAAGTGTCTCATTTCCCTCTGCAGATCTCTTCAAATATAAAATGCTAATAACTTATAGATCACATAAGGTCTTTAATAGAATACCAAAATGATTCAGTGCAAACAAGCAAATTCAAACATCTCAAAGAAATAATGCTTCAGACATGTAATACTAAGTCAAAATTGAAAAGATAGGCGTCGAACGAACCATCACGCATAGGTTTATTTATAGTTGCAATGTTGCTGAACTTCATCTTACTAAAGCTGCTGGAGAGTGCCAGTACATGCTCTCCAGAAGAAGTGTCATCCTTAGGTCCTCCTACACATGCAAGCAAGATATCTAAATTGTTGGAGTCTTGCAACAATAGAAGAAACGTCAGATGTATCAAACAATAAATATAAAGAACCGTATCAAACAACTCTACCACGAACAAATTGATAAGGGCAGAATCACAGGTTCAACAAGCTGTCCTTAACACAGTAGTTCGCGGGTATACTCTAAAGTAATGCTAAACCCCAACGTGCGAAGATGTGTCCAGGATAAGACTGCCCGATATAACTTGTATTAGCGCAATACAAGTTACCCACTCTTAAACTCAGCAACAGGGATGGAAGTAAAACGCAACACGAAAATAAAAACAAGAAGATGAAGAAAAGTAGACCTAGAGATGGTCGCTGCTTGTGTGTTTTGAAAAGAGATTTTCGAGTTGTATTTATAGGAAAATTAACTTGCAAATCAAGTTAGGTTTAGGTTTTTTCTTATTAAACGAGTTTTGTTTCTTGTAAAACAATTAAACACAAAAAAGGAATTTTTCCATAAATAAAACTCTTAAATAAATTATTTATCAAGTTAAAAACTTGCAAAAAATAATTTCAAGTAGACACGGACTTGGTGCTTGGTACACGCGCATGGGCATGGGTCGAAACATGTATTTTTCTACTATTGTTGGAGTCTTGCAACAATAGAAGAAACGTCAGATGTATCAAACAATAAATATAAAGAACCGTATCAAACAACTCTACCACGAACAAATTGATGAGGGCAGAATCACAGGTTCAACAAGCTGTCCTTAACACATTAGTTCGCGGGTATACTCTAAAGTAATGCTAAACCCCAACGTGCGAAGATGTGTCCAGGATAAGACTGCCCGATATAACTTGTATTAGCACAATACAAGTTAACCACTCTTAAACTCAGCAACGGGGATGGAAGTAAAACACAACACGAAAATAAAAGCAAGAAGATGAAGAAAAGTAGACCTAGAGATGGTATCTGCTTGTGTGTTTTGAAAAGAGATTTTCGAGTTGTATTTATAGGAAAATTAACTTGCAAATCAAGTTAGGTTTAGGTTTTTTCTTATAAAATGAGTTTTGTTTCTTGTAAAACAATTAAACACAAAAAAGGAATTTTTTCATAAATAAAACTCTTAAATAAATTATTTATCAAGTTAAAAACTTGCAAAAAATAATTTCAAGTAGACACGGACTTGGTACTTGGTACACGTGCATGGGCATGGGTCGAAACATGTATTTTTCTCCCCACCCGCTCCACCCCCATTGTTTTACAACATATCCATGAGAACATGGTAATATAGTGGAGCACCTCTTTAGTTTTCCACAATGTGGGACTAAAGGATCCATTTCATTCACTCAAAAATGAGTGAGTATCCTTAGACCCTTAGGTCATGAGATCAAACCACACCAAGACCAAGAAATCATTCATTAAATAACTCATTTTCTCCAACAATCCCCCACATGAATGAAATCTCGGTAAAAAACGAAAAATCAGAGTACGGAAAATACCATTTAGGCAAAGGTGTCCATGAGGTCTTGAACCTTGCTTAGAGAGAAGTTACCGGAACTACTAGCTAGACAGTGAACTATGTCTTGAACTGCTAGCGTTTGGTGTAATTATATTAACATCCATGCATGATATCCTCCAAGTGTTGCTAAGTTTGTGCCGTTTTGTCCATTTTTGCCCTGGACATATTCTGTTTCTCAAAATACTTTAGAGAATCGGCTCCATTCTCATTGGAAGCGACCCACTTCCTCATTAAGATAGGTGAGTTCCATCAAGAGTGTTTACTGCTACACCCCACTTCAATCTTAAATTGAAACTATAGAACTCATTAAGACTTAATTAAAAGTCATCCTCCACATGCAGTCACACTATCACATCAACACCATAGGGAAGGGACAGAGAATGAAATTCTCTGATAGTGTTTACCTTTACCCACCATAAATTAGTTGTCTCATTCGAAACCTTGTTATTGGAATCTCCAGTAAGCAAGGTTGAGTATCCTTCATGGAAAGTTTAATTATTTGAGCCTAAGCCCCATCCCCTTCGATGCTTTACTAACTATCTCCTTGGGCAAACCTTTCGTCAAAGGGTCCGCGATATTCTCCTTGGACCTTGTCCAATCTATGGAAATAACGCCTGTGGAGATTAGTAATTTCAAAGAATCATGTCTTCTACGCATATGTATAGACTTTCCATTGTAGAAGCTATTCTTAGCTCTACCTATTGCAGATTTTCCGTCACAATGTATAGATATAGCTGGCACAGGCCTATGCCAGAGAGGAATATCTTCTAAAAAGTTTCTTAGCCATTCGGCCTCCTCTCCTGCTTTATCTAACGCAATAAACTCCGACTCCATAGTTGAGCGAGCTATACATGTTTGTTTGGAACTCTTCCAAGATACAGACGCACCTGCTAGAGTGAATACATATCCACTCGTAGACATATACTCCTTTGAGTCTGCTATCCAGTTCGCATCGCAAAATCCCTCAAGGATGGCCGGATACCCTTCGTAATTCAAACAAAAGGTCATTGTGTACGTCAAGTACTTTAGCACTCTATTAAGTGCATCCCAATGTTTCTGCCCTGGATTAAAAGTATACCTGCTTAACCTACTCACAGCATAAGCAATGTCTGGTCTCGTACAATTCATCAAATACATCAGACTTCCTACGACTTTCGAGTATTCAAGTTGGTTAACACCTACACCCTTATTCTTCATGAGTTTGCAAGAAGAATCATATGGAGTGCAAACAGGTTTACAGTCAAACTGATTATATTTCTTAAGTATGGATTCAACATAATGAGATTGACTCAGACTATAGCCATTAGAAGTTTTTCTAATCTTCATCCATAATATGACATCAGCGGGCCCTAAGTCTTTCATGTCAAAGTTCTCATTCAACATTTTCTTAGTGGTATTAATAACATCCATGTTTGTACCTAGTATAAGCATATCATCAACATACAAGCATACAACCACACAGGCATCCTTGACAAGTTTAGTATAAACACACTTATCAGATTCATTAATTCTAAAACCACTAGAAATCATCACATGATCAAACTTCTCATGCCACTGTTTAGGTGCTTGTTTCAATCCATACAAAGATTTCTTCAGTTTACAAACCTTCTTCTCACAACCTTTAACTACAAAGCCTTCGGGTTGTTCCATATAAATTTCTTCATCTAATTCACCATTCAAAAACGCTGTCTTTACATCCATTTGATGTATCTGTAGGTTATGGACAGAAGCTATAGCAATTAACATCCTAATGGAGCTAATTCTACTTACTGGTGAATATGTATCAAAGAAGTCTATACCTTCTATCTGTTTATAGCCTTTCGCTACCAACCTAGCCTTGTATTTTTCAATAGTTCCATTTATGTTACGTTTTCTCTTGAAATTCCATTTACAACCTATGGCCTTAGACCCTGGAGGTAAATCTACAAGTTCAAAAGTACTGTTTTCTCGAACGGAATCCATTTCAATAATTGAAGCTTCTTTCCACCACGGAGCTTCAGGACAAGTCATGGCTTCTTTATAAGTCTGAGGATCAGACTCGGCTAGGTATGTAATGCAACCTGGATAGGTTTTCTTAGTTTTAACCCTTTTACCTCTTCTAGGTTCTATTTCTGGTTCATCTTCCTCTAAAGGTAATGACTGACTGGATGATGGAAATTCTAGGGGATCATCTAAACATCTCTTTCGAGAATCACGTTTCATAGGAAAAACATTCTCAAAGAACTCAACATCCCTAGACTCCATGATAGTATTCAACCCTATGTCAGAAATTTCAGAACTCACAACCATAAACCTATGAGCACTAGAATGCTCAGGATACCCTATAAAAACACAATCAACGGTTTTGGGTCCTATCTTATTTGTCTTAGGAGGAGGTATGGCCACCTTTGCCAGGCACCCCCACACTTTGAAGTAATCATAAGATGGTTGTTTACCTTTCCATAACTCATATGGAGTTTTATCTAATCCTTTAAAGGGTACTCTGTTCAGGATGTAATTGGCTGAGAGGATAGCCTCCCCCTACAAATTCGAAGGTAATCCTGAACTAATCAACATGACATTCATCATATCCTTAAGGGTACGGTTCTTACGTTCAGCTACACCATTGGATTGAGGTGAATAAGGGGTTGTAGTTTCATGTATTATGCCATGTTCTTCACAAAAATCTCCAATAGGAATTAGATACTCACCACCACGGTCAGACCTAAAAGTTTTAATGGTAGCATTCAATTGGTTTTCAACTTCACGTTTATATATCTTAAAGGCTTCTAAGGCATCGTCCTTCCCTCTAAGAAAATAAACCTGACAATATCTCGTACAATCATCTATAAAAGTGACAAACCATTTCTTACCACATCTAGTTTGAACTGACTTCATGTCAACTACGTCTGAATGAATCAATTCTAAGGGTTTAGTGTTTCTCTGGACATTCTTCCTGAATGATTTCTTAGCATGCTTAGATTCTACGCAAATCTCACACTTATGACTTTTATCTAAAGTGAATTTAGGTATGCAGCCTACGCTAGCCAGTTTATGCATTGATTTGTAATTTACATGACCAAGTCTACCATGCCAAACATTCGATGACACACACATGTAAGCAGAAGAATCATTCAATTTCACTTCAGGACAGATTACATTAAGTTTGTAAAGACCCACAGTCTTATAACCCTTACCCAAATAATCATTGCCCTTAGTTACTATAAGTTTTCCAAACTCAATTGAAACTTTAAAACCCTTATCATCTAAAACAGAACAAGAAACAAGATTTTTGCAGATGTATGGAACATGAAGAACTCCATTCAATGTGAGAGTCTTGCCAGATGTGAGCTTCAGACCGACCTTTCCTTTTCCTGCAACCTCTGATGCAGATGAGTTACCCATATAGAGTTTCTCGCCTTCCCCTACCCTCTGGTAGGAGGTGAACAAGTCTCTGTTCCCACAAACATGCTTGGTAGCTCCAGAGTCTACCCACCAGTCCATCACATTGGTCACCAAATTAACTTCAGACACTACAGCAGAAAACTCATCCTTGTTCTTTTCAACCAATTTAGCATTATCCTTCTTGTCCTTACGATGTCTACAGTGAACTGCTATATGGCCAGTAACTCCACACGCATAACAAGCACCCTTAATTTTAGTAATGCTAGACTTTGGTTTTCGAAACATACCTTTCTTGGGAGGACCACGCTTAGAGTTACGATTGTTACTCTAACCTTTTCCAGCTTTGGAAGATCTATATTCAGTCATATGAGCTTTATTACTCATGTCCCTTGCAGAAGACACGTTCTTATCTTTGGAGCACAGCAACTATTCCACTTGAATCTTCTTCCCTAATTCAACCATGTTGATCTCGCAAGTTTCATGTCTTAACTTTTTCTTGTACTCAGACCAGGAACTTGGTAACTTCTCAATTACCGCAGATACTTGAAACGTCTCATCAATGACCATACCTTCAGCAAGAATCTGATTAATAATCTGTTGAAATTCGAGGAATTGATCAACAACAGGCTTATCATTCGTCATCTTGAAGTCCATAAACTTCGCCACAAGAAATTTCTTGCTCCCTGCAGTCTCCTCTTGATACTTTGCTTCTAACGCAGTCCACAAATCATAAGCACTGAAATTTTCTTTAGCATTGTAAAAATCATACATCGTATCTTCCAAACCATTCATGATATGATATTTCGCCTGAAAATTACACCGCTTGTTATACTCGATCACCTCCTCAGTTAAATCTTCAGCATTCATCAATTCATCATGTGGAACAAGTACATAATCCAGTTCATGATGCCTTAGATAAAACAACATCTTGGATTTCCATCTCTTGAAATCCTTTCCATTAAACTTATGTGGTCTTTCAACGTCGTTCTTTCCCATTGTTACAAGGAATATTAATGTGTTAAGATTTTTGGAGTCTTGCAACAATAGAAGAAACGTCAGATGTATCAAACAATAAATATAAAGCACCGTATCAAACAACTCTACCACGAACAAATTGATGAAGGCAGAATCACAGGTTCAACAAGTTGTCCTTAACACATTAGTTCGCGGGTATACTCTAAAGTAATGCTAAACCCCAACGTGCGAAGATGTGTCCAGGATAAGACTGCCCGATATAACTTGTATTAGCACAATACAAGTTACCCACTCTTAAACTCAGCAACGGGGATGGAAGTAAAACGCCGCACGAAAATAAAAGCAAGAAGATGAAGAAAAGTAGACCTAGAGATGGTCGCTGCTTGTGTGTCTTGAAAAGAGATTTTCGAGTTTTATTTATAGGAAAATTAACTTGCAAATCAAGTTAGGTTTAGGTTTTTTCTTATAAAACGAGTTTTGTTTCTTGTAAAACAATTAAACACAAAAAATGAATTTTTCCATAAATAAAACTCTTAAATAAATTATTTATCAAGTTAAAAACTTGCAAAAAATAATTTCAAGTAGACACGGACTTGGTGCTTGGTACACGCGCATGGGCATTGGTCGAAACATGTATTTTTCGCCCCACCCGCTCCACCCACATTGTTTTACAACATATCCATGAGAACATGGTAATATAGTGGAGCACCTCTTTAGTTTTCCACAATGTGGGACTAAAGGTTCCATTTCATTCACTCAAAAATGAGTGAGTATCCTTAGACCCTTAGTTCATGAGATCAAACCACACCAAGACCAAAAAATCATTTATTAAATAACTCATTTTCTCCAACAATCCCCCACATGAATGAAATCTCGGTAAAAAACGAAAAATCAGAGTACGGAAAATACCATTTAGGCAAAGGTGTCCATGAGGTCTTGAACCTTGCTTAGAGAGAAGTTACCGGAACTACTGGCTAGACAATGAACTATGTCTTGAAATTCTAGCGTTTGGTGTAATTCTAATAACATCCATGCATGATATCCTCCAAGTGTTTCTAAGTTTGTGCCGTTTTGTCCATTTTTGCCCTGGACATATCCTGTTTCTCAAAATGCTTTAGAGAATCGACTCCATTCTCATTGGAAGCGACCCACTTCCTCATTAAGATAGGTGAGTTCCATCAAGAGTGTTTACTGCTACACCCCACTTCAATCTTAAATTGAAACTATATAACTCATTAAGACTTAATTAAAAGTCATCCTCCACATGCAGTCACACTATCACATCAACACCATAGGGAAGGGACAGAGAATGAAATTCTCTGATAGTGTTTAGCTTTACCCACCATAAATTAGTTGTCTCATTCGAAACCTTGTTATTGGAATCTCCAGTCAGCAAGGTTGAGTATCCTTCATGGCAAGTTTAATTATTTGAGACTAAGCCCCATCCCCTTCGATGCTTTACTAACTATCTCCTTGGGCAAACCTTTCGTCAAAGGGTCCGCGATATTCTCCTTGGACCTTGTCCAATCTATGGAAATAACGCCTGTGGAGATTAGTAATTTCAAAGAATCATGTCTTCTACGCATATGTATAGACTTTCCATTGTAGAAGCTATTCTTAGCTCTACCTATTGCAGATTTTCCGTCACAATATATAGATATAGCTGGCACAGGCCTATGCCAGAGAGGAATATCTTCTAAAAAGTTTCTTAGCCATTCGGCCTCCTCTCCTGCTTTATCTAACGCAATAAACTCCGACTCCATAGTTGAGCGAGCTATACATGTCTGTTTGGAACTCTTCCAAGATACAGACGCACCTGCTAGAGTGATTACATATCCACTTGTAGACATATACTCCTTTGAGTCTTTTATCCAGTTCGCATCGCAAAATCCCTCAAGGACGGCCGGATACCCTTCGTAATTCAAACAAAAGGTCATTGTGTACTTCAAGTACTTTAGCACTCTATTAAGTACATCCCAATGTTTCTGCCCTGGATTACAAGTATAACTGCTTAACCTACTCACAGCATAAGCAATGTATGGTCTCGTACAATTCATCAAATACATCAGACTTCCTATGACTCTCTAGTATTCAAGTTGGTTAACACCTACACCCTTATTCTTCATGAGTTTGCAAGAAGAATCATATGGAGTGCAAACAGGTTTATAGTCAAACTGATTATATTTCTTAAGTATGGATTCAACATAATGAGACTGACTCAGACTATAGCCATTAGAAGTTTTTCTAATCTTCATCCCTAATACGACATCAGCGTGCCCTAAGTCTTTCATGTCAAAGTTCTCATTCAACATTTTCTTAGTGGTATTCATAACATCCATGTTTGTACCTAGTATAAGCATATCATCAACATACAAGCATACAACCACACAGGCATCCTTGACAAGTTTAGTATAAACATACTTATCAGATTCATTAATTCTAAAACCACTAGAAATCATCATATGATCAAACTTCTCATGCCACTGTTTAGGTGCTTGTTTCAATCCATACAAAGATTTCTTCAGTTTACAAACCTTCTTCTCACAACCTTTAACTACAAAGCCTTCGGGTTGTTCCATATAAATTTCTTCATCTAATTCACCATTCAAAAACGCTGTCTTTACATCCATTTGATGTATCTGTAGGTTATGGACAGAAGCTATAGCAATTAACATCCTAATGGAGCTAATTCTACTTACTGGTGAATATGTATCAAAGAAGTCTATACCTTCTATCTGTTTATAGCCTTTCGCTACCAACCTAGCCTTGTATTTTTCAATAGTTCCATTTATATTACGTTTTCTCTTGAAAATCCATTTACAACCTATGGCCTTAGACCCTGGAGGTAAATCTACAAGTTCAAAAGTACCGTTTTCTCGAACGAAATCCATTTCAATAATTGAAGCTTCTTTCCACCACGGAGCTTCAGGACAAATCATGGCTTCTTTATAAGTCTGAGGATCAGACTCGGCTAGGTATGTAATGCAACCAGGATAGGTTTTCTTAGTTTTAACCCTTTTACCTCTTCTATGTTCTATTTCTGGTTCATCTTCCTCTAAAGGTAATGACTGACTGGATGATGGAAATTCTAGGGGATCATCTAAACATCTCTTTCGAGAATCACGTTTCATAGGAAAAACATTCTCAAAGAACTCAACATCCCTAGACTCCATGATAGTATTCAACCCTATGTCAGAAATTTCAGAACTCACAACCATAAACCTATGAGCACTAGAATGCTCAGGATACCCTATAAAAACACAATCAACGGTTTTGGGTCCTATCTTATTTGTCTTAGGAGGAGGGATGGCCACCTTTTCCAGGCACCCCCACACTTTGAATTAATCATAAGATGGTTGTTTACCTTTCCATAACTCATATGGAGTTTTATCTAATCCTTTAAAGGGTACTCTGTTCAGGATGTAATTGGCTGATAGGATTGCCTCCCCCCACAAATTCGAAGGTAATCCTGAACTAATCAACATGGCATTAATCATATCCTTAAGGGTTTGGTTCTTACGTTCAGCTACACCATTGGATTGAGGTGAATAAGGGGATGTAGTTTCATGTATTATGCCATGTTCTTCACAGAAATCTCCAATAGGAATTAGATACTCACCACCACGGTCAGACCTAAAAGTTTTAATGGTAGCATTCAATTGGTTTTCAACTTCACGTTAATATATCTTAAAGGCTTCTAAGGCATCGTCCTTCCCTCTAAGCAAATAACCCTGACAGTACCTCGTACAATCATCTATAAAAGTGAAAAACCATTTCTTACCACCTCTAGTTTGAACTGACTTCATGTCAACTACGTCTGAATGAATCGATTCTAAGGGTTTATTATTTATCTGGACATTCTTCCTGAATGATTTCTTAGCATGCTTAGATTCTACGCAAATCTCACACTTATGACTTTTATCTAAAGTGAATTTAGGTATGCAGCCTACGCTAGCCAGTTTATGCATTGATTTGTAATTTACATGACCAAGTCTACCATGCCAAACATTCGATGACACACACATGTAAGCAGAAGAATCATTCAATTTCACTTCAGGACAGATTACATTAAGTTTGTAAAGAGCCTCAGTCTTATAACCCTTACCCACATAATCATTGCCCTTAGTTACTATAAGTTTTCCAGACTCAATTGAAACTTTAAAACCATTATCATCTAAAACAGAACAAGAAACAAGATTTTCGCAGATGTCTGGAACATGAAGAACTCCATTCAATGTGAGAGTCTTGCCATATGTGAGCTTCAGACCGACCTTTCTTTTTCCTGCAACCTCTGATGCAGATGAGTTACCCATATAGAGTTTCTCGCCTTCCCCTACCCTCTGGTAGGAGGTGAACATGTCTCTGTTCTCACAAACATGCTTGGTAGCTCCAGAGTCTACCCACCAGTCCATCACATTGGTCACCAAATTAACTTCAGACACTACAGCATCACTTTGGTGCTTGGTACACGCCCATGGGCATGGGTCGAAACATGTATTTTACATGACCAAGTCTACCATGCCAAACATTCGATGACACACATATGTAAGCAGAAGAATCATTCAATTTGACTTCAGGACAGGTTACATTAAGTTTGTAAAGACCCCCAGTCTTATAACCCTTATCCACATAATCATTGCCCTTAGTTACTATAAGTTTTCCAGACTCAATTGAAACTTTAAAACCCTTATCATCTAAAACAGAACAAGAAAAAAGATTTTTGCAGATGTCTGGAACATGAAGAACTCTATTCAATGTGAGAGTCTTGCCAGATATGAGCTTCTGACCGAGCTTTCCTTTTCCTGCAACCTCTGATGCAGATGAGTTAGCCATATAGAGTTTCTCACCTTCCCCTACCCTCTGGTAGGAGGTGAACATGTCTCTGTTCCCACAAACATGCTTGGTAGCTCCAGAGTCTACCCACCAGTCCATCACATTGGTCACCAAATTAACTTCAGACACTACAACATCAAATTGGTGCTTGGTACACGCGCATGGGCATGGGTCGAAACATGTATTTTACATGACCAAGTATACCATGCTAAACATTCGATGACACACACATGTAAGCAGAAGAATCATTCAATTTCACTTCAGGACAGGTTACATTAAGTTTGTAAAGACCCCCAGTCTTATAACCCTTACCCACATAATCATTGCCCTTATTTACTATAAGTTTTCCAGACTCAATTTAAACTTTAAAACCCTTATCATCTAAAACAGAACAAGAAACAAGATTTTTGCAGATGTCTGGAACATGAAGAACTCCATTCAATGTGAGAGTCTTGCCATATGTGAGCTTCAGACCAACCTTTCTTTTTCCTGCAACCTCTGATGCAGATGAGTTACCCATATAGAGTTTCTCGCCTTCCCCTACCCTCTGGTAGGAGGTGAACATGTCTCTGTTCCCACAAACATGCTTGGTAGCTCCAGAGTCTACCCACCAGTCCATCACAATGGTCACCAAATTAACTTCAGACACTACAAAATCACGTTAGTGCTTGGTACACGCGCATGGGCATGGGTCGAAACATGTATTTTACATGACCAAGTTTACCATGCCAAACATTCGATGACACACACATGTAAGCAGAAGAATCATTCAATTTCACTTCAGGACAGGTTACATTAAGTTTGTAAAGACCTCCAGTCTTATAACCCTTACCCACATAATCATTGCCCTTAGTTACTATAAGTTTTCCAGACTCAATTGAAACTTTAAAACCCTT
Organism: Papaver somniferum; assembly: GCF_003573695.1. Classification (NCBI taxonomy): domain Eukaryota; kingdom Viridiplantae; phylum Streptophyta; class Magnoliopsida; order Ranunculales; family Papaveraceae; genus Papaver; species Papaver somniferum. The sequence goes on along the minus strand of NC_039364.1, from coordinate 168,879,607 downwards.
ATCATCTAAAACAGAACAAGAAACAAGATTTTTGCAGAAGTCTGGAACATGAAGAACTCCATTTAATGTGAGAGTCTTGCCAGATGTGAGCTTCAGACCGACCTTTCCTTTTCCTGAAACCTTTGATGCAGATGAGTTACCCATATAGAGTTTCTCGCCTTCCCCTACCCTCTGGTAGGAGGTGAACATGTCTATGTTCCCACAAACATGCTTGGTAGCTCCAGAGTCTACCCACCAGTCCATCACATTGGTCACCAAATTAACTTCAGACACTACAACATCACATTGCTGCTTGGTACACGCGATTGGGAATGGGTCAAAACATGTATTTTACATGACCAAGTCTACCATTATAAACATTCGTGGACACATACATGTAAGCAGAAGAATCATTCAATTTCACTTCAGGACAGGTTACATTAAGTTAGTAAAGACCCCCAGTTTTATAACCCTTACCCACATAATCATTTCCCTTAGTTACTATAAGTTTTCCAGACTTAATTGAAACTTTAAAACCTTTATCATCTAAAACAGAACAAGAAACAAGATTTTTGTAGATGTCTGGAACATGAAGAACTCCATTAAATGTGAGAGTCTTGCCAGATGTGAGCTTCAGACCGACCTTTCCTTTTCCTGCAACCTCTGATACAGATGAGTTACCCATATAGAGTTTCTCGCCTTCCTCTACCCTCTAGTAGGAGGTGAACATGTCTCTGTTCCCACAAACATGCTTGGTAGCTCCAGAGTCTACCCACCAGTCCATCACATTGGTCACTGAATTAACTTCAGACACTACAGCATCACATTGGTGCTTGGTACACGCGCATGGGCATGGGTCGAAACATGTATTTTACATGACCAAGTCTACCATGCCAAACATTCGATGACACACACATGTAAGTAGAAGAATCATTCAATTTCACTTCAGGACAGGTTACATTAAGTTTGTAAAGACCCCCAGTCTTATAACCCTTACCCACATAATCATTGCCCTTATTTACTATAAGTTTTCCAGACTCAATTTAAACTTTAAAACCCTTATCATCTAAAACAGAACAAGAAACAAGATTTTTGCAGATGTCTGGAACATGAAGAACTCCATTCAATGTGAGAGTCTTGCCATATGTGAGCTTCAGACCAACCTTTCTTTTTCCTGCAACCTCTGATGCAGATGAGTTACCCATATAGAGTTTCTCGCCTTCCCCTACCCTCTGGTAGGAGGTGAACATGTCTCTGTTCCCACAAACATGCTTGGTAGCTCCAGAGTTTACCCACCAGTCCATCACATTGGTCACCAAATTAACTTCAGACACTACAGCATCACATTGGTGCCTGGTACACGCGCATGGGCATGGGTCGAAACATGTATTTTACATGACCAAGAATACCATGTCAAATATTTGATGACACACACATGTAAGCATAAGAATCATTCAATTTCACTTCAGGACAGGTTACATTAAGTTTGTAAAGACCCCCAGTTTTATAACCCTTACCCACATAATCATTTCCCTTAGTTACTATAAGTTTTCCATACTCAATTGAAACTTTAAAACCTTTATCATCTAAAACAGAACAAGAAACAAGATTTTTGTAGATGTCTGGAACATGAAGAACTGAATTCAATGTGAGAGTCTTGCCAGATGTGAGCTTCAGACCGACCTTTCCTTTTCCTGCAACCTATGATGCAGATGAGTTACCCATATAGAGTTTCTCGCCTTCTTCTACCCTATGGTAGGAGGTGAACATGTCTCTGTTCCCACAAACATGCTTGGTAGCTCCAGAGTCTACCCACCAGTCCATCACATTGGTCACCAAATTAACTTCAGACACTACAACATCACATTGGTGCTTGGTACACACGCATGGGCATGGGTCGAAACATGTATTTTACACGACCAAGTCTACCATTATAAACATTCGATGACACACACATGTAAGCAGAAGAATCATTCAATTTCACTTCAGGACAGGTTACATTAAGTATGTAAAGACCCCCAGTCTTATAACCCTTACCCACATAATCATTGCCCTTAGTTACTATAAGTTTTCAAGACTCAATTGAAACTTTAAAACCTTTATCATTTAAAACAGAACATGAAACAAGATTTTTGCAGATGTCTGGAACATGAAAAACTCCATTCAATGTGAGAGTCTTGCTAGATGTGAGCTTCAGACCGACCTTTTCTTTTCCTGCAACCTCTGATGCAGATGAGTTAACCATATAGAGTTTCTCGCCTTCCCCTACCCTCTGGTAGGAGGTGAACATGTCTCTGTTCCCACAAACATGCTTGGTAGCTCTAGAGTCTACCCACCAGTCCATCACATTGATCACCAAATTAAATTCAGACACTACAGCATCACATTGGTGCTTGGTACACGCGCATGGGCATAGGTCGAAACATGTATTTTACATGACCAAGTCTACCATGCCAAACATTCGATGACAGACACATGTAAGCAAAAGAATCATTCAATTTCACTTCAGGAAAGGTTCCATTAAGTTTGTAAAGACCCCCAGTCTTACAACCCTTACCCACATAATCATTGCCCTTAGTTATTATAAGTTTTCCAGACTCAATTGAAACTTTAAAACCCTTATCATCTAAAACAGAACAAGAAACAAGATTTTTGTAGATGTCTGGAACATGAAGAACTCCATTCAATGTGAGAGTCTTGCCAGATGTGAGCTTCAGACCGACCTTTCCTTTTCCTGCAACCTCTGATGCAGATGAGTTACCCATATAGAGTTTCTCGCCTTCCCCTACCCTCTGGTAGGAGGTGAACATGTCTCTGTTCCCACAAACATGCTTGGTAGCTCCAGAGTCTACCCACCAGTCCATCACATTGGTCACTGAATTAACTTCATACACTACAGCATCACATTGGTGTTTGGTACACGCGCATGGGCATGGGTCGAAACATGTATTTTACATTACCAAGTCTACCATGCCAAACATTCGATGACACACACATGTAAGTAGAAGAATCATTCAATTTCACTTCAGGACAGGTTACATTAAGTTTGTAAAGACCCCCAGTCTTATAACCCTTACCCACATAATCATTGCCCTTAGTTACTATAAGTTTTCCAGACTCAATTGAAACTTTAAAACCCTTATCATCTAAAACAGAAAAAGAAACAAAATTTTTGCAGATGTCTGGAACATGAAGAACTCAATTCAATGTGAGAGTCTTGCCAGATGTGAGCTTCAGACCGACCTTTCCTTTTCCTGCAACCTCTGATGCAGATGAGTTACCCATATAGAGTTTCTCGCCTTCTTCTACCCTATGGTAGGAGGTGAACATGTCTCTGTTCCCACAAACATGCTTGGTAGCTCCAGAGTCTGCTCACCAGTCCATCACATTAGTCACCAAATTAACTTCAGACACTACTGCATCACATTGGTGCTTGGTACACGCGCATGGGGATGGGTCGAAACATGTATTTTACATGACCAAGTCTACCATGCCAAACATTCGATGACACACACATGTAAGCAGAAGAATCATTCAATTTCACTTCAGGACAGGTTACATTAAGTTTGTAAAGACCCCCAGTCTTATAACCCTTACTCACATAATCATTGCCCTTAGTTATTATAAGTTTTCCAGACTCAATTGAAACTTTAAAACCCTTATCATCTAAAACAGAACAAGAAACAAGATTTTTGCAGATGTCTGGAACATGAAGAACTCCATTCAATGTGAGAGTCTTTCCAGATGTGAGCTTCAGACTGACCTTTCCTTTTCCTGCAACCTCTGATGCAGATTAGTTACCCATATAGAGTTTCTAGCCTTCCCCTACCCTCTGGTAGGATGTGAACATGTCTCTGTTCCCACAAACATGCTTGGTAGCTCCAGAGTCTACCCACCAGTCCATCACATTGGTCACCAAATTAACTTCAGACACTACAACATCACATTGGTGCTTGGTACACGCGCATGGGCATGGGTCGAAACATGTATTTTACATGACCAAGTCTACCATGCCAAACATTCGATGACACACACATGTAAGTAGAAGAATCATTCAACTTCACTTCAGGACAGGTTACATTAAGTTTGTAAAGACCCCCAGTCTTATAACCCTTACCCACATAATCATTGCCCTTAGTTACTATAAGTTTTCCAGACTCAATTGAAACTTTAAAACCCTTATCATCTAAAACAGAACAAGAAACAAGATTTTTGCAGATGTCTGGAACATGAAGAACTCAATTCAATGTGAGAGTCTTGCAAGATGTGAGCTTCAGACCGACCTTTCCTTTTCCTGCAACCTCTGATGCAGATGAGTTACCCATATAGAGTTTCTAGCATTCCCCTACCCTATGGTAGGAGATGAACATGTCTCTGTTCCCAAAAACATGCTTGGTAGCTCCAGAGTCTACCCACCAGTCCATCACATTGATCACCAAATTAACTTCAGACACTACAGCATCACATTGGGGCTTGGTACACGCGCATGGGCATGGGTCGAAACATGTATTTTACATGACCAAGTCTACCATGCCAAACATTCGATGACACACACATGTAAGCAGAAGAATCATTCAATTTCACTTCAGGACAGGTTACATTAAGTTTGTAAAGACCCCCAGTCTTATAACCCTTACCCACATAATCATTGCCCTTAGTTACTATAAGTTTTCCAGACTCAATTGAAACTTTAAAACCCTTATCATCTAAAACAGAACAAGAAACAAGATTTTTGCAGATGTTTGGAACATGAAGAACTCCATTCAATGTGAGAGACTTGCCAGATGTGAGCTTCAGACTGACCTTTCCTTTTCCTGCAACCTCTGATGCAGATTAGTTACCCATATAGAGTTTCTCGCCTTCCCCTACCCTCTGGTAGGAGGTGAACATATCTCTGTTCCCACAAACATGCTTGGTAGCTCCAGAGTCTACCCACCAGTCCATCACATTGATCACCAAATTAACTTCAGACACTACAGCATCACATTGGTGTTTGGTACACGCGCATGGGCATGGGTCGAAACATGTATTTTACATTACCAAGTCTACCATGCCAAACATTCGATGACACACACATGTAAGTAGAAGAATCATTCAATTTCACTTAAGGACAGGTTACATTAAGTTTGTAAAGACCCCCAGTCTTATAACCCTTACCCACATAATCATTGCCCTTAGTTACTATAAGTTTTCCAGACTCAATTGAAACTTTAAAACCCTTATCATCTAAAACAGAAAAAGAAACAAAATTTTTGCAGATGTCTGGAACATGAAGAACTCAATTCAATGTGAGAGTCTTGCCAGATGTGAGCTTCAGACCGACCTTTCCTTTTCCTGCAACCTCTGATGCAGATGAGTTACCCATATAGAGTTTCTCGCCTTCTTCTACCCTATGGTAGGAGGTGAACATGTCTCTGTTCCCACAAACATGCTTGGTAGCTCCAGAGTCTACTCACCAGTCCATCACATTAGTCACCAAATTAACTTCAGACACTACTGCATCACATTGGTGCTTGGTACACGCGCATTGGCATGGGTCGAAACATGTATTTTACATGACCAAGTCTACCATGCCAAACATTCGATGACACACACATGTAAGCAGAAGAATCATTCAATTTCACTTCAGGACATGTTACATTAAGTTTGTAAAGACCCCCAGTCTTATAACCCTTACTAACATAATCATTGCCCTTAGTTACTATAAGTTTTCCAGACTCAATTGAAACTTTAAAACCCTTATCATCTAAAACAGAACAAGAAACAAGATTTTTGCAGATGTCTGGAACATGAAGAACTCCATTCAATGTGAGAGTCTTTCCAGATGTGAGCTTCAGACTGACCTTTCCTTTTCCTGCAACCTCTGATGCAGATTAGTTACCCATATAGAGTTTCTAGCCTTCCCCTACCCTCTGGTAGGATGTGAACATGTCTCTGTTCCCACAAACATGCTTGGTAGCTCCAGAGTCTACCCACCAGTCCATCACATTGGTCACCAAATTAACTTCAGACACTACAACATCACATTGGTGCTTGGTACACGCGCATGGGCATGGGTCGAAACATGTATTTTACATGACCAAGTCTACCATGCCAAACATTCGATGACACACACATGTAAGTAGAAGAATCATTCAACTTCACTTCAGGACAGGTTACATTAAGTTTGTAAAGACCCCCAGTCTTATAACCCTTACCCACATAATCATTGCCCTTAGTTACTATAAGTTTTCCAGACTCAATTGAAACTTTAAAACCCTTATCATCTAAAACAGAAAAAGAAACAAAATTTTTGCAGATGTCTGGAACATGAAGAACTCAATTCAATGTGAGAGTCTTGCCAGATGTGAGCTTCAGACCGACCTTTCCTTTTCCTGCAACCTCTGATGCAGATGAGTTACCCATATAGAGTTTCTCGCCTTCTTCTACCCTATGGTAGGAGGTGAACATGTCTCTGTTCCCACAAACATGCTTGGTAGCTCCAGAGTCTACTCACCAGTCCATCACATTAGTCACCAAATTAACTTCAGACACTACTGCATCACATTGGTGCTTGGTACACGCGCATTGGCATGGGTCGAAACATGTATTTTACATGACCAAGTCTACCATGCCAAACATTCGATGACACACACATGTAAGCAGAAGAATCATTCAATTTCACTTCAGGACATGTTACATTAAGTTTGTAAAGACCCCCAGTCTTATAACCCTTACTAACATAATCATTGCCCTTAGTTACTATAAGTTTTCCAGACTCAATTGAAACTTTAAAACCCTTATCATCTAAAACAGAACAAGAAACAAGATTTTTGCAGATGTCTGGAACATGAAGAACTCCATTCAATGTGAGAGTCTTTCCAGATGTGAGCTTCAGACTGACCTTTCCTTTTCCTGCAACCTCTGATGCAGATTAGTTACCCATATAGAGTTTCTAGCCTTCCCCTACCCTCTGGTAGGATGTGAACATGTCTCTGTTCCCACAAACATGCTTGGTAGCTCCAGAGTCTACCCACCAGTCCATCACATTGGTCACCAAATTAACTTCAGACACTACAACATCACATTGGTGCTTGGTACACGCGCATGGGCATGGGTCGAAACATGTATTTTACATGACCAAGTCTACCATGCCAAACATTCGATGACACACACATGTAAGTAGAAGAATCATTCAACTTCACTTCAGGACAGGTTACATTAAGTTTGTAAAGACCCCCAGTCTTATAACCCTTACCCACATAATCATTGCCCTTAGTTACTATAAGTTTTCCAGACTCAATTGAAACTTTAAAACCCTTATCATCTAAAACAGAACAAGAAAAAAGATTTTTGCAGATGTCTGGAACATGAAGAACTCAATTCAATGTGAGAGTCTTGCAAGATGTGAGCTTCAGACCGACCTTTCCTTTTCCTGCAACCTCTGATGCAGATGAGTTACCCATATAGAGTTTCTAGCATTCCCCTACCTTATGGTATTAGATGAACATGTCTATGTTCCCACAAACATGCTTGGTAGCTCCAGAGTCTACCCACCAGTCCATCACATTGGTCACAAAATTAACTTCAGACACTACTGCATCACATTGGTGCTTGGTACACGCGCATGGGCATGGGTCGAAACATGTATTTTACATGACCAAGTCTACCATGCCAAACATTCGATGACACACACATGTAAGCAGAAGAATCATTCAATTTCACTTCAGGACAGGTTACATTAAGTTTGTAAAGACCCCCAGTCTTATAACCCTTACCCACATAATCATTGCCCTTAGTTACTATAAGTTTTCCAGACTCAATTGAAACTTTAAAACCCTTATCATCTAAAACAGAACAAGAAACAAGATTTTTGCAGATGTCTGGAACATGAAGAACTCAATTCAATGTGAGAGTCTTGCAAGATGTGAGCTTCAGACCGACCTTTCCTTTTCCTGCAACCTCTGATGCAGATGAGTTACCCATATAGAGTTTCTAGCATTCCCCTACCCTATGGTAGGAGATGAACATGTCTCTGTTCCCAAAAACATGCTTGGTAGCTCCAGAGTCTACCCACCAGTCCATCACATTGATCACCAAATTAACTTCAGACACTACAGCATCACATTGGTGCTTGGTACACGCGCATGGGCATGGGTCGAAACATGTATTTTACATGACCAAGTCTACCATGCCAAACATTCGATGACACACACATGTAAGCAGAAGAATCATTCAATTTCACTTCAGGACAGGTTACATTAAGTTTGTAAAGACCCCCAGTCTTATAACCCTTACCCACATAATCATTGCCCTTAGTTACTATAAGTTTTCCAGACTCAATTGAAACTTTAAAACCCTTATCATCTAAAACAGAACAAGAAACAAGATTTTTGCAGATGTTTGGAACATGAAGAACTCCATTCAATGTGAGAGACTTGCCAGATGTGAGCTTCAGACTGACCTTTCCTTTTCCTGCAACCTCTGATGCAGATTAGTTACCCATATAGAGTTTCTCGCCTTCCGCTACCCTCTGGTAGGAGGTGAACATATCTCTGTTCCCACAAACATGCTTGGTAGCTCCAGAGTCTACCCACCAGTCCATCACATTGATCACCAAATTAACTTCAGACACTACAACATCACATTGGTGCTTGGTACACGCGCATGGGCATGGGTCGAAACATGTATTTTACATGACCAAGTCTACCATGCTAAACATTCGATGACACACACATGTAAGCAGAAGAATCATTCAATTTCACTTCAGGACAGGTTACATTAAGTTTGTAAAGACCCCCATTCTTATAACCCTTACCGACATAATCATTGCCCTTAGTTACTATAAGTTTTCCATACTCAATTGAAACTTTAAAACCCTTATCATCTAAAACAGAACAAGAAACAAGATTTTTGCAGATGTGTGGAACATGAAGAACTCAATTCAATGTGAGAGTATTGCCAGATGTGAGCTTCAGACCAACCTTTCCTTTTCCTGCAACCTCTGATGCAGATGAGTTACCCATATAGAGTTTCTCGCCTTCCCCTACCCTATGGTAGGAGATGAACATGTCTCTGTTCCCACAAACATGCTTGGTAGCTCCAGAGTCTACCCACCAGTCCATCACATTGGTCACCAAATTAACTTCAGACACTACTGCATCACATTGGTGCTTGGTACACGCGCATGGGCATGGGTCGAAACATGTATTTTACATGACCAAGTCTACCATGCCAAACATTCGATGACATACACATGTAAGCAGAAGAATCATTCAATTTCACTTCAGGACAGGTTACATTGAGTTTGTAAATACCCCCAGTCTTATAACCCTTACCCACATAATCATTTCCCTTAGTTACTATAAGTTTTCCAGACTCAATTGAAACTTTAAAACCCTTATCATCTAAAACAGAACAAGAAACAAGATTTTTGCAGATGTCTGGAACATGAAGAAATCCATTCAATGTGAGAGTCTTGCCATATGTGAGCTTCAGACCGACCTTTCCTTTTTCTGCAACCTCTGATGCAGATTAGTTACCCATATAGAGTTTCTCGCCTTCCCCTACCCTCTGGTAGGAGGTGAACATGTCTCTGTTCCCACAAACATGCTTGGTATCTCCAGAGTCTACCCACCAGTCCATCACATTGATCACCAAATTAACTTCAGACACTACAACATCACATTGGTGCTTGGTACACGCGCATGAGCATGGGTCGAAACATGTATTTTACATGACCAAGTCTACCATGCCAAACATTCGATGACACACACATGTAAGCAGAAGAATCATTCAATTTCACTTCAGGACAGGTTACATTAAGTTTGTAAAGACCCCCAGTCTTATAACCCTTACTGGTAGGTTTCTAAAAGACCTACAAACTAATACCGCAAGTGCACGGTGTCGAGGTGTAGAACAATGCAAATACGGTTCGAATCCACAGAGACTAGGGTGTGTAAGTTGAAGTTTCCTAAACTGTTTTCTAAGCTTAACAGAGAACAAAGGCAGTAGCCAAAGGCAAGGCAGTGAAGTAAAATAAAGACAATGAAGCAAAGGTAACAGTGGCAGTGAAACAAAGGCAGTGAGCCTAAGGCAGAGAAGCTAAGCAGTAAATGCACTAGGGGATTTGAATTCACCTTATGGCCTAGCTAGGCAGCATCAATCTAGTTTATGCTCTTGTACCTAATGGACAAAGGTGGAGGCTCATGCCTTCCTATAATCTAGGGAATACATAGATAGAGAGTTAATTAACTAAGCTCACTAGCATCACCCCTAGCGTTGAGTGTTTTCTTACAACACACTCAATCACAGGTGATATTTGATCCCTAAGCTTCATAACTTCCCTACTTTAGTTAAATGTGGATGGTTAAGTCCCTAAATTCTCTAGTTCACCCCTAGCATTGAGTGTTTTCTTACAACACACTCAATCACAGGTGACTTCAATCACCAAGAACACTAACATCCTAATTCAGTTAAACCTACAAGAGTGTTCACTAAGATTTTGCTACCCAACAAGGTCTTCAGGCTTCATCTAATCCCTAGCAAGAGTAATTAGAACATATTGACAGTAATTGTAAACATGATAAACATAAAGAGTAATTGAAATTGATACTTGGAATTAAAACAGAAGATTACAAAACCTAACAGTGGAGAGCACTGGCTAATCCAGGCCTCCAAAGGGTGCTCTGGCTAATCCAGGCATAACTCTAACACATACCCACAACATCTGTTTATAGTTACAAGAACAAAATTAGGGTTACAATAATTTTTCCCCAAATCAGAGAAATTAGGGTTTCAAAAATACCTAACTTGATGAAATGATAACTACTCCTGTCTTCGACCCATTCTTCTTCTGACTCTCCTGCTCCTCTCCATGCCTTCCAATTGCTTTTCTAACTCGACCTAATTCATCAATTTCTCTCCTAGGGTTTCAGAGAAAGAAAAGAAGAGAGATTGATGAAATAGATAGGTAGAGAGGTAGGGAAATGATGGTAAAGGAGATGGGTTGTAGTTGGTTTGGTTGTGGAGTGGTTGAGAAAGGTGGTGGAGGTGATGATGGTGGTGCAGGCGATGGGGAGTGGTTCTGCAGACGGGGGTGAGGGAGGTGAAGTCGATGGAGGAGAAGGAGGGGAGTGTTTGGTTGATGGGTATAGGTATTAGGTGCTTGGGTGTGTGGCGAGGATAGCAAGCTTGATGATTTGCAAAGCTCAGTCGTTGGATGTGGAATTGATAGATCAATCTGACGGCGAGATGGAAGGGAGCTTGTAGCGACCGTTGGATGTATAATACATCAAAATTAACGGCGCAGATTAGAGTTAGGTGCTGTAGTGTGAAGCAGGATCTTCAGATTTTGATGCACGAAGATGAGGCGACCGTAGGATGCTGAGATGATCCAATCTGACGGCTAAAAAGGGAAACGGGTATGGATATTGGAAATGAGTTTGGGTGAGGGTTTTGGGCCTTGGGTATGCCAAGCCCATATCTTCTTTAAGAACAATTCTTCCTCTTCAAGCCCAGTTCTAGCCTTCTGGTCTTGCGCACAACATTCTTCGCGGCTTCCTTGTGTGATTCCTCTTGGCTTCCACCACTTTTCTGCTCTTTTTGCTCCGTAATTCATCCAAACTTTATTTACAACCTAAAAATGCAAAATTAATTAATAAAAATATTTATTCTTGAAAACAATGAAAATACAGAATATGGGATAAAATGTAGAATTAATGCACAAAAGATGAGTTAAATGCCAAGAAAAATATATAGAAATATGCACTTTTTAGCACTCATCAAATACCCCCAAACCTGAATTTTACTTGTCCTCAAGTAAAACAAAACTAAGGAAATCCTACCTATACCACTGTCGTTGGTCTCTCGAATGCATTTAGCATATGCACTAAGCCTTTTAAACCACTAAGTGTCCCTAGTAGACGAGTTGAAGTCTCGTGAAGGTTTTCTTAGAACGTACCTACAAAGTTCTAGGACAAAATATAAGCTCAAATTCCATGAAATGTGACATGTGCAAGACAGTAGAAGCTCACAACAAAATGGAGATGTCAATCTAGCTATCAAAGGCACAATCCTAGCACTGATAACAAATAAAGACATGTGATAAGAGTGTAAAGTGTATCTACACATGTTTCTAGAATGACCTGAAGTTATGACTACTAATCACCAAGAGATAGTTTTTAGGATAAGAACCGAATTCTAAGCCAAGCTAGCTGTCCGGCTTTACGATAATTGTGAATGTTCACCCAATGAGTTGGTGATATTTCAGTTTACCCGCGTTATACATCGATGGCTGCACCCTCCTTGCTTATTACAAGACTATTTACAACAAAAAGATGACTCTTTACATGACTCTTATTTACATTGATTACTCTCTTTTATTTTTGGAACAAGAGAGAACTATTGTCTTTAACATGACAAAACATGGAATAAATGCTTGATTTTTTTTTATTTTTTTATTTTTTGATTTTTCTGAATTTTTCTGATTTTTCTGATTTTTTTTTTTAAAATTAATAACTTTGATCTTTACAACATAGTGACACTTTTGATACATGAACAAAAAGAAAAACATAATTACATGACTCTTAGCAAGAGGTGGCCCTTATCGAATGCATCCGGTCAAATTCTATGGTTGCTTTTCTTAACGTATCCTCCAACTTCTGTCCCAGCCAACCAAAGAACAATCTAGTCAAGTATCATTCAGTATTCTAAAGTGATTGGCAATCCAACTTCCTATCAAACACCTTGAAGATCGAGGCTATACATGTATTGGTAGATCGTGTGCGTGCAAGTTTCTTATCACTATGTGAATTGTGCTAGAATCAGGGGTGCCTAAATATCTAGACTAAGAATCCTAAAAATTACATATATGCACA